>NC_046194.1:4850984-5154015 GCF_011004875.1 Balearica regulorum gibbericeps | reverse complement strand
CCAATTTGAAAATAATCTATTTTTTTTTTTCATGGGGTTTGTTGAACAACTAACACTCCTGGAATTGCAAAGAAATGCTACACATATTGCACGAACATAAGTTCTTCTAAAACACTAATGTTGACAAAGTAGCCTGCTAAAATAAAGATTGGAATCTAGAACTAGATTCCCCCTTCTGCTGTCTCCTCAGACAAGAAGGGATTAAGAAATCACAATTATCCTCTTTTCTCCCATCTCTCACCCTTCAGAGGAAGAAAGGATGTAAAGGCAGTTTGCCAGCACCTTCTGTAAGGGCAGGGCTAAAATGTAGATCACTAAAGCTGAATGTATAGGATGACCAGAAAAAGAGAGCATCAATAAAAGATGGTGACTAATTCTTTTTTTTTGCGTCATACTTGTAATAATGAACTGTGTCCAGCCTGGTTATTTCTCTGTTTATTGTGCTTGTCTCACCTTTACTCATGTAATTGTATGTGTGTTCTAAACTGATTTGAGACATTTCAGACCAAAGGGAAAGAAAATGTTCCCAGTGTGCAAGGTTCTTTATTTCTCACTAATTGTAAGAGATTTATATTATTTGTGTCTTGCTACCCACTGTTAAGTGAATGCATTTATAGGTCTAATTTGGTGTTAGGTTGTACTCTTTCATTAATTTGTTTTCTCAAAGCCAGAATTTGACCCTACATAAGTAATAATTTATTTCATGGAAAAGAACTATTCATCCACATTTCAAAAATTACTGTGCCACTTGAACAGTATTTGTGACAACATTAAGTTGCAAGGGGGACAGTCTAAAGTGAACTGGCACACATTCTGAAACAATAAAATAAATACAGCTTTGGCTTCTTTAGCAGAAGGCACATGAAAATATAAGCCTGGCAATTGTTTCTAAATCAAGATACACATTTTGAACCAATTAGGTTAAATTTTAGCATGGTAATTCTATGCTGATCTCTTCGTGAAGGCAGAATGAGAGTTTCCTCTTCATCTTCAATCTGGCTAGCAGTTATTTGCAATAAATTTCATAATTACTGAGAAATGATGAATTATATATTCTATGCTTTAACATAGATTTCCAGAAAAAAAGTAACAGAAGCTAGAGGAGAAAAACCTGTCAGCTATCTTTTCCGTCTTTATTTGTACACAAGTTGACAGATGGGCACTGATTATTCTGTCATTAGATCCCACAACTACAACAAACACTTCATATAGACTTTGAATACATGCAGCTATACATATGCATGCCCAATTCTGCTTTTCTTTAACTATTAAGTATGAGAAAGGTATTTTTCATTACAGCATAAGAGTTTGATATAAAATACAGCCTCAGTTCCCCATCACTAGTAGTAAACTACTGGAGAAACAGAAAAGAATGCAAAGATCTCTTGCAAGTTAATTATTAACACTTGAGTAATTTTCTATGGAAAAATATTATCCAAGAGTACTTCTTGCTATTCATTACAGGTTTATACATCTCTTTAATCTACCAATAAAAAAAAAAAAAAGAATTACAGAAGATTATATGTTCTCCTAAACAATGTGAAACAAGCTTGCTTGATTTAAGGGGTGAGGTTAAGTGTGACATTATGCTGCATTGTAACAAATGCATTTTCTAAGAACAGACAGTTCTCCCATTCTAACCACTCCAAAAAATGATGAAATATTAAAGAAACATATTTTTCAGATTAAAAATATGTCATTCTCTCCCCTATGAGCAAAGAAACTGAGAGTTAAAAATCCTGAGAGAAACATGAAGAAAACCCTTCAGGATTAAATTCTTGATGTTGAAGTAATGGCTCTATCATCATTAAAACCTCAGTGAAGTGAAAATTTCCATTAGGGTCAGATTGTTATTTGGAATGAACTGTACCTCAGTCACCACATTATCCCAGTGATCTGAAGGTTTCATTCACACTTGAAAGGGTATGAGTCCATAGGAAAAGCATAATTAACATTTATATAGTACCTTTCACCATTAAAATGACTGGTAAAAATAATCTGCTACATTTTTATCTGCACCACTACAGAAGGATGGGAGTGAGAAATAAAAAAGGTTGACTTTTTTTTTAATTTAAAAAGACAGTTTAAGCAATGTAACCTAACTATTTGAGGCAAAACAAGGTTATGCCCATCTCAGAGACAGGATTAGTTGTAAGAGGCTCTGGCCCTGATCACAAGATTCTTTATCAGGGCAATAAGCACCTCTGTTACCTTATTCAATTTTCGTAACATCCTTTTCAGTGGATTCATGCACACAGCAGTCTCTGAAATAACGAAACTGGTATTCTCGTTGAACACTCTCTACCATATATTTACCTGATCATTTGTAATGGATCCAAATGTCCTTTTCGGAGCTGTTTTGGGCTGTCATGTAAATAAAAAAAAATTGGAGAGTTTTTTAAAAATTGTAACATTTAGGTAGATTAATACATAAACAATGACACATGGACACTTCATGTGATAAGCTAGAAGAGCCTCTTGTATTACGGACAGGACTGCATGTGATAAAGTGCACCTACAGTCTACATATAACTTGCCTCTAGACACATATTGCAGTACCACAGTCTTTTGTTAAATCCATGGGTATTGACTACCTGGACATTGTAATAAACGTTCTTTCAGGCCACAAATTGTAATGTGGGCTTCATTGTTGGGAGGAATGGGAAGAAACACCACCTTCTGGTTAATGCTTGTAACAGTGGCATGGTCTGCTGCGTTCAGAACATCTTATGAACTTACACTTGCAGACCAGTGAGTTGATAAATTGTAGTAATTTCTCAAAGAAATAGGGAAAGGAAAGAATATCGTGCTAAATAACCATATCTAAATGACTGCTTGTGATACAAAGTACTCTGAAATTAAGTCAGTCTATTAGTGACTATTTTTTAAAACATTACAAAATATATAATTGTATATTATAACTATACATTGTTAACTGACAAATAATAGTTCAACACTGTCCTCGACCTTCATTCAAGGAAAGTATTCTCAACCTTTAGAGAAAGACACACGAGCAAAGCTCATTGTTTTCTGTCTACAAGTTTGCTCTATACTTATTATCAATACTTATCTTCATGCACTGTAAATGACAAACACATTACAGGATGTATGTCTTCAGCTCAACTGAATCTTAAACAAAAGTCAAGGGCTAGATGACACACATATAATAAACTTTTACTAATGTTCTGCAGTAACTCATTTCAATGAATATTGCAACAAGCTAGAAGTGCACACTTATTGCAAGTCAACAATGCTCTTAAAATCAGCTAGTTTTATTATTTCTAAAAATCTTACTCTGCCTGAAATCTAAAATAAGCAGATTTAGAGTGACTAAATTCCAGCAGACCAAATACAGCAATACTGGGAAAGGTGATACGTTGGATGTGAACATGTGAATTCCCAAAGCAAAGCTAAAGCCTTAAACCCAAGATATTCTACATGATAGGCAGTAACGGATATAAGTTCCTATAATAGGTGCATATTACTACACTCAGATCTATAATATAATAAGTGTTGTAGCTCTACTAAAAGTCCCTTGTCTGCTATTACTTACACAGTCTGCAATTTACGTGTTCATGCATTCAAGAAAATTAAAATTGTTGCACAGCTGTCCTGTTTAAAGACTGCACAGTCACTACCCTCATCACATTGCACAGCTTACAACTCAAAGTTACTTGAAATATGTGTCATTAATACCAAGTTACCTTATGAACTGAGTGACAGTACCTCAAAGGAGAAAATAAAATTACAGAGGTAAGACATTTTTATCAGCAGATGCAAAGATGTTTACATATTTGAAACACTAACTCTTTGTCAAAACAACTACAACCTTTTAATTTGTAGGCCAAGATTCCCATGAGTTTTGTTCATTTTATAGTTTTCTGTCAGTATCACACACTGGTTCACATGGTTTCCATTGAAGCAAGCCAAAGCTTAGCTCTGAATAAACTGAGCTTACAGGTTCAAATCCACAGTCAAAGTAGGACTTGGAAGCTTCCAATCATACATGAACCTAAAGAGAATTTTGTGCATTCAGAATCCTAATTAGCTCCATGTGTACATAAAAGTTAAGGATATAATTTATTAGCAATGTCTATATCATAACTTGCTATTTTTCCACCTCCAATTATAAAAGAGCTTCTATAAATGTAAAGCCCTGCCAAAGATTTCTTCTCCGTGTATACAACCACACACAACACCTTACTTGTCCTATGAAGTGTACAGAAAGCAAAATACTATAGATGAGATCAATAGAGCGTAAGGATAATAATAATAAACCATTTCATGCTGGAAAGGAACAGTATAATATAGAATGAAGCAGCAGACAATCAATTCAATTAATACTGATTTTCTGAAGAAGAAGAAAAAAGGCTAGGAGGTATACCTAAACATGAAGTTACTTCCTTGGAAATCTGAATTTAATGTTACTGCAAAAGACTGAAACAGTTCTAACAATTATATCACTTGAATCTCCTTAATCCTTTTGGCTGATTTGATCCTTTCTGCAAAGAGTTCCTTCCAATCTTATCATATTCTGAATATTGCCAACTTTATTTCGTAAGATAGATAGATATTAGATATTGTGGTGGGTTGGCCCTGGCTGGGGGCCAGGTGCCCACCAGAGCCGCTCTGTCACTCTGCTCATTCACTAGACAGGGGAGAAAAAGTATAACAAAAAGCTTGTGGGTCGAGATAAGGACAGGGAGAGATCACTCACTAATTATCGTCACGAGCAAAACAGACTGAACTTAGAGAGGAAATTCATCTAATTTATTACTAGGCAAAACAGAGTAGAGGAATGAGAAATAAAACCAAATCTTAAAACACCTCCCCCCACCCCTCCCATCTTCCTGGGCTCAACTTCACTCCCGGCTTCAACCTCCGCCCCCCTCAGCGGCACAGGGGGACAGGGAGTGGGGGTTACGGTCAGTTCATCACACGGTGTTTCTGCTGCTTCTTCATCCTCAGGGGGAGGACTCCTCTCATCGTTCCCCCGCTCCAGCGTGGGGTCCCTCTCACGGGCTACAGTCCTTCACGGGCTTCTCCAACGTGGGTCTCTCCCATGGGGTGCAGACCTTCAGGAGGAAACTGCTCCAGCGTGGGTCCCCCACGGGGTCACAAGTCCCATCAGCAAACCTGCTCTGGCGTGGGCTCCTCTCTCCACGGGTCCACAGGGCCTGCCAGGAGCTTGCTCCAGCGTGGGCTTCCCACGGGGTCACAGCCTCCTTCAGGTGTCTCCACCTGCTCCGGCGTGGGGTCCTCCACGGGCTGCAGGTGGAATCTCTACACCCCCTCATCCTCCCTCCATGGGCTGCAGGGGGACAGCCTGCTTCACCATGGTCTTCACCACGGGCTGCAGGGGAATCTTGCTCCGGCACCTGGAGCACCTCCTCCCCCTCCTTCTTCACTGACCTTGGTGTCTGCAGATGTTCTTACATCTTCTCACTCCTCTCTCTGGCTGCAAAAGCGCTCTGTTTTTTTTTTCCCTTCTTAAATATGTTATCACAGAGGCGCTGATTGGCTTGGCCTTGGCCAGCGGCGGGTCTGTCTTGGAGCCGGCTGGCATTGGCTCCATCAGACACAGGGGAAGCTTCTAGCAGCTTCTCACAGAAGCCACCCCTGTAGCCCCCCCGCTACCAAAACCTTGCCACACAAACCCAACACACACTTGAATAGTTTTGTACAATGTACTCTAGACATTCAATTATGTATTTCAGCAAAATATGCAGCTGCACCGGAAAACTTTAAGGCATTTATCTTCACAATACTCCTGCTATAGAAATAGTTGTACCACTATCTAATGATGGGAAATTGAAGAACAGAGACATTTTATCAGTTGTCTAAGGTTTGTAGCTTGTCTGAAAGAGCGAGCCACTTCTGAATTACCAATCATGTTTTAAACTAAAATTCAGAACTTTAAACTTTAGAAACTAAACTTTAGAATTTTAAACTTTAAACAAAAGTTCTTTCATTTAGAGACACTCTTCCCAAAAGAAGAAAGGTCAATAGCTGCAGGTAAGGCAATTAGGAAAGTAACCTCTCCTCTTAATCTCCTCTATTATAGTTGCTCAGAAATATTCACAGACATTCTATTGAACAGGAAACTACATTTTCAACACACCTGGAGGTGTTCAGATTAAGGTATTAAATATGTTTGAGCTTTGCTCTGAATTCCCATGTTTCTACAACTAGATAAAGCTCCAGATACCTGATGTGTCCTTCAGTATGTTCTCCATCTTCAGAGTCACACTATAGATATGTAATGAAGAAAAAAATTTGGATTTATATTAGGCAACAATATATTCGACCAGTGAATTTTTATATTTGCATTGTATACATGTGACAATTACGTATTTTCTCAATTTCCTAGTTGAGAACAGCAACAGGAACAGAACAGAGTATCTCTATAAAGAGAAATAAATGAGCAGATGTTTTAGTGATTTAATTCTCTAATGCATCACTCTGCTTTTGGAGGTAACAGCTAACAGTTCTGTATTGCTGTTCAGAACAGCTCCTAAATCACAACCTCATTTTGCTTCAACAGCCAAACAAGGTATCTTAGGCTCCTAATCGCACATTTTAGAGCTCTCAGATGAATGCTGACTTGGTGTTGGAGCAGTGTGAACCTGTAATGCCCTCCTATTCGCTACCTGCTCTATAACCAGATCAGTACTTTCAGGCAGAAGGAGATTAAAACTGACAGCCACTTGTGTTAAAGAAAATAGAAACAACTAAGACATTTCTGAACATTCCTTTACCCTAAA
Organism: Balearica regulorum gibbericeps; assembly: GCF_011004875.1. Classification (NCBI taxonomy): domain Eukaryota; kingdom Metazoa; phylum Chordata; class Aves; order Gruiformes; family Gruidae; genus Balearica; species Balearica regulorum. Next base: position 5,147,251 of record NC_046194.1, on the reverse strand, counting down.
GCAGACTGTCCAGTATCCTCAGCTTCGAGTAATTTCAGTGTGAACTGAGGGTGGTAGACATGTATGGATTTGGCTCACGACAAATGGAAAAACAAAAAATAAAATAGAAGACCTTTGTCCTGTGTTAAAACGGCACACAAATATTTGCAAACTAACTTTCATTAAATTAATGTATTGTTACTATCTCATTCCCTCTTACACACGGAACATTTCAGCCAAGGTGCATGATTTCTTTAAATAGATGACATTTGCATCTTCATTAAGACAGATCCACATCCTAACCTCTGATGCTGTAGTTTTCCCAAGAAGTTATTTAGCAAGATTATCTTATTTGATCTGACATCCTTTTAAACTAAAGTTCAGCTGTGAGCAAAACCACTGTATCTTCCCTTTATGCTTACATTTTCAGGAAAAAACGTTGACAAAACTTTCATCTGAATAGCATGAGAATCTTACACACACATCCCCCTTCTCTTCGGGGATCTTAGCATCCAGAAACACAAAGAAAATACATGAATAAGATAATATGTTTTCTGGATTTACATCACAAGGACATTCACTCACGTGCAGACTCACTGCATATACACATCTGCATATGCACATACATCAATGTGTGTGTATCACTGCTTTATAAACTTTTACATTAAAAAATATACAACCTTAATGCAGAAAATTTGTAATTAATGTGAGCAAAAATATAACAGAATGAGAAAAAACTAATATAATAGAGTTCACTTCTTTCATTCTGAGTACACTTCCCCCAGCTTTCACAAACAGGCTTTAGGAATTGTAGGCCTGTTGCAAATACTCTGGAAATGAATGCGGTAGTAAGCCTTTCTCAAGGCCTCCACTCTTTGCAGGGTTTTGTAAAACTCAAAAGAAGAGAAAGTTTCTGTGGGACATTTACCTACCACAGGATCATTTTTGCTTTTGAAAGAAATGAAGCTATGCTTTTCCAAATAATGAAAACTTATCCTTTTTATATTATTCTGAGAAAATAACAGTGGAACTACCATATTAAACTGTAAAGTACGTGATGTATGTAAGTGCAAGATGGCACTTCACTACACATTGAAAGATAATAAATAATACTGCAATTTCAGAGTAATAAATCAGACACCGTTGCTGAGAAGACATACAGAGTGACAGTAAGTACTAAATATAGTTCCAGAGAGACTGAATTCTAAAACTCATTAAATAAAAGTCTTTTCACCATGTTGATCAGGGAATCTAGAGGATAAACCAAAAATGTATTTTCTGGTGCCGGATTTATCAGGAAGACAACTTGTCTTCTTTCTCCTCCAGTGTTACTGACTCCTATTTATCTGAATCAGTTGAACAAAAGCAAGATAAAAAGGAAGAAACATTTCCTTACTGAAAGGCAGTAATGCAACTCTGGCAGTCAATTGTGAAAAGAAATCTTGTGTTACCTGTGTGTATTGAAAGTTCTAGTATATAAACTGTCATGACTTTCTAGTTAACAAGTTATATTCCTAAAAAGAGCTTCCCTCTGAGTTTGTTTGGATAAAAAACCCTTAAAAGCATATTTATACATACTTCTAGAAGTAGTCAAGAATATATTCCTTTCTAAAAATGAAATTCCAATTTTACCTTAATTGACTACACTTGTGCTATTTCTCAGACTTAAAATCAGTGATGAAATTGATACAACTGATTTGCAAGAAAGATAATAAAATTAATAATATTAGAATGGCATGTATACAGGGGAAAACACCACCAAACACTCATCATTCCATTCCAGCTTTTCTGCTCAGTTTTTCTTCACTGTTTACATTGTCTAGCAGCAGTTGAATCTTGAATATACACTATAAATTTTGGCTAATAGGCAGAGGTTTTTCCTCCAACAGGAAAAAAGGGTGTGTGCGTGGGGGGGACATGACACACAAAACATGGTTCCATAGAACACAATAAGCCAACATTTAAGAATGAAGCACAGCAGCTTCAGAAGGTAAATATAATATCCTTCTCCTGTTGCAAAGATCTAAATTAGTCCCACCAGGTAACATGTATCTTCCAATAAATTGTGAACTATCTATTCTCTGAGACAAACTCTCCCACAATTCCTGTGAAAAACTGCATAGAGTGGTTAATTTTAGTTATAAAGTGAATGATGGGCTGCATCTCCACAGGAAAGCTAACACCAGAATAAACAAAAGAGCTGAAGTGTTATTTAGCAATATGACTGACCTCACACAAACTGTACTATTCCAAAAAAAGCATATTAAGCAAAGATAGTTGAAGCCACTTCTGCCCAGTAATGACACGTGTAATCCAAGTCAGAGAAAAAGCAAGCTTTCCCAGGCCTTGTTTTACTCAAAGTTCTTTCCTGAGGTTAATTCAATCACTGTCCTTAAACAGATGTTTCCAAATAACAGTACATATACTGTTTGTGGCACAATAAAACTTTGTAACATGCACAGACAAATCGGACCTGCGGCCTCTTCCTTAGTGGGTAATATCAACAGCTTTTGGGCTGGTTTCAACTACCAAACCTTGTCAGCGTGGCAAACAAGAACTGAGAACTTTCCCTAGATTCTTCATAACTACCCCGCTATGATAATAACCTCAGGTTAAAGAACCATCACAATGCCCGTGGAATTAATCTTGCTTTGAGACACTTGCTAACTAAGACAGCATCTCTCAACTACATACAGGTTAGAATTAGGAAAAAGGTTGTAAGTAAAGCACCCTCTGGGGATGATAACATGCTCTGAATGATTCGATGTGAAGTTTAGCCTTCATATTCTAAAAACAACTGAATCTACCAAACCAAAACTATTAAAATAAATCTACCTAAAATCCAACAAAAACATGTTAACTTATGCCCACCAACTTGGAAACTGACCATCAGCATGGGAAATGAAACATACTTCAACAATTTAGCTTAAACACTCCTTACAATTTTTAACTTAGACACAAAGACTTAGCCTATACCTTGATTTTTACACTTAATTTCTATTTCTTTATTTTTAAAGGTTTAACGTACCGTTAGGATTCTTGCATATTAAGGTATTAAGCTATGAACAAGAATTCAATTTATGTTTATGAAGCAGTGAGTTAAATGAACAGCTGGTTTTAAATTCAAGATTTTTATTAGGCACATTACTGTTTTTAAAACATGCCTAGGACATCGTACCAACTATTACATCTGTCAATAGACATCAAATTCACAGACACTGAAATAAGACAAAAAAAGGAAAGGAATTGAGTCAATTTGTTCATAGAAATCTGCAGGACTGCTTACTACAACAGAATAGTTTCCCGTTGTTACAGGGATTCACAATTTAGAGCACTATCTCAAAATCCTAAAGTGATGCTATAAAACTAGTTGCTAAATTTGTTATGCATTCTACCTACAGAGTCAAAAGTCTACTTCCACTCTCAATTAACTTTACTGTTACCGTAAGAAGAGACCCACTGTGGATCTATGTGGAAGAACGCATTGTAAAATTAAATGAACTCTGTTTTGAAATTCAGCGTTATGGCTTCTAACAAAACAGCAACCCTAGACTACATTAGTGAAAGTGAGTATGACAGCTGAAACAACCAAGCTTCCAAGAGGGCTAAGCATTATTAAAGTTTTTCCTTATTATGTTCTTAGACACAATCTGATTAGTTCCAACAGCTGCCCAGCAGGAAAAGCCAACCAATCATTCCAGTAATATGCATATTAACATATCTCTTTAGTTTTCAGTGATTTCAGAGCCAGGTAGCACACAGCACTATAGCACGAGCTTGTATCTTTTGATTTATAGCGATACTGAATATTTCAATGCAAACCACGTCAGAAATTCCTGATCATCACAGTGTAAGTTACTACCTTAAAATCTCTTCTGATGGATAAACTTGTTCCACCCATTAGTATACAAAGAAAAAACAAAACATGAGAGGAAAAAAAATATCCACTGTGCATAACTTAAAATTAGTCAGGCCTTTGTTAGAGGCAATGAGTAACAAAAAGCAATTCTCTTTGTTACCTTGCTCATGAAACTCACTAGCCTGTAGCATATGCTATGCTGTGACAAATATGTAGCTGAACTTCAAACCAATATTCAAAATAATTTCTGAAAGACTTCACTCCTGTTTACAACAACTCTTCTAATATTATCTAAACATTACAACAGCAATACAGAGACTGGTGGTTTTACTACTTCTTCTAGCCCTATGAACATTAGATATGATTTCTACACACACACACACACTACTTACTGTGAAAAGTTTCAATCCTGGAACTGAGATTTTAAACCAAACAGAACGCTGAATTATATGGTCATACATCAAATAATTTTAAAGTTATTATCAAAGGTGGTCATTAATAGGGAAGCATCTAAAACTCCAAAGTTTTAATTCCATAAAGGTAAATTTACTTCTTAAAGAACCTTGACTGTTCTTGCAGTTCCTTAACATAGGAAAACTTAGGAGAAAACCTTATTCCTTGAGTAATACAAAGTTTTCTGCCACTGGGTAGCAGAATAAATTCTGCTTACATCTCTGGCCTTTACTTCTTATCTTAGCTCAAAGACATATACATTTCAAATATGAACCAAATTAATTTTATTTCTACTTAATACAATACAATGGGCATGCCTATTTGTGAAAAATGTATTTGCACAGTTTCTGATCCTCCATGAGCCTATGAAAACCTATATACATTTTTAAGTAAAATAATGAAGTTTAATTCCTTCACCACTGAATGAAAAACACATTTCAAAGACAGGGCTGTTTTCATAGTAAAAGAACGTCATTAGTGGACTGATGCAAGCAGAAGATAAAATAAGTGCTCGTCACATGATGTTTCTAAAACTTTGCCCATATTCCAAATGCTCAAATTTTACCATTTAACAATTTTTAGAAAATAGGTTCAAACCCCAACTGGAGAAACTGCACATATGAAAAAAAATCCAGGTAACACTATCAGAACCACCACTTCTGAACAAGAAATCTGTGATCCTCAAATTGGTGGAGGCTCAGGAATAGCTTGGGAAAATACTCTAGTGCTGTTCTTACAGTCTCTCCTAAGTATCTGATATTAAGTGTTAGAGACAGGATACAAGATCAGATGAAACTCATTTTCATCCAGCAAGGCCATTCTCAGGTTTAGTTGGCATCATTCACATCACTTAGCTGTAAGGAAACTGAGGCATAGAAAGCAGAAGTGACTCATTCACAACTACTCTGTAGGCCAGTATCAAAACCACAATGACCCAAATCTTGCAGTTCAGTGATCCTCAAAGATCACATCAGAGTACAGAATATATGTTACAGAAAACAACACAAAAGCACAAATACTACTGGTTTAGATAGCATTACAAAACGAGACCCAGATTTCAAGTCAATTGTACCCTTTCAGAAAATGGCCTTGAAAGCAGAGACCACTATTTGTCATGCAGCACTGCTCTAAATAACAAAAAACCCCTTTTCTTCAAATTGCTCATTTATTCTCTGCAGAAGTTAGTACAAAAAATGATGATAAAACTGATCTTTTGTAGAAGTCATAAATAATCATCCTGCTACTCATATATAACAGTACTAGAAGAAAGATCATTGGAATGGTTTGTATCCTTTCTATTTTTTTATTCAGACTCTTTGAACAATTTATGTTTATTTTTCCCTTCATTATTATCGAAATACATGCACTTTTGCCTTGTAGGACCCCACCCTCACAAGTTGCCTTGAAAGCAAAAACGACCACAGAAACAAAAAAGATTCTATTGCTGTCCATGCTGTCTATTGCTGTCATTGCTTAGTACTTAGCAGAAAAAATTGGGCTGGCAGAGGTAACTATTTGAAAGTTTGAAAACTGAGACAAGGAAAGATTGAAAAGACAAAAGGCCAGCTAAGATTCCTATGGGAAGGTGTACAGCAAAGGTCATAAAGTCTTAACACAATGCACTTCAAAATTTGAGTATTAAAAACCCAACAACATCAGAAGCAGACATTAAAACACACAGTAACATTATTTTTTTTTTCTTTGCTTTCGACAAAAGTCCAGTTAGGCATTCAACTTAATTGCCAAGAACTCTGGATGATGCTGGCAGTTGAAGGTTTCAATTATTCAAATGACAATTTTTATGAGTAAGTGACAACTATTGGACTACTTCAGAAGTTTAAAAAAAATCATAAAATTAATGTAATATCTTACAGAGAACTAGGTAATCTGTAAACTGCAAGGAACCGATTCATGTTCTGATATTTTACAAGCATAGTAAGTATCCTGGATATTCATCTAAGATGACTATTTCATTTATGTGAAACAATAAAAAGTGTGCAACACGATAGAAATCAGGAAAGTTCTATCAATCTTTTATGGTCTATTTGTAAGACTGACTTTCAGATTATGGTATTCACACTTTGTGTTGGCTTTCCATACAAAGGTCAATTCACCAATGGAAAATACTAGTATATAACTGCCAGAACACTATTTTTGAGGTTACATGGGAAACAGGATGGGCAACAAAACAGAAGCTACTACTTTGTAGCACCTTTAAATGTATAAACAACGAATAGGTTTAAAAAGTCCCTAATGGAAATGAGGATGATAATTATACGGCTGGGGTTAAAGTGAAGAGGAAAAAGTAATCTCAGAGTGAAAAAGCCATATAATATCCCATTCTGAAAAGCACAGAGGAACATCCTGACTCAGGAAAAAAAAAAAAAACCCTCAAAAAACGTCAATTTGCTTGATAAAGCAAAGAAAAAAATTACAATTATTTGACTTTGGAACATCAGCAATAACCAAAGCAATAATACACATCACATTAATAGAGCCAGCAATTATAGCACAATGTGAGAAAAATGTATTTCAATACTGACAGCTGATGACTCAGAATTCATTCCTTTCACCAATGTTTCTTTTTGTTTCTTTAAAATTGTCTGAAATGCTCTTTGCTACATGTCCCAGCTTCAAAAGCTCTATGGGACTTCAGTGTTCAGACCAATTATATTTCTGGGCTAGGGAATATAAATTACTTTGTAATAAACCTTTCTTTCAGGAATAAAAATAACCATACTAATGCAGTCAAGTGCCACGATCCATGGTTGACACTTGATTTAAATGTATTCTTTGGTAGCTAAAAGAATATAATTTTGGACTTACATTTTTGTCCTCCCTGTACTTCCCCTTGAAGGGAAGTATTACATACAGTGTATTTGGAGGAGAAACAGACAGGATTATTTCAATCGCTATCACTAGCATCCAATATTAGAAAGCTAAAAGCAAAATTAAAATCAAGAACACATCGTTATTGTAAAAGCTTCTTTGGTATTTTGTGTTTTTTATGACAACTAAAACCAGGAAAAACTGAAACTACCTCTCCTATTTTCAAAACATATCTTAAAAATTGGAAATCTTCATCCCTCCCAAAAACAGAGGTCATAGAAAAGTGAGTTGGTCAAAAGAAAAATCTGAGAGTCTTGTGAATATTGTCATGCACCTTTATTTTTTCTTTGTCCCACTGAACATTTTGAAAATAGTAGTATTTTTTTGATGGTCTCATATTTATATGTGAAAGAACTATTCATGAATAAATTGGAATTTTTAATAATAATAGGAATAATTTTAGAATTTGCATGCAGTCTGCTGGAAACCTAATTCAAGGTTTCTCATGATATACATCCAAAATACAAGTAAAACTTGTACTGCTGCATCCATTTCAATAACTAAAAGAAGCAGAGAATAAATCCTCACAAAATTATTCTGAAACTAGAATTGTTATAGATCCAAAGAATTTTTACATTCCATGCAGCAGTAGAGAGTACATTTAGTTAATTTTCTTCTAGAAATTGCAATCATTATTTTTAATTTGGTGAAAAAACAATGGTCTTTAAACATAATACGTTTCATGCTTGGATGGTGATAGCTCTTGCTGCCTTTAGTAACAAGGTTCTTATTTAGTAATAAATGAGTTTAGTGACAAACTTTTAATTTTTTTCGTAATTTTTTAGTTAAAAAAATCCTGTTGTATACATTGGTGATGACTACTACATCAAGCAGGAAACCAAAATCAGTTTCACTAACATAACTAATCAATAAATGGTCTGAAATTCAGGTCATCCTTTAAAGATAAAATAGGGGCCAAAGAAAAACATCTTTATTCATAGATACTAACTCTGAATATATAAAAACAATGTACTCTCTCAGTAAACTCTCAGGGTATTTTTAAAAGGCTCCTACCTCTTTCCTTTGTGATGTACAAAATATGATGTCTTTAAAATATCGTAGATTTTGAGACAGTAGTAAAGATTGTGTGTGCAGTATAATGTCTTAAGTGCATTGTTAGCAACCTGCCAGAATAAAAGTTGTCCCATATATAAAATTGTTATATACATATATAGTCTAAGCCACAATTATTTCTTCTACTGCATCTGAGAAAAAGTTCCCAGAAGAGGTAACTTGTTAGCACTATTCTCACCTATCAGATTTGGGGAAAGGTAACAGCTGGAAAACTGGAGGCCATATTCAATCAGTAGTATTTTGGGGGGACCTGATGTAAGCAAAGCAGGTAGGACAGATGAATTTTCAACAGCACAGGGAAGAGAGACACAAAGAAATCAGGTGACTTATCACAGTCAAGAACAGGCTAATACACCACTCGCTGGATGGCTGCAAGATCAGTATGTGTCCTGTTAGCTGTATTTGGTAGCTTAAAAATTAAAAAAAATTGACAACATACAGCTATCAATGAAACAGTTATAAATACTGCTCCAGGAACAATGTATTAAGCAGTTATCTCTTTAAGAACCACTGTAAAGGCAGAAGGAAAGACAGACACGAAGTGGCCATTGATGACTGCATGGGGATTCCCAGACTTACCAGTGAAAAACACAGTAACCCACTGTGGCACAACATAAATCTGTTACCATTTTAAAAAAATGTGAACAACTTACTGTGATAAAGCTCCGCATTTACAAGTGAGCAAACAACTGCTACCTTGTTTCCATTTGCCATTGCTTTTTTTACTTCCCTAAAGTAGGGAACATGTGATGAAATCTGAGGCCCCTGGAATTTTTGCAAGTTGTCTGAAAATCATCAAGTCATGAAAACTTAGCAAAGATCTGCTGAATTCCTCACTCTTCTCTACGCTCGCACTTTTCATTGCACTGTAAGGCATCAGGAGCTTCCTAATACATTAGGAAAGCACACAGTGATGTTGTCTTCACCCAAGTACTTCGGTGGAAAATTTAGGGTTCATTTCTATACACACAGTTTTCAAAATTGTTTTGATTTTAAAAACTGTATATGGGTTAAACAATGATCAGGAGCTGCTTTTATAATCAATAAAAGCATTTACTTCTCAAAAGTGCAGATAAATTTATTTCATTTCAGACTGTGAAGGTATTGATTTTTCAAAGACAGAATTTCAATGTTAGAGTATCATGAAGAAAGCTAACAATAGCTGTAAAAATTAAAATTTCAATTTAGAATTTTTTTACTTACATACATTTTTAAATATAGCCCCCAGGAAGAATGTGAAATACGTTGAGATACAGTGCACATTTCTGCTTTCCTAACTCAAACTAATTTTCCAAGTAGTGACATACACAAGAAATCTACGTGCAACTGTAACAACAGCATACTCTGTATCGATAAACTTGTTTTCCTGCCAGCATCTTGTAGAAAGGAAAAAAAATAGAGAAAGTCAAATCAAATAAAAATAATAATTTCTTACCCTCTGAAACTGAGGATGACTTTATGGCAAGCATAACACAAGGAAAAGTTAAAGACTCAAGGCAGCTTCTACCGAAATCAAATGAAGTCTTGACCAAATGACAAGTAAAACTCAATCATAGTTTCAGTTTTAACTTTCAGAGAGATCTTCCTAGAGATTTTTATTTTTGTTTGCACTTATGAAATGTTTAACCAACAATTTTTGCAATTAACTGGTGGGGAAAAAAAATAAATCTCATCTTCAATGATCCTTCAGCACTTTTTGAAGTACTTTTAATTTGCTTCATAACTTAACATGCTTCATAAACCCTAACAAGTCTCAAATTCTCTTAAGCCAGAGGTAGTAACACGGATTTGTTTCTTTCCTCAAAGTACCTCATAAGATGTAGCTATCCAAAACCAGGTAAGCACATTAAAAAAAACCCCTATCTTCCAGGTAACCATCACCAGCATCTAAACCTACAGAAAAGGGCAAAAACAAGCATTCAGTATACTGTTGCTTATGTGAAATCTTCAAAACCTTCAGAAAGTTCAGTTAAAACTTGTAACACACAAATGACATATGGAAAACACTATTTCTGCCATACGTTTTACACCTGTAGTCAATTCAGATATTACTGACATGAGAAATTTTGGCAACTTGTAAAGATTTTTAAAGTATTCATAAAAACCAAAATTAAGTCAAGTTTGGAAAAGTCTGTTGAACATGAAATACAAGGTCACTGATTTTGAACATGACATTTAATATTCTTCTATAAATTTTCCTCTGAGGTGCATTACATTGCCATTGTATAGTAAACATAAAAATTCACCATTCACATGAGGATACTTCAACGTAACTGCTTAAGAATATGACACACTTTTTGTAATTTTGCGTGCCACTGCACATTTGCAGTTCCAATATCATGCATATATGCAAACCAAACTATAATTTTATTGAGATACATGGAGGTTTTGTTACTGCTTTTATTATGGTTTACTGTTGAAAGCATTATTGATTGTGTAATTGGTGACTTCTTTCCATATAAATGAAACTGAAGTTTTTACTCAATGTATTTTGGGAAAATATTAATTTCTAAGTGTTGTCTATAATTGGTTTCAAGAGAACTATGTAAACAAATCCTTAGTCAATTATGCTCAGAAAGCATCACCACATCTATGTTAACTAGCATACTGATCTGTCTGGACATCAGCAAAAGATAATATTCATATAAGATAGATGAAGATCTCCATTTGACAGATTTGTGCCTTCCAGCTCGAGTCTATCATCCTTCCCACACAGAGACATGCTAAGTTATATATTATTGTTTCATGACAGCTAGTGTGAAAATCAGAGCCTTGAATGCGAAAAGATACACCAACTTGTCCCTCACCCTAACTCACTGAACTTACCATGCCTGGAAGCAAGACTTTCTCCTCCAGTCTTCAGTCAATCCCCCAAAGGGATGTCAGGATAATGGAACCTGACAGTTTTACAGTAATAATGCCATAAACCACCCTAAAGGAGCCTTGTATCAACCAACAAGAAGCAATTACCTTGACTCTTGACTCACTACCACCAGTCAGTAGTAGAGTTTGATCTACTTAGAGACACTAATTCACAGCTGTAAGAATGCAGATCAGGTATTTTCCCCTTTAAAAATCAGACCTAGTGACTTTTTCAAAACAATGTTCATAGATGACCATTTACCTGTCCCGATGTCTCTAGACAAATTACTACTAAGCAATATTTTTGTTCTACTACAAAACCGTCTCGTAAGGATTATATACTTTGATATTTCAGATAGTAAGAAAAATGGGTAAAGGCGGGAGTGGGACTTTGTAAGAAGGTAGATGTTGTACTACATCATAAAAACAATGAAAATTGTCTTACGATACAAAGATGATGTAAAAAGATTTTGAGGTAAGGGACCTATGTAAAGAGAAGAGAGGGTTTTTTTAAATTCCTTATGTTCCTAAAGTTAAGCAATTGGAAAAGAGGGAGAAGCAAATATATTTCCCTAGATGTTCAAGGATTATGACAAATGTAAGGTATAAGAATTCTACCTACAAATATTTGTATTTTCTCCCTCAGTCCACCTTCCAAATTCTCCTGTAAATACTAATAAAAAATAAGATCAAAATGAAAATTATTTGTCCCCTTCATGTATTTGCAAGGGAGCTTTTCAAGATTTTAGGATGTCAGTTAGCACTCATAAGCATCCCTCAAGTTTCTGCATCTCATGTTATAGCTTATATCACCTATGTCATGTTATTAAAAAACCCAAAACTACCTGACCTAGACAAGAGAAATGATGGCAGGGAGCCAATTATTTTTCACCAAAACTATAAGCTCGGTAAGTTCTCTATTCCGTTCTATTTGGCCTATTCCTCGTTACTTCAACGTATCTTTTATATCACAAAGAAACTGGTAACAAGAAAATTCTGCACATCTTTGATATTAGGATTTATTTAGTATTAAGAACTTTTATAATTTGCAATCCCTTCTCTTCTCTCAAGAACGTAAGGAGTTACCTAAATATATCCTGTGCTAAGTCATTTAATGTGTTCTTTAAAGCATTTATCAAATACTTGCTGTGCAAACCTGAATCTTCATTGGACAGGCTCACTATAGGTTTCTTTTACAGGAAGGTACCAGGGTAAATAAAAGTTGTGCAGGTTAAGTTAGTTTGGTATACATGTAAAAACAAGACAGAAACCCAGGGGGGTGTGGGGGGGTGTTGCATAAAACAAGTTCAGAAACAAAGCTATTATCAGGCCTAATTGTACCTATCAGACAAAAGCCCGAGTTAAAGGAAAATCATTAACTTCTGAAAATATGTTTACTTTTCCAATAACTGATTTAGAGAGTAAAGGACACTTCATTATGAAGGTAACTCTAAAACCGTTGTATCATAGTTATTACTTCACTTGAAGCCAAATGATCTCAGGTTTCTGGAACAAAAAGGCTTTCACCAATCAGAGCTTTACAGAGTCAGCATCTCAAACTCGACACAACAGCACGAAGGACAACATTAACTAAACCACATAATCAGTGGGAAGCATCATGTATTTGTGAATAGCTGTAGACTCTGTGAGGCTCAATCTCTCATAGAACTGAGCCTTTTTACTAACACTTAGAACTCCCCTATAGCTAAGATGAACTTTCAAGTCTAGCCCTGTTGTGCAGCACATTACCACTTCATGAGTAGAATAAAACAAACAGAATAAAAAAATCCTAAATTACTTGGTAGGTAGGTGCATCAAGATTTAAAAGAAATCTGCAATGACATTTCAACCTCTACAAATGTATATAAAAGGAAATAACATAAATTTTATGAACAACATCTATTTGTTCAGTTAGCCATCCTATCAAGTAGTATTTGTAAGTCTTCAAGGGACTGCTGAAATTTTTGTCACTTCAGATGGTAATTATCCACATCTCAGTGGAAAAGACAGGGAGAGGGAACCATCCATGTGAAAAAACCTGAACCTATGTTATAACATCAAACAAATACACTGATCTTCTAGCAGTAACAGAGCAAGGGAAAGATGCTTCAGTTCTGACTTATTCCCCACTGCCACTGTGGACTTATGAAAAAAAGTACTCAGCACCATTCAAAAGACAGCCTGTCCTAGAAAATCACTCTCTTCTAAAGGGCAGCTAAAAGTTACCTTAGAAAGACAACATGTCCAACTCTCCATATTTATTAAATTACAGACACTAGAGGGTCACCTTACAGCTTGACTGGAGTGCAACTCCAGAGGAAAAAAAAAAATCCTGTATCTATTTTTGTGCTCCCTAAATCTATTACCTTCCCCATCTATGCTGGCACATGAAATGGGAAAGAAGTATTGTTCCACAAATATATGAAGTATAATCTGTATGAGCCAATACAATGAAGATGGAAGTTAACTTGTCCTGCAAAGTTATGCTGAATGAAATCCCTACGCTAATTCCACTAAGGGACTGTGAAGTAAGAAAAACAAGCCACCCCCCATTCAAGCAGAAACTCAAAATCTTAGTCTAAGCTACATGTCAGAGGGAGGGGAAAAAAAACCAACAAACAAAACCAACAAACAAAACCCCCAACATTCAAATGCTTTTTTAACATGCATCTTATTTTCACCTTGTATATAAGCACTGTCAAATCTATGATTTGTTTGAAGAAAATCATTATTTCTCAGTTTTAGGTTGAAATACCTAAGTACTATTGTTACCTTGGACATCAATACGCATGTAATTGATTTTTGTTTTATTGTGAGTGAATCTTGAAATATCACTGATCAACTAGCCTTTCTCCAATGACAAGAAATAAATGCTGAAAAGTTGTCGTCTTATCAGGAAGTCAAGAAATTTCCAATCTGAATCATGCATTTTCCTGAGTATATATAAGTCTGTAAAATGAAAATTCTTGGGACCTTGAATAGCCATCTTTTACAATTCAGCCATATGTCCCTTAAACAATTACTAGAAAGTGTTGCTAATAAAAAAAAAAAAAAATAGAAAGTGGAAAAAATTTCTTTGCTACTAGTGAGTTACAATAAATTTACAAAGGATTTTTGATAACAGAAGAGTAATGAAAGTAGAATTTACCTAACCTTATTAGTGTCTAACTGCAATATTCAGTAAGACGTGACAATATTAATAAATGTCTGTTTACATGTAGAAAAAGCTCTATCTTGCAGTTTTTTCACAGAAGGCAGATGTTGATGATAGTCACCCAGGCTTTCTGTGTCCTATTTAAAAGGCCAATATACCACTTAATTGTCCTCTCATGCTACTGAAGCCTACACTGAAGAATCATCCACATTAATTTCAGTATGAGTAGCTGTGGGATGCTCCCTCATCCAAACATGGGTTGACAGTACAAGTGAGGATTGCTGCTTCAGCTTCTACTTAAAGGAATGAAAGCATAAAAAAGGAAAGAAATGAGAGATTCAAGCAGCTGATCCTTGGGACGGTGAAGATAATATGATGAACACCTGTGTTAAAAATGTAAGTCTGTGTCACTGCACTGCATTTGCAGGGACATTAACCATGCCGCCTTCCTTTTTCTCTACGTACTGAACCACTCAGTATTGGTGCAACATTACAACACAAACAGGTCATGGAAAAGTTTTGTTAGTCCTCCTCCACTGTTAGTGCTTCTGACTACTAAATTTGTACCACTGCTTACGATACCAACAATGATTTAATTAATCTGGCTTTCTGGTTCTGACTTAACTACAAATCTAGTCTCACTCTAATTTTGATTCAACTACCTTCCTAGTTTTCATTTTACATAAAATACATCTCCTTCCGTTCTTTATTTTCACAAACACCGACATTAGTTACTTGATCCAGAACTACTCTGAGGCTCAGAAATAACCTAGTTGCAAGAGCAGACCTGAAATATGATAAAGATTTGTGATCTCCATCTTCCACAGGACACTGAATAGATGAACTGTATCAGAAAGAAGGGGAAAGCTCCTATTGAAAGACATCACAAGAGATGATCTACAGTAGCAAGAGGTACTCTCCTCATCAGAGGCAAGACTGATGTGTTGTGAGACTGAGTAAGAATCTATTTTGTCAGATTACAGAGTTATGAACTGACAGCTACAAAAAGATTATTATATTATTCTAGAAGGAATGCACCAGCTGCTTCTGATGATAAGTAAATACAGGAAAATTACTGTAATAGGTAAGAGTAATGGAACTATAACAGTTACATCAATTTCATTTCCCCCAAACTGCGGCAGATTAAAGCAACAACCTATTAGCACACAGGATTATCTCACAGAAGAAAATGCTCTGCTCCTGTAAGAGCAGAGCTATCCTTTCACTCCAGTCCACTGCTAACCAGGTATTTGTTGTGCCTATGCAACATCTAGCGTATATGGTATGCCTAGCTGACCAAAAATGCTAAGGAACAAATAAAAAAAAATAATTAAAACGCACACTTGTATGCATCCTTTTGGAAGTACACATGCGACTCTCCATTACAGTGCTCCAAGCTGGAATTCTATTCAAAACCTGCTCTGAAACAGTTCCCCCTTTTTAACATCCAAGAGAGTAAAGAAATGCTTCACACTAAAATCTTCATAGTCAAAACAGAGGCCTGTGTCATCTGTATATTATACTACACATTAGCTTGCCTTGAACTCAAATGTAAATGTGCTGAAATAGTGTAATCAACAACAGCCTGTATTTTTAACACTGTGGTGGTATTGCCAGACACAATGTACATTTTATAGCATTATGTAAGCAATGTGAACGCCCTGAAGAGGTGAACAAAGATCTGTAAGCTTAGCTGCCTACCGGGGTTAAACCACAACAGCAGTGTTTGTAGATTCATTCCTAATCAGAAATCACTGCTTATTAACATTTCAGTTTAAAATTTGCTCTTGCATACTGCTGTTTTAACATACTACTGTTTATGAATGCCCATGTCTCTTTTGCCCTGTTATTTCCAGTTTATACTTTAAGTAGTTATGTCAACTGAGACAAAATCATTGTTTTTCCATCTGGCCATTTCTTTCTCTGAACTACTTCACTATGTGTCTTAGCTGCTGCCTCTTCTACCACTTCCTATCAGTGTCATGCCATCTTTCTGCCCAATCTAGACACGGAGAGATTTCTCTTTCTGAATGCTTTTTCTTTTATTTTTAAATAATATCTAATTAAATTCTCCATCCCTGACCTTGTTCGGAGTAAACATTGTTTACCATTTGCCATCTGAACCCTTAATGTCATCCTATCCATTGTCAGCTTTGGGCATCTCAGCACAGAAACACGATCTTTTATAATGCTATGCACAACAACTTCTTTGGGTAACAGCAAGATGCCTTGCATGACTCTTTGCTCTTTTCTATGGAGAAATAACTAACTAACTTCATGTAGTGTTAAAGCATCACTACTTTTAAATAATTCAGTATTTGTAAACTTCTACCAGAGCAACTCTTGGTCAATTACTAGTGCTATTACATTGGCTGGGTGGGAGATATTTGCCGATTGTTGCAGCTCATTTTCTAAATAAGGAAACAGTAAGCACAATTCAAAAGCTATGCAGAAGATATGTTTGGATCTTCCTCTAGAAAAAATAAAAAATAAAACCACTATTTTCCTTCAAATATCTCTTAGAACCTCCACATAACTCCTAAGTAAGTCTTACAAGAAGAAATGCAGAAGTTACATAAAACGGTTGTCTTTTTAGAGTTGATGCATTTCAGACAGCGTAGAGTTGACTCTCAGACACCGAGAAAGTTTTCAAGTTGCAAAGGAAGTTATTTTCTATTGAGGTACATTTTCAGAAAATGCAGGCCGGCAAAAAATACCTGAATACTAATCTATGTGCTAATTAAAGCACACTCTTGTATTAAATAAATCAAACCCTGTGTTACAAAACTTCCAAGTAATGCTGAACCCAACATACAAGAATACTTTTTCTGAGATGTTTTGTATTCTTCTCTTTTAAAAGGATTTTTAGAAATAGGCAGGAGATTAAAATAACATTAAAGTTTGTCATATAGTTAAAAGGCTTTATCATTAATTATCTACTTTGCAAAAGATGCTGAATACAACAATTATATGCAAAGTTTTTCCCCTAGTTTGAGAGAGGCAGTACAGTAAGTGTAACAAAGTGAGGAAATATTGCAAGACATGAATGTTACCTTCCCATCAAGATACAGAGTTGCTGAAAATGTGTTAAAAACCTATAAACTATTCAGCTGAGTTTGTAGTGGGCAGTTCATTCTTTTTCAGAAATTGTTATGGCAAAAATCTCTTATCTTCTGGCAAAATAGGCCTGGCTTTATACTGATAATAAGCACATTTTAGCCAAATTTTTTAAAAAGTGAAATGTAACTGAAGAACTTTCTCTTCATTGCACAGCTTGTCAATTTGCTATTACTTTATCTAAAACACGTTTCACTGTTGCTGCATGCATACTAAAGTATCAGCCTTTGTGCTTCTACGAAGTGACTTGCATATCTTATCTCCCACTCCTCTACCATCCTCCAAGTATGCTGTCCTGCCCATCATCATCATCGTATCTGGTGCTTCCCAAAATTCCCCACAACACCGTCATATCAGCCCTGCTAGATCCATCCTGTTCAGAAGACAAGACAGCTTCATGTGCTGCTGTTTCCCCACTTCTCTGTATGCTGGTTATAAAAGGAAGGAAAAGGTCAACACACATCACAAGACAGAAGACATTAGTATCTTTAGAGCACATCCCAATAAATAGCACAGGAAAACACATGAGAAGAGTGTTCTGGGAGAAAAGGCAAGCAGCAGCATCCCTGTGTGCCTGCCACCCTCCCTCCTAGTATTCCAGTGTTACCCAGGAAAGAACTCGTGTACCACCACTCTTTCCTTCCTTTTTCATCTTCCAGTTATTCCCCAGTGACAGATGTACCTTTGTGTGTGTGCTATGTTCCCTGCCTGCTCACCAGAATCCTTCATTTCAACTACTTCTCCTGCCCCCCCTTCTTATATGATCACTTTTGGTATTAACATTGTAAAAACTACCAATGGAATAACATCTGGACATTATTCCAAACAGTGTCTGGCTGTCATAAACTGCTTCTTGGTTTTACAGATACTTTCCAAGGTATGTGAAATTGCTGGCTCATTTAAAGGTAGTGGATACATAACTCAAAAAGTACCTGACCAACAGGCATGCAAGAGAAAAATGCAATTAACTCATTTAGGAGATCTGTGTACAGGGCCGTGATTTTACAAATAATTTTGGTTGTGGCACATATAGCACAAGAATTCAGAACTTCCAGTCCATATCAGTGTGTGTTCACCCACATCACCTTTCTTTTCCTTACATGGCAAAAGCAGTTTTTCAGAGACACTTGAATAAACATGCAGCTGTGTGTGTTGTTGTTGTTTGTTTTTTTTTTCCCCTAATTCAAATAACAACAAAAAAAGGTATTTGCAAATCTCTCAGTGAAACCTGGCTCTCTGGCAGACAATCTCATTTCACATTAGATCTTTCAACAAGGCCTTATGCCCTACACTACTTTTGGTACAGAGCTGTAGTTTGTATTTTAGATGAGCTCCCACTTGTGTGATACAAATATGCTATCATTCTGCTGATCTGTTACATTCTGTTTCTGAACACACAGTCCAAAAATAAACTCCCAAAAGATCGGTATCGTGGCAATCTGAACTGTTGCGCACTCAATCCCATGGACTCCTGATTTTGCTTTTTTTTTTTCCTAGAACAACAGCAAATTTCTCTCACATATATTAACTAACATTTTGATACTCAGGCCATGTATTATTTTGCCAATTTTGCCTGTAGCCCTGGATTTTTTTATTATTTTCTACTCCTAGTGTTATTTATTTAATATGCTGTTATTCATTCCTCAGATTCTCATTTAAAATGCCAAATAAAGAAGCCTGCATCCTACCGGATGCTTCTGGTTATCTATCAAAAAAACTCTAAAAACCACCCACACATGTAGATCTGTCTGCTTTCAGTATAACGTAGAAATTTAAAACTTTTAAAAAGCTTACTACAAAGATCTCAAACTTCTTACTAAGTTCCTGAAAAGTTTTGAACTCGTAGGCTACACCAAGAGCAGACAGACATGTTTTTGTGCTAACCAGATGTGTCCAGTGGGACACAGTTTTCTGAAAGAGATTTTTATGTCTTTGTCATTAGTACCCACACTGCCACAACCACTTCAGGTTGTAAGCAATTTAAAAAGAGCTAAAATAAGGTAGCACTTTATTAAATAGCTAGTAAGTACTGATAACAGTAAATATTAGCTGTCAAGTTAATCAAGCAATATATAATCAAGCCTATATAGTCTATATTCTTCCAGTTAGTAACGAGGGTGTCAGACTGATTGCTGAGCAATCAAACTACCCAACAGTTCCCTATTTCAAATCAAGGGAAGTGAAGACATTTTCAGCTTCCCATATAATAACCCAACAGTTTTAGGATGTTTCTTTCTTGTTCTAAACTCTCTACTTAAGTAAACTCAAATGAAAGTAATCCTTTATTTAGCAATTACACTCTCTTAGACACCATGTTTACATGTTATTTTTCTTTTGTTCCTTAATTGCAGTTTTCCTGTCATTTGCTAGAAAGGGTAAAAGCAGCAAGAATATGAAATATCTGCTCTTACAATGCCATTGGTACTGCTATTCATGCACATCTTGGACTTTCCCCTGGCCAGACACTATGCCTCCCAAACATTACAAAGCTGCTTCAACAAATGGACTCTCATTTTGGAATAGCTCATCAGTATAGAGATGAGTATCCCATCACATAAGCTTCTGGGCTAAGGTCTACTGCTCAATTCTAGCAGTCATGCAAGAGGGACACATAAACACAATACAAAATATAGTTGCACTTGGCACTGTTATGTTGGTGGCAATAAGAACACATCCTTAATGGTCTAAGAAGACTGCTAGCCAAAATGTACAAACACTTTGACTGCTGGTGGAGAGTCCATGAAGACACGCATGGTTCATCATACTGTTACATAGACAGACACACACATACATAAACAGCTTTCCACAAAGTGAAGATATAATGCACTGGAACTCACTCAGGGGCATAGATTAACATTTTGAGACAGGTATCTGCATATTTCTAACGGGTTGGCGAGGACTTGCAATGTTTGCGGGAAGACAGCAACGCAGACAGTGACATAGAAGAATGGAAGAAACCCACCTTAAGGAGTTCATAATGTTGAATACCATTCACACCAATGTCCGGATCGATGGCAGATGGGACAGAATAGCGAGAATTAATTGCTGTGTTTTCAGGGATAGAGATGTTAATAACTGTTGAGGGGAACAGGGGGGCGTTGTCATTTATATCCTGTATCAGAAATCTGATCTTGACCAGTCTGAAAACTTCATCAGGCAAAACAGCAACCTCCACCTCATAAAAGCAGCGATTCTCACTAAAGATGCCAGCGCACAGCTTCTCTCGGTCTATGCGGTTTGCAGTTGTGAATATCTCACCAGTGTTCTCCTCCACACGTACTAATGGTATATCCCCAGTCTTATACACAAGCTTGAACTGTAGCGGTGAGGAAAGGGGCACATCTGGGTCGAGCGTTAGGTTAAGATCCTTGAGCAAATTGCCAATGAGGACATTTTCAGGCAGTTCTTCCCGCACGGTGTAATTCTTCTCCTGTGCGCCAGATTGAAATACAATACAGGCTAATAAGACTGCCAAGAGGTAGGTTCCAGACAGCAAGTCCATCTCCAGAATGACTAATGAATATTCGTGTAGAACACCAAGAGTAGCTGGAAATAGGAAAAGAAAAAAAAAATTCTTTAAAATCTACAGAATATTGTGTTCTTAAAGTGATGGAGACATGAAAGAAGTGCCTTTCCTATAGCAAATAATCTGAACTGTTTGAAAACCCTGTTAATAAACTGATATTTAACTTAATCCTTCATTAAAATGTGTAAAATTTCTTGCACAATTTTTTTTTTTTTTTACTTAAAACTGTTTACTGCGCACTGAGTTAAGAACCTTAGAACTGGATCAGAGTGAATGAACAAATAAATATGAAAATCCCTATTTCCAGCACAAGATTTTCCTTTGCTCCTTAAGAAAACCTCTTCCTTTGAATCCTCTGCCACATTGTCATCAATTTTTTTTGTTTTCAAAGAAAAAAGTAGGTAAGAAGCTTGCAAGCAACTATCTGCTGAGAACCAGATCTTTTTATATCTCTTGCTCAGAACCGGGAAACCAAGAACACTTCTCTTAATTTTTTCCCAAGTTTTGCACTAACAAAATTATGTAGTATTTGTTAGCAGCAAAGAAATCTGGCTATTTTTAATACGGGAACTTATACTGGCAAGAAAACGTTATCTAGTTGGAGTCTGGTAAACCTCAACCAACAATGCATGGAAATCTAACAGAGGGACACTAATACAACAGTCCCTTTAAGATTAGCAGAAAAGAAAATTTTGTACTTTTCAACGTAGTTTCTGAATAACAATATATTCTCCTCTTAAGATTGTTAACAACCTCACAAAAGATGGAAGTAGGATGAGATGACTTATAGGTCTATACAGATATCTATGTACCTACAGCTGAAAACCTTTAAAGCAAAAACACTATTGAACACCATGTATAAAATACACTGCTTTGCCTAATCTTTGCACAATTCTGCCCTTCCAGAACTTAAGATAATCTAGAATAGCATTTCCATAAGGCAAATATTCAAGCGTTCCATTTAAAGTGATTTTTTTTTTAGTTAATGAAATTTATCTCCTACCAGTTTAGTATCTGTTTCAAATACACCTGTACTAACTCATCTACATTCTTTTCATTGTGCAGGTAAAAATGTAAAATTTTTCCCTGCTTTTTCTTATTTTAGTCTCCGTCATAGCATAGATTGATTTACTCCTGCAGATCAGGTTGCAGTAGTTGAAGAAATTACTGAAGCCAGTAATTATCTTCACCCTTAGTTACTGCCTTTCAGCAGTACCACTTTCAGGGTAATTTAAATTAAAACATTTGACTTTGCAGTAAAACAGATTAGGAACACCTAATATTGCTATTCCATTTCAACTCTGCAAGCTGCTTTTGATTGGTAGTAAGTAACAGATACAGAACATTCCAACAAGATCTGCAAGTTGTATCTTTCCACGTCAGCATGATTTAACTCTAAAGCATTTTCTGGCTTTATGATTATACAAAAGGAGCAACATGAAATAAAAATCCAATCCTGCAAGTCTTCTCTTATGAAAAAAGGCATTTCTCACTGGAGTAATTCAATTAACCTGAATGAGATTGCTGACATGAGTGAGAACTGGATATGCAGTTTATGTGGCATAGTTACCGCATTACCTGTGGTATTTTAGTAATTCACTGACTTATTTGCAACACTTTAGTAATTCAGTATACAGCACAATACAACACTAAACAGGCATTCAGAAGTGAAGAAACAGTACTGTAAACAGCCATTTTATAAATCCATTATAATATTAAACTCTAAATATGTAAATAAGGAAGTCATCAGCAGATAGTGTTACCATTAATGATAATCAGTATGGTAGCAGCAGGAGTTTAATGAAAGAACTGTGGTGATATTGTACGAATATATTAGTTTGACTATTATGATTTTATTTATTACCTGTATTATATTTTTGTAAATACATCTCTCCAGCAATTGTCACCCCACCAAAGTAATTGCCCATGTACATTCAACCTGCAGAAAGCTCGCTATTTCAGGAAAGTACATTTTTGTTTCTAGTATTACTAAAATAAATACATTTACATTGTTGCCATGCAAGACACCAATAAAAATGTATGAGTTGTTACACTGAAGAGTTAATATTTAAATGTTCCCCTCAACCCAAAATTTCAGCATGGTACCATGTTCCATGCATACTGAAAAGCAGTACGCTGTCACTTTTTCTTCTCTACTAAAAGTTAAACTGAAAACCTACAAAACAGGGGAAAAAACTTCACATCCTGATGTTTACAGAGTAATATTTTAAACTTACAGTTCACTTCTGAGAGGAGGGAATAAAAAACCCCACCAAACTCACAAATAAACAAAACTCCAGTCCCTATCCCAAATTCTTCTGTGACAATATTAACGATTGCCTATAAATTATAACAACACAAAAATATTATGTAGTCATGCATATACATCTTCCAAATAATCTTACGTTATAAAAATCTTTTGATTATTAACAAGGTTATTAATGCCACACTGCTCCCCTCTCTCTAGTGTTAAGGAAACGGGAAATTTTAGTAACATTGAAAATGTAAGTTTGTGTTTTATCTATCAAGTTTTACAAAACAATTTGAGGATGAGTACATAAATCAAATAGTCTAAAGAGTTCATGAAAAACTTTCCCAAATCAATTCTGAAAGTTGTGATAGTACTAGTAGATAATTTATATTAAAAATAACTGATAAGACTTCCTATAATTCCAGTTATAACTGCAGTGGATTTTCTAGGGATTATGAAGTAACAACAGCAGGACTCAGAGGTTTGTGAGGAAAACTGTGGGGTGGAACTTCTTAGCATTACACTGTTAAATTTTTAAAAAGATAAAAATACACATAACAAAGTTTGAAACATTATATTAAGAATGTTTGTTTCATTAAAAATACATTAAAACGTGACAATAATAGAACAACATTGTTATAAATCATGTTAGATAAATGCTAACATGACTTTTTGTAATGTCTTTTACTGCTGTAGATTTTTCTGAACTACTAAAGGGTATAGACATGTAACAGGTAGTATTATGACAGAAAACTGTTTGGTCTTGAAGTAGAAAAGCAACCAACAATGACTTACAATTCTTGAACTTCTGTAGAGTACATTATTTTAACATTGTCTTTACATGTCTTTCTCAACAATTCTAGGAACAGTTTTGAACCTTTAAAAACTGTTCCAGAGCAGCAGATCTTTAAGGGGAAAAAATCCCAACATGACTCAAGTTTTCTGCTTAGATATAGAGAGGAACATCTTATGCCATAGGGAAAGTGTTGTTCTTAAAGCAACCTATTTATATAGTCATAGCTGTATGCTGCCTGCCATTTGTGCCATAGCACTGATAGCAATACTATGGCAACAGCAATGCAAAGACAAAGAGCATGAGGTACTTTCTAGCAACCAAGCATCATCCTGAAAGACATTTACAAAATCAGAATACTTCTAATGACATATACGTCTCTCATATTTGTCTACATATCAAAAATATACATTGCTTTCCAATTTTGTGGTATGTAAATACAAATCCAAAAGCAAAGGCTAAAGAAAGTGCAAATGGAAATAGAGTCAGACAAAACAGAACATCAAGATAAATTGTCAAAAGAGAGCATGTGAATAGTAACAGATGGTGGAAAAAGTTAGAGATGAACTAAGACAGACAGACAAGATAAAAATACAAAAAAAAAAAAAAAAGAAAAAAAGAAAGGAACTGGGTAGAAAGGCAGTCACAGTACAGTGTGTGGAAACAGGCTTTCCTGATGACTGGAGTACAAAGACAAAAAAAAGAAAAAGTACAGAAGGCTAAACAGTCCAACTGTAAAGGACCTTTCATAGCTCCAGCACTCACTAACACTTTTAAGGTGGTAAAAAAAAAAAAAAAAAAAAAAAAAGAATAAATAAAATTGTTTAACAGAATGTACCATTAAGTTTGCCAAGCCATTTTCCCATCTTTCAGAAGAATACACTGATGTCTGTGCTACTGACTTCTGTAACTAGTAAGGCAAATGACCCAGATGGACAGGATGGAAGGTAGGAGGGGGAAAAAACAATTTGAGATTTGCTCTATTTCATCCGAGAATCTATGCACTTAAATATACCTGCTTTTTTGTCCAATATACTAAATATTAATGGCATAATTTAAATATTATCATTGTTCATTATTATCTTCATTTAGCAGCTGTCAAATCATACCTTGAAAAGTAGACAGAACATAAAAACTTTAACTGCCTAATGGAGTATGATGTGAAGGTAAAACCTAAATCTGTTCTTTATACACAAGGCTCTACCTGGTCCCACCTGAGTCAGAATTCCTGTAGCTTATTACAGGACTTGACTGCTGTTTCTTACTTAAGAGGATCACAGAATAGTAGTAAATGCAATAAGGAGTCCAGGTGTCCACTTCAGATGAAAAAGCAACACTATTTCCTAACACCTGGGTTCAGATTTGACTCACAGCAGGAACATATAAGCTGCGGTAATATTTTGTAACTGCTATACCAAGCTTTAAGAAAAAAGTGTTATAGATAATTTTAACAATTTAGGAATATTACTGTATTGAAATATTGAAGTCCAAAACTACATCAATATCCAAACATTGAAATCATAAGAGAGAAGAAATACTAAAAAATAACACTCCTATTCTTACCTTCATATTCCTGAATCTATTTTAATTACATGGACAAATCTGGCTAGTATACCACATTTTTTCAATAGAACATCCCTTTTATTTGCTGCTAATCCACTGTGGACTGCTTAAATAGTATTGAAGTCCCTGTGTTAAAAACAGTGTTTCTCAGAGCAAAAGATCCCCATGACATGGGCTCTATTTATCTGTCAATAGTGTAAGAGTAAGCTATGTGCAACTATTCAAGTTCACAAAGGCTCCCTCTGAAGTGTCCATTGATAATTAAGCACTTCTACGCTATATGCCAGGGGTTTTGAAATTCTGAATCATGTTGATATGGATTTCAACTGTATCCTGTAGACCACAGCTGCTGGATTGTTACGTAGGTTTTTTTCTGGTACTGCAGATTCTTAGTGTTGGGTGTTTTGGTGGTTCCCCCCCCCGTAAATCACTAACACAGCTGAACACAGAAATGTCTGTCCTTTGTCACCACGCTAGTTTATTTCAGGAACTGGCTGGTTTTGATGGTGGTTTACCTTTTTAAAAAAAAAGGTAGAGACTTTACTGGTATTTCTTACCATTTTTGATGACAATAAGAAACATCACAAAGCTGTTGCTTGACAAGAATCCCTCTCATTTTTTTTTTTTTTTTTTAAGGCCAGGCACAAATGATAACAAAGAACCTGAACTCATTTTCACACTCTATGTTTCAAACAAAATATTTTGCAGCCATCAAGATTTATCCACAAGATCCATTCCCTACATATTATATTTCACAATGATATTCAAAGAAAAAGACCTACATCGAATAGAAACAGACAATTTGTTATATTATTAAGGCTTTCAAATTCATTCCCTCATATGATTTTACTCTAAATCCACTAAGAGACTGATTTATTCTTTGATCTATTTTTTTATTAGTGTGATGGTACTGAATTCAATGAGGTTTCTTTAATACGATTTTTTTCCGGTCATGAACAAAATGAAACTGAAAATTCTTATCACCAGGAGAAAACATCACCCCACATCCATTTAAGTCAACAAAAGAATTAAGCATGAGCCACAACTTGCTTACAGTTGCATGCTCTCCTGATTCAGTCTTCACTGCTTTAGAAATTTCCAGCATATTTTTAGCGTATTTTTAGGTGGTGATGGTTTGCTGGTTTTGGGTTGGTTTTGGTTCCCCCCCCCCCCCCCCCCCACTTTTCCAGGGGGTAAGAAATACTCTTCACTTGAAGAAATACAAAGTTAATGACCAAAAGGCAGATTCTTGCAGCTACATGAAGAAGAAAAGGTGTGGAAAAAAGACAACTGATAAATTTTTACTGATATAGAACTCTATATTCCTGTTGTTAATTTGCAAGTAATAGGAAGAATGTTCATTATAACTTGTATCAAGATACTGGAAACAGTGAATAAACTGTAAATACACAACAGGCAGTGAGCATGCTGAGTGGACAAATTGAACTCTATCCCATTGATACATGGCATAAAGAGTAATTTCTTTTAATTGTTTCAAATGAATCTCTGTAAAGCTGAAGTCTCTTTTTTTACTAAAATAGTAAGTACAGTCCATGTTTGGGAAAATGCATCTAGCAACCACTCAGCAAATATTTTAAAATTATCGTGTAACTAATTTCAAAAGACTGTGAGAATACAAAGTATCAAATTTATATACTGGTAACACTAGAAAATACATAGCCCTGCTATTAACAGTAGAACAGTTTTGCACCAGGGCATAGAAAGCTAAAGGCTGAGAACAGAAATCTTGGAAAAAAGGTGCATAACTCCCTGATAAGCATGGCTATTTCAACCGGCATACCTGAACAAACAGGGGAAAAAAGAAGGAAAAAACCAGACACACGAACCCAAAACAGAAACTGTCTATAAAGCTGCTGAATGTTACAACTCCAAAGCTAACACAACAATGCTCTACAAATTCAAGTATATATTCACTAAAATTCAATGACCGACTTTCAAAAACAATATTAAAAAAATCAAGTTATTAATGGTATGATTCATAAAGTCATTTTCTTAGTGCTTTATTTGTGTGTTTGTACACATGAATACATTTTACAAATAAAGTGAAAATTGCTCCAGTTTTGTTCCTTGAAAATCTGTTCATGCCTCAAATCTGAAAATTAAATCTCTGCTAAAGCAAACAAAAGAAAAGTCATCCATGAACCACTGACAAGAGAATGCGATATCACAATAAGAAATTATGTGAAACCACATATGTGATCATTGGATGTATTTCATTTTTAAATGATTAAAAAAGTGTTGAAAGTAAATCTGATTTTAGTCACTTGTGTCAAATCCTTTGAAATGGCAATTGTCAAGATCACCTGTTTCATACATAATACATTTTGCTTTACTGCCTCACTGCCAGTTAATAACTTTCATTCTTGAATAGCAGAAAAATACACACTTCACAGTGTCTACTAAACAATTCAAGTATTTGTGGATAAAGATAGGAATATCACTCACAGTTGAATGCTATATTGTCTATTACCTTACACTAAATACAATTCTGCCTAGAGTCCAGTCATATACATATCAACATTTCTTCATTCTAGAGTAGCAGAAAACAGCATTCTTCCATCCCCCCTCCAGTTCAAAACACAGAGATGATGTAACTACACTAACTTACACTTCTCATTTAACCAAAAGTTCCATTTCTGAGAAAAAAGTTCCCCAAAAAAACAAACTGTAATT
The DNA here is from genome assembly GCF_011004875.1 of Balearica regulorum gibbericeps. Classification (NCBI taxonomy): domain Eukaryota; kingdom Metazoa; phylum Chordata; class Aves; order Gruiformes; family Gruidae; genus Balearica; species Balearica regulorum. The sequence goes on along the minus strand of NC_046194.1, from coordinate 5,119,037 downwards.
ATTTTTTTTAATAAGTCTTGAGTTAAAACAAACAAACAGACAACAACTTCTATTTATATTTTGTAATTCTTGTTAAAGCCAGGATATCTGGAATTTTGCACTAGTTGCATCAAATTCCTGAAGAAAAAAGAAAGTTCTCTTGGATGTCCGGATTCATATATTAGACTTTCAATGATACCAGAACCTTACTCTTTCTATACATTTCTTTTTCAATCACTTCAACTTTTGTGTTTCCACCAGTTTCTCTCTACCTCAGCATAACATACCCAGAGGCTGAGTGTCCTGTGAAAATACTCTCACAGATTTTTGTAACAAATTCTTACAGTACTCCAAGCCTGAAAGGAAGAGTAGCTGAACTTCCACCATCATTCCTGCTCAGCAAATTATCAGCGTGCCTATGTAAAACAAGACCAGGAGATTACAGCAACAAAGCAAGTATGAAACATATTCCAGCATTTGTTTATTCTGAGCTCCCATCAGGCTGTCTAGAAATGGACACTGTGTTCCATTTCTGATGCTGTAAGGCTTGTGAAGGATCATGTTAAAACATAGAAAATTCATGCACTTAATGTATTTCATTACTTATCATTGCAATTAATAACCAGCTAAGCATCAAATAGCTTATTTTCTTCTTCCTTGGTAAAATGGGAAGAAAATAGTTCAGGCAATTTTACATCCATCCTTGTGAACACTTCAGAGAAGCAAACTTTCCTATTCAATCTATTATTTCCTTCAAACAAAACTTTATACAGTACAGCAAAAAGAAAATTTTAATAGTAGCATAGTCTCCACAGAAGACTTTAGGTAAGAAGCAGCATGGTTTTCATCCAGTGGCAGCATAAGTACTCATTTTCATATGGGATTTTTTGTTCGTCTTAAAGATAGCTTCAATGTAAACTAGAAGGTACTGGTCAAGAGTTTAAAATATAAACTACTGCATAAAAGAGGTTTTCTATACTGTAGCATATATCTCACCAATTAACAGCCTAACCACCATGTTTGTCCACAGTTATCACATGTAACATATGGGTACAATATATGTTTATAAATCATTAAGTCAACTCTGGAATCTCTAAAAGTACCATGAACAACAAAGTAATTGCACATGTTGGAAAGAATTTTCTCGTAATTTATGTATGGACCCAAACAGCAAGGCAGCAATCACATTTAACTAACTGACCCTATCCAAACACACTATATGAATATCTCTCTCCTAAGTAGAACACGATTTGAGAGCAAGGCTTTTCCAAGGCCAGCACAAAACCACCTTAAGTTATATTAGAAGAGAAAATAAAACTATAACCCTTTAATGGGGATTAAAAAAAAAAAAAAAAGACTGAGACAAAACAGAAAAATAAGATTATAAGGAAATGTCTCTCCACCCGCAGTTCTGGCAGGCCAGTTCCTCCCAGTCAGGCTCGCCTGACTAGCTTAAGGGTTTATCACTCCTCCACAGACTATCAGGCAGTTTCTAGGAAAACCTTTTCTTTTTCATTACCTGAACACAAAGACAGAGCTACCACCTTCAAGCATGGAAGGTCTTGTGATAGAAATTGTGGGAAAACTTAGAAAACACCACACTTTACTAGCTTTACCCTCACAACCTCGCAGCTGCACTCAGCCAGTTGAGACCCCGCACCGCCTCGTAATGGCGGCACCCACCGCCCCAGCACATCCCAGCGCGGAGCGTCGCCCCACATGACCCTCCCCCCCTCCAAGGCTCCTCGGGCTGGTTTTACCTCAGCCGCCAGCTAGCAGCTGTCCCTCACCCGAGGGTTTCCACACTGCCTGAGGAAAGCCATCCAATAAGGTACCCTATCAAGTACCATTGCCTAAAAAGCATAAGTAAATGGTAAACCTGATTCGGTAGAAACTGTGGCACGGGTGTGTGTATTGTCTTTTGGGTTACATGTGGAAATGGAGGAAACTAGGGCAAAGAGAGGCTGTAATTTTTTGTAAGCTTTTACATGAATAAGCACTTACAAGTTATCAGTAGGTTCTGGCCTGAGTTACCACAGGCTGGGCTGTGTACAGGTTCAGGTGGAGAGGTTATTTTGTGCTCCCTTTCCCAAAGTCGCTTTACTGCAACACTGTTAGTACAGACTTTTGGTGGTATGTGGTAAAACAAGCCCTGTTTTTAGAGTCTATAAAGCACTTTGGGGATCACTGAAAGTGAAAGGTGCTATATATATGAAAGGTGTTAGCAGTGGTAATTGGAGCACGGTGTGGCTTTAGAAAAATTTTCTCTGAGGAAGAAGTGAACCACCCTTATTCCTCTACTAACTATAAGAAATAAATGTATGTAAAAGTAAATGAAAAGCAGTTTGATAAAAGTTTTCTTGTGATTTATTAAGTAGGAGACAAAAAACATCTGAGTTTGATCCCAGCTGGTTGTAGTTAAAAGGATTAAGATCAAGCCTGACTAATTCATATCTTACATTATTAAGGGCATGAGTTTGTCTCTTGTAATACTGTAATACAGATAGAGTAAATATATATTCAAAATTCAATCAAATTCAGTAATACTATTTGAATATTTTCTTGTGACACAACTCTGTCTTTAATTACCTGTTCTTCCAATCCTCCTAAGGAGGAATTATCTCCCTACTATGTTTGTAGAATCATAGAATGGTTTGAGTTTGAAGATCATCTAGTTCCAACCCCCCTGCCATGGGCAGGGACACCCTCTACTAGACCACATTGCTCAAAGCTTTAAATTACCTTTGCTTCAATATGTTGATACAGTGCAAGTAAAGTTAATAATAGCAATAATGATTATTTTATACTGTGCTTTCTGCAACTTTTTTCACGTTATTTGATGTAACTTTCAAACAAAAGATCTATAGCAAATTATGCATAAACTGCAACAAAATTTAACTTTGTCCTTTACATACTAATGGAGTGGGACTGAACTTTTAATAACTGAGTATTAGCATATGCATGACTATTAAAGATAGAACACCTTTTGAAAGGAAGTAAATTTTTAGGAAATTTCTCTTACTAGTAAAAAGTATCATGCCTTATTGATATATAAGAAAAATACTTTTTTAATTCTATAGTTTATGTAGACAAAAATGTAAAGTATTTTCTCTGTTATTTTAAAAAACAAAATAACACTGGAATAATCTAACTGTTCTGGTAAAATATTTTCTACTGCATAGTAACTCTCATCCTGACAGATCCCCAAACTGCTCTAGAGATTGCAAACACATGAATTGCTTCTCAAAGCACTGAAATTCTGTGCTAGGAGCACTACACTAAAGTGATTCTGGAAAGGGTATTGAAAACTAAATTATCCAGTGGAAATGATGGAGAATAGCTGTTTAGACTTGGGAGAAAGCAGCTACCAAAACTCAGTTGGACTACTTTTACAAAAAATACTCTGTAAAAAGAGTCACAGAATTAGATGAAACAGAATTATAAGGATACTTTAAAACATTACAGCAGTTTGATGTGCAGGGCCTGATTCCATACTTTAAATTTTGTTCTACCTGTATAGTAAATATGGTTTAAAGACTGGAGGATCTGGTCAATAATTTTCTGTTAAACTGATTCAGAGCCCACTGTGGCATGTTCTATACGGTTTACAAAATTTGCCAGAACTATAGCTCTGGAAATCAAATGCCTTAAGTGTAAAGTGAGAGAGCCTGCATATCTCAACAACAGAACTTTATTAAATATTTGTATAGCCAGCTATGTATCAGCATTGAATACATAATTTCAGATTTTATTACAAATGTCAGGCTAGATCAAAACAAGCTATGCTCTTGACTGAACCCTGCCATGGTAGAGCTGATGCTTAACAGATTCTCGGAAAACTTGATTTTTAAAGTTTTGCCTAGATCCATAAACTGTCTAAAGATACAATAGCTCCTTCATGGACTTGTACACAAATAATTAAAAAATGCGTTGTTTGCATTTCTTCACTGCCTCCTTGCTGAAACCTGTCAACAATTTGGATGAAATAAGAGAGGTTTTGTAATGAGGACAAAATATTTCTAGCTAGAAATCTGCACGTCCATTGACTCAATGTGGCCAGCCTGTTGTAAGTGCTGTTCAGACGCAAGTGATGTGGCATAGACTCAGGCTTGTAATGTACAACAGAAAAGTTTGGGATTATTTCCCATCTATTCTCCTTCTTCTCACATCATGCAAGAAGATGAACAGTTTCGAAAGGTTTTTAATGGGGGGGAGTCATAACTACATTAATAATGAGAACAGTGTACGTCTGTATGTCAGAGTCCTGTAGATCATTATTGTTCATGAAAAAGCTTTTAAAAATCATATTAAGGCACATTTTCTGACACAATATCACGCGCCTATGATGTGTTTTATCATTACTGGTACACTGCACAGAACGTTTTTGAAGAACATAGAATATTAGTTCTTGAAAGGAATTAAATGTGGAAAAACCTGAAAGGAATAATGTGAACAATGATTAGATTGAAGTTTCAAATAGATGTATATTCTTCTTCCTCTGTTTTGTCTAAAAGTCATGTCCCTACTCCACAAACCCAGGTGAAAAAACTAATTTAGCATATAAATGGAGTGACTTCACCACTCACTAACAGCTTATTATTTAAATGTAAGAAATAGAAAAGAGCGCAAAAAGTACCACAAAACGCATACCAGCCTATTAGCTGAAGTAATCACAACACAGAGAATCTTTGAATAATATGTGATTGTATTACACACTGTATTGTTTGTAAGTTTTATCATACTTTACATTTGGGTGACTTTCCCTGTTTCAGTCAACTAGAAATCACCAAAGGCTGTTTGGTTATCTCTGGAAATCAGACATTTATATTACCGTTGTAGTAGAAATGTCATGAAAACACATCAGGATAAACTGTTCGTTTACATCAGCTAATTATGCCTCCAAATCTAAGACCTCCCAAGAAAATGGATGTTTTTCTTTATATGCAGAAGTTGTTTTGAATGACTTAAGCAAGAACAATGCAAGTGACACAAGGACGTAATTATATGTTGCTTCACAAGATAGGAGAACAGTGATGAGATTAACTGCTCCATCAATTACTGGTGTAAGAAGTAGGAATATTGATTTGTGATTAAATGAATAGAGAAAATAGTAACATTTCAAATCTTTAACTTCCGACAATGTAACTGTCAGTCAGAACTCCTAATGATTTCCAGTAAAATAGATGCTCAGAACTTGCAAAATTCAAGCCCTGAGTGTTTAGTAAAGAAAACTTGGTGTTCTGTTACTAAAATCTGTCAGAATTCCAGTGTTGTGGTTATATGTAATATGTGTTAAGTGCACTAGAGCAAATTTCCCAGAGAAAATGTTCTATTCTGGTGTAGGAACTGGAAGTATTAAAGTATTGTGCTATTGAAAAGTAGCCACAATTTCTATTACAACATAATCATTAGGAACAAAATATCGGAAGGTTTAACAGGATTTCTGGAATACTTTCCTGGAACTTAATGATGCTAGTCCCATGTATACTTTGAAGTGTTATGAGATATTTTGAATTTTTTCAAACATGCCAGTATATAAAAAGAGCGTGATATGGTGTCTTAAGTTTGCAGGTCTATTTGCCTAATAAAATTCCACTATACTTTATGTGACACAGTACATTACACCTATTTTCCGATATCCAGAGATGATGAATTCCTAGAGGCAGCCTCATGTCTCACAGTGATGTTTCTGTATGTGTCAGTAGAAGCGTGTATATTATCAGTAGTTTTTTCACTACTGCTACTACCAGCATTAGTGATGGGAGTATTTTTATTATTTGATTATTTTTTTTTTTACTCTGTGCCACGTATCACAGATTTTTTATTTTTTTTTTGACAGAGTTTGAGGCAGCATGTTATTCCTTAGTGCACAGCGTGGATGAATGCTGCATTGTTTTAAATGGAGAATCATTCTCTGTAACCTGAGGGATACTGCCAAGTCTGATTTCTTTAAAATCAATTCAAGAGATTCATGCTCAGACTTGGCTGGAATATGGAGGCGCACACTTTTTGATCAAATAAAAAAAAATACAAGGACTTGTACTGCCTCTTCTATTGGGATGCAATGTTTTCTTGTAGGGAAAAAAAAATTGTTAGACTTTTTTTCATGGAGCACCCTATATTCTGCCATATATTTGCTAGAGTATTCTATTCGTACTCAGATTAAAGCACACAAATATCAGGTTGACATATCTTTTCTGTCCTAGAAAAGTATGATCAGTCATCTGAATCCATTGTTTAAATTCATATGATTTCAGTAGAAAACAAAACAAGTAATTACACTAGCCACACAATGCTCTTTCTTATACAATTAGAAATCAGTGCAATGGGGCTTTCTGTTATTTGTTCATTTATTTGTTTTATAACAGAGACATTGGGGGAATTCAGTTGAAAAATATGTGAGAGGAATTTCCAAGCTGATGACCTGTTGTGTTGCCTGGAATGCAGATTATGTTCCATTCCTTGGTTCAGGTATATACTTCTCACATGGTCTCTGCAGAACAGTAAAAGCTTTGCACTCTCCTTGACTGCTAATATTTAAGAATTCTATCTATGATAGATAAAGTAATCATTAGAATTTCAGCCATCTCATTTGACCTGAAATTAAGAAGGTGAATAATCATATTGAAATAAATCTGTGGTTAATTATTTAGCCATTCAATTGAACTGTAAGACTTTTTAATGAAGGCTTGTTATTGAAATGATTATTTCATTACATTTTAAATGAATAAAATTGATACTTTTTTTTAAATCAATGTCCAAAAGCTCAAACTTAACACCACCTCAAGTCACCACATATCTCCTTATACCGACACTAAGAAGAAACCAACAAATGAAAACATCAAAATTGCTGAAAAATATAGTTTATCATAGTTTGTTCTAGCACAGGACTTGGGCTGCAGTGCTCCAAGACAACTGGGCACGTCCAGCCTTCAGTTACTAAAAAACAAAACCAAGAAAAAATCAGCGAGGTGTAGCTCTGCTTACTATTCTTAATTATTGTTTTCTGTAGATTGCTTTCTGAGATCAGATTGAGTGTATGTGTACAGCTAACTCCTAAAACATTAGCTGTTACATTTGTTCCTGAGAAACAATGAGTAATACTGACCCTTTTTATGTTTCTGAGCATAATACGACAACCCATTAGGTTTCTAAAAAAAAAAAAAAAGAAAAAAAAGCTACAACTACTAATTTGTACTTCTCAGTTTTTAACTGAGAGAACTAAGAGCTTACAATTTAGAGAATATACAGGTTAGTCTCCCATCTTTTGGTGTGAAACTTTGATCTTTTATAGTAGTGGGAAGGAAAATAGACACACACTAGGTATTTCAGTGGTGCCAGCACTGCTAAGACATTGCTGGTAAGAGAAGAATGTTTTCACTCTAAGTATGAATGAGTTACTGGTCTTCCTTAAGCAAGCATACAGAGAGGAACTAAATATTGTCAGCAAAACAAGAACAAAATATTTGCATGCTAAGTTTGTTTTAGGTAGGTTGGACTATCTGCAGATTTACATGAATATGCTGTTTTGCATGGGATAGTTTAAATGCATCGTTCTCTTTTAGAAATTAAAGATGCATTTATATTTACTTATTTTTCACTCAGTGCTTTTGCAAATTGTCTTTGTGTAAGTCTTCGTTACTATGTTTTAGCAAGCAGGCCACCTAGTGCCTAACAATAACAAATACTCTGTAACGACCTTAAGTGTTCTGCAAGAAGTAATAGTAAGCTTAGTTGACTGGATATCAAAATCATGTTGCCATGTTACAACTCTGCAAAAATAATAGAGATGTAAGTACCCCCCCCCCCCTTCCCTGAGTAGAATTGTGATGGATTCCTGTGAAAATTTAAATATGGAATAGATAAACAACTTTTTCTTGTTAAGAAAGATCACATTGTTTTCTTTAAAAGCTAATTTTGTACGTAATCAAGCTACTTGCAAGATTTCAATTATTTCAGTCTGTTCCTGAAAAACAAATGACAGTCCTTTTCTACAAGTAAGATTTCCCATTTTTCTTAGACCCATGTAATTTCTAATCTAATAAACCAAAGAATAATGTAGTATTTTAATGTGTGAATGGCACGTCTAGTATTACTGTTGCAAGGGGTATTTCCTCCTAATTTTGCTTGTGTCAGTATTTTAGAATCCAGTTCAGCTTCTTTTAAGATTGTTGGCAAAGTTTCCATAAACATCAAGAGATACAGTGCCTGTTAAGCTTTCTGTTTCATCTTGGCGATATACAGCTTTCCTGTATACTGGAATGAAAATTCAATAATCTCAAGAAGCAGCCAATAGTCCCTCAAAGTAAAAAAGAATACTCCTGTCTTTACTCAATTTTAAATTACCCTTACTGCTTTGCTTGGAATAGTGAGATTTTAAGCCTATTGAAAGGCTATGTTGACAGTTATCAGAGGATACTGAAAATATTTTCTTATTCAGATTCTATAGACCAATTTTCAAATATTCTAATTTGACGTATCTCCATGAAAGTAAGTCAGATCACAAATGGCTTAGTCAGAACCAATGCTTTAGTCCTCCTAAACTTCAGTGGAACTTAGGTTCCCATAGCACTGGGAGATGTATATCCAGTGCTGGATATATTTTTCCAAAAACTTATTTACCCTGGAAAGCATACCCTGAATCTTCTGGTTCAATTTATGAACTTATTTAGGATTTATGTGTGCGTATACATACACTGTTATATGGAGAAGAAATAATGAAAAGCATTCAGTGAAATAAACTTCTGTTGAGGATTAAAGTAAAATTTAAGAGAATGTGCCTACTACTTACGAATCTACCTCAAGCTAATAGTTAGAGATTCTTTCCCCAAGATACTCCACATTCTGTAGGTGACTGTGACCATATAACTGTACAATACTCTACAACACCATTTAGATTGCACTGCATTTACTACTGATGAGATTTACTTTGATGGCCATCGATATTTACCAAAAAAAACCCAACAATACCCCAAGATGTCAGACCCGCCTAGAACAGGAAGTAAATTCTGAATGTGTTTGAAAGAAAAGAATCTTTCATTCCCTGGTAAATGAAAGCTCCCATTTGCCAAATTTCATGTTCTATCTAAAATTTAGATTCACAACAATAGAATTCCCTTGTAGCAACTTGCGTGCTTTTTGGAGTTTCACAGGTAAAAGGAATTTTTTTTTTTCTGAAAGATTATAGTCTTGTTACCCATCTCTTGATATCTACTAGTCATGTATTAGAAGGATAAAGGACACCCATTCATACCTGCTTGATTGATTATTTCCACCTTTGTGATCTGAAAGGCATCATCCCTACCCAGACATTAATAACAGCAAAAACCCCAAATTGAACCATTATTTATCCCCTGCCCCAAAGAATCTGGGGACTGTAGGATAAAGCCAGTAATGTCTGGGATAATTAAAACCAGAGTACATGAACTAGATCATGACATGACCATGAATCTATCCCATGATGGATTTTTAGTTGGATATGAATGTTACAACATATAAAATTAAAATTATCAAACCAACACAATCTACTACCAACACGCTGGGGTGAGATAGCATTCCTGGAGCTAAGAATCATGGGCTAAATTGGTCTCTCAATGGGGATACAGTGGACAATATCATAATATAAGGATAAATTTTCAGGTGTGTTGGAGCTCCTGAAGCTGACAGAATTTTCATTTTTTCCAGTCTTGAGGAATCAATTATGAAGCAGGATCCAAAAAGTGAAAACATCAATACTGGCTGCAAGAATGGCGGCACTACCAATGCTGCTTGTCATTTGCTGCCTAGCAGTTTTCCTTCTTTCAGAGTGACAACTCTAAAAGAACTTAATCTAACTACATGTTAGAGTAGAGGACCTGTGACTGGTTGTTGTCCTCAATGTGTAACATCCCTTGGGTGACAGGTTCTCTCATTCATCTGAGTGCTCATGCATATTGACAAGGATGCTGCCTGCCAAAAATGACAATACTGCACAGTATTTCTTTAGCTGTATCTCGCCTTTTAGACTGCTACATGCCACAGGGTAGTCTGCTAAGCCAGTCTCTTTTTCACAAGTAGGTCCTATAGCAACTGCATTCTTTCAGGTCCTTAAGAACCAGGGTTCTTCCCTGGAAAACTAAATTTTTTTTTCTGATACAAGTGAAGGGGCATCAAGGGAGTGAAGTCATGCATAACAAGGCTTGTCCTATTATAAGGCTAATCTGTAAGGCTCTGTCTTTATTCTTTCTATCCTCAGCATAAGACCAGATTAGAAATAGCAACAAAAGGTTTTGGTTTCCTGACAGACTAAAGTAGGCTGGAGGGACAATGGAATAGGCTGTTGCAATTTCAACATTGGCATCTGTTCTAAGCTTGAGTACCATACGCTGCTGCAAGCAGAGTGTAAAAATGACAGCATATCTATGTATCCAATCTAGTCCTGCAGTAGAAACACTGGTATTATTTGCAAAGTGGTTAATCATTTATAATTCTTCTATTTGAGGAAATGGCCAATAGTATTAGCCATGCAGGCCTCTGTGGGCTAATGTAATTAGTCTTATGCAGTTTAAGACCAGATAGAATGGTATTAGAGAGAATGGAGGACTATTTTAATTGGATGATGGCAAAATCCCTCTAAGCACTATGGCTGTCTCCTGTGTTCAAAATCCTTTAAAAAGTCCACAGATTCCAATTGTTTTGTGCAGAAACAGTATTTCTATCTAAATTATATTAAATGTGTCAGCTCATTTCCAGAGTAAAATGATAAAAGCACATTCAACTTCTGCAAAGCTGATCACTTTAAAGAGGAATATAAGATAATTAAAAGCTGTTACAACTGACAATACAACACTGCAGCTTCAAAATTCTCCCCTAATTACAGGTGCTAACTTTTAATAGCAATTGTAACAGTGAGTCAGATTTGACATTACAATAGCATCCCAACCTCTTCTTTGGGAGGGGAAAATACCAGGTGAGCATATCCAGCCAAGACCACTGCAAGTTTTGAAAAGCCAATGATCGCTTTCTATTTTATTCTTGTTGAGAAATCTAGATTAGTTCCCCTTTGTTTGAATGCAGTCTTTTTAACAAGGTCATATGTAACCAGGTGGAGCTGATTCTCTCAAAACATTAAGGGACCTTCAAGGCACTGCTCCTTGAAAAGACCTTCTTTTATAGGTACTTTCTGAGCCAAGTATAGGGCTGATATAAATAGCTTTATACCATTCTTGTTCTTTTAGAGTATTTGCATGACGGGATAGAGGAAGGGCATTCTGAAGCATACTGTACTTCTTGGTTTGGTATTAATTAACCTTTTCTTAGTTTGGTATTAATGTGTTATAGAAGACAGAGCAATTCTGAAACTGCTATAGCTTAGAAATAGTGTATGGTTTTGCCCTCCAAGAACAGTGTCTCCATTGTCTTTAACAGGGATTAAAGGAGGGGTGAAAATGAAAATTAGAGCCACTGAGGCTTTTTCTCAGCTGTCCAACAGGAGCTATTGACTCCTGGTCTCCCAGTCAGCCTACCTGAAGATCAGGCCAGCATGTGACTCCTTTAAGCTTGTGCAATTGGCATTTATTTCTGTGAAAGGAGGATACAAAAGAGGAAAGGGCTGAATTCCTTAAAACAGAGAAAATACCCATGGTGGACATTTTATCCAGAACCTGGGGAGACCTGATAGGTCCTGTGCTTTCGATGTTACCCGCAGGTTTAAAGTCTTAAGGCTACATATCTCTGTCCTCTAAGGACACTTACTAACCCTTATGTGAATTTAGGGGTATGACCTGTATCTGACAACGTTTCAACCAAAGTGCTTTTTAAGTCAAATCACTTTCAGTGAATTTTATCCATCACTGAGAATTTGCTTATATGAAGAAGTAGTTCCATCAGATTGTATTGGTGATTCAGTGCACAGAGAAATTGCATAATATCTTATGAAAAGGAAAACACACAAAATTTAATCACTGGTCTACTGTACTGAAATGAATGCTAAGATCATTCTAAGATCAATACAATGTTAGAATAAAAACTGAATCAAATTCTTTTCTCAGATAGTCAGCGGTTTAAGTTTGTCAAATTAATGGGCAATTCTTTGTAGACTTCATGGCTTATCCTGTCAGTTTCTCACTTCAAGCAAAATTACCATTAAATAATTCTTTCTGAGGAAGTCTTTTGGATTAAAGCTAATGCCAACATTCAGGTATGGAAGATTTATTTCTGTAGAGTTTGACCTGCTACACATCCACGCAGGAGGAAGAGTAGAGGAGCATAATGCTGGGGTTTTCAGTCTCCAAAGTATCTTCTGATTTGTGGTATTGCATAATTCCCAAAGAGTGATACACAATCTATTTTGAGAAACAGTGGAATAGAACACTGAGAAAATAGGAAGTGTTGACTTACCATCCCTGAACAAAAATCTTCCCTAAGATCAACTATTTGTAAAATCCATCTCTGTCACTGAATAGCTACTAAGAGCTGCCCCCTCAGACAGAGTTCTGAAAGGAACCACCATCCTGTTCCCATAGCAGGACATCAAGACATCAATTAGATACCCTGTATCACAGGGGTCTGATCCAAGGCAGTTTCTTTGCCGTCCTCTTGCAACTTTTCTAGTTACAATGTAATTATTTTTAAATATTATAATTATTTTAAAATATGTGGCCATCATGGAGTGAACTATGTAGACGAATTAATATGGACCTTACATTGTTTCTATGAAATTTTCAGAGGACTTAAATGTGAATCATATGAAACCCTTTCAAGGCTACTCTTGGTCTAACTATATACTATATAGACCTCACTTATTTCCCTGTTTCATCGAGTAGTAATCAGCTATCCTGAACCTGTGACCTTCACACCAAAGTGATCATGAAGAGGAAAACCATTGTCAGTGTTGTTTCAGGTCTCATCTGGTTCTAGAAGTAATTGAAGAGGGACGTTCCATTCCGTTTAAAGTATCCCAAGAGTAGAATTTAGTGGAAAAGAACTAAAAGCAAATGAGGAAGGTTCTAAAAGAAAAATACCCAAGGGATCATATCTCAGACACAAATATTTTTTTAAATTACAGGTGCTCATAATTACTTGTAAGGGAGAAAACTAATTATGGCAGTCTTCAGGGAGCTTAAATGTGGTAAATACTGAGAGAAAGCAGCCTGGGTTTTTGAAAGTTATTTGTATACATTGCTTACACTTTCACTCCTTGCTGGCATGTAAGCATCTCTCTCTTCTTTGTGTTTTTTTTTAATTATTTTGTTGTTACACAGAAGTATTTTTCTTTATGTTAAATAATGAGAAATAAACCTCAGTTCATATTGAATTTCCTGCTTTTAAAAGTTTTAAAAGGTTTTCTTCTTATAAACAGAGAATATTCCCATGCTTACTAAACGAACGCATGAAATCTTATGCTCATCAACAAAAAAAAGCTATCTGAGTGTATTTTGTATTGCCATTTAAGCCATGGTGGAAAAATGTAATTTTATTTTTTTTTCACATGTGAATGAATGTATACTTGTACTGAGACAAATAATAAACACTGAAATACTTTTTATATATTACTGTGGAAAATTGCTGTGGGGCAAGAATACACCATATGATCAGAGATACAGATGTGGCTTAAAAGATGACATTCAGACATTCAGAACAGCTAAATATGGTTTGAATAAGGCTTTTGCATATATCCTAGCTAGTGGTATCTTCTATATACTATGTATTGAATCATTGTTCAGACTTAAATTACCACAACCCCAAGGAAAATGTATACAAGCTACAAGCCACGTATCCCTTCCTACATGTCACCTATGTCGGCAAAATAAGGATCAGAGAAGAAAAAACTGAGTTTTGTTGTATATTATTTAGCTAGTACATTACTACAGCATGTCTGGATTCATCAGTAAGTTCTAGAGTTAATGACAAGAAATTAGAATTAAGTACGCTTTTTACACAATAAACTATGACTACTCAGCACTGTGGTTTATCATATATGGTTTCAGGTTGTGTGTCATTAAGACAGAATGCTACGAGCTTTAAAAATCTCTTCCACTGACTTTAGTAAAACAGAAAGGATGGAAAAAACTGAATGAAAGAAAATAAATATGTTTTCTGTTAGAGAAAAATAGGATCCCTCTTCTTCCAATCTTCTTCCTATGTTTTGTACAAAAATATTTTAAATAAACCAAAGCCTACCTCAGTATAATCCCAATAAAGCCAATGTCATAGAGATATAATTAATTTTAAAGAACAGTAGAGCCACGTACTATATTATTTTGATTTGTACTGACTTTCCATTGACTTGGACAAGATTTCCATTACCCTAGTTCGACTGGAGTCAACGTTAATTTTGACATCGTGAGAGGTTCACTGTTACAGTATTTCTGATCTTCTATCAGTCCAAAGTATTTGCATAGCAAAAATTCAATTGTATAAAAGGCATAAATTGTTTCTAATATTATGGCATTACAAATTTTGTCCCCTAAATGCTAAATTAGATGACAATGAGTAACTCCACTTGCTGTAGTGACTAGTCATGGACTCAGTATATGTGTTACATTGCTTTAAAATACAGCACCTTGGAAGTGAAATCCTCTGAGTAAACAGTTAATGATCTTTTTTTTGTTATAAGCTTTTTACTTGATACAGCTAATTAAGTGATCGGTTAGGTCTAATTCTAATATTCTTGTTTGCATACTTTCCACTTAGATCTAGATTTGTTTGAATTTCTAACAAGCATCTATTCCATCTAGATCCCAGTGACAAATTCTTAAATGATCAATCAGTAATTAATTACCAGAATAATAGCTACACCTCACTGAATTTGGTAAAATGTTTCTAGTCATACAAGTATGTTAATTAAGAGATTCCTGTATATTATTTGATCAGTTACAGCAGTCTAAAAGTGATACTCAGTCAAGATCCTGAGGGGACAAAGGAAGGCAAGGAGCAGAGTACAGACCCTGGACTTCGAGAGGGCAGACTTTGGTTTAGGCAGGGATTTCTTTCGGGTGGGTGAGATCCTGTGTGAGGCAGCTCTGAAAGGAAAAGGAGCTCAAGAGAGCTAGCAGACCTTTAAGGGCAACCTTCTGCAAGCAGAATGCTCCAAGCTGATAACCCAGGAAAATAAGCAGACATACCAGGAGACCTGCTTGTTTTCACAGGGAACTCCTGACTGAGGTCCAGTACAAAAAGGATGTACACAGGACATGAAAGTGAAGACAGACAACAGAAACACTGCCTCTCTGTCTTTAAGGAGGAGGTCTTTGTGCCTAAAGATAGAGGGTTCAAGGCGGAAAGGAACTACCAGCATAGAAAAAATCCCAGGAGGCCAAAGCCAGGCCCTTTACTGACATGCACAGTGAGGGAACAAGAGATGGGCTCATAAACTGAAACGGGGAAGGTTCTGACTGGATATAGTGGCACAAAAAAAATCTCTTGGGATAATTAAGCATTGGAGCAGCTTGACCAGAGAGGTTGTGGGGTCTTTCTCTGTGCAGGTTAAAACCTGACTGGAAAAAGCCTAAAGCAACCAATCTGAATTCAGTGCTGACATTGCTCTGAGCAGGAGAAGATTGGGCTAGAAATTCCCAAGGTTCTTTCCTACGTGAATTATTCTATGATTCTATAAAAATTTAATCGCAAGGATAAGATACAGGTATAAGTATGAGCTTGATTTGTGGAATGCAGTACTTTTCATTTCTTTAATCTTGTGCCGGGGTAAAGGTATAAAAAAAAAACCCTTCACAGCTATTACATTTGTGTCAGGTCAAGAAGTCTGTGTCAGTTTTTTAATATCAGCCAGAGATTACCAAAGACAAAAACTTGATGAGCACTTTGCATAATTGAAAAGGCAAAAATTGCTTCTCAAAACTATTTTAAATAATTCTTTGCAGTACCAGGCTTATTGGGCATGTTTTTCCTTTCTACTAATGAAAATTATTTGAACCATGAAAAGAGGTTCACCTTTAATCCCAAATACTGATTTAAGGGAAAAAAAGAAAGTATTTTGTATGTATTATAGATTCATTAAACTGTTCAGCACCCCTTGAAACCTGGAAAATTTCCTTGCAAATGGAAAAAACTCTTATTTCTCACATGATGTAAATAGCACTTAATGCCATAGTGAAGCACACCACTTTATGTTCAGGAACAATGCTGCATTATTTGTAATGAGGGTATGTGTTTTCAGTGAGAAAGTATTCATCCTCACCATCAAGTAAGTTAAAGTAATGTCTGCATAAAACATACTTTCCACATCTTCCAGATTTAAAAATGACTGATTCAAAACCAGAATCTACAGAACTGTTTTATATGAATTTCTGCTTTCTGTGATGCAAATATATATCAATTCCCTAGCCTTGTTGCTAGTGCTTTGAGGAATATTTATATGAACCCTCAAACACAATGAAAATTTCTGCCTGTTACGGTTGTACAGCTTACATGTTGCAGTGCGTGTAGACATACAGCTAGAGGAGTCTGTTACAACCACCTGATTACTGTCACTGCTGTCCTGTAATGGTCATCTTAGGAAATGATATTTGTGTTCTGTATATCTGAAAAACTTAAAGTTTTTTCCATTGAGGAATAACAACATCATTGTACAAAGAAACTGTAACAAATTGAAGTATATTGCCTTTGAAGATGGAATTAAATATGGATCAGGCACAAATAATCTGGTTTCCAAAACCCCTCTCAAATAATGAGCAGTGTTCTAAGCAGTGATAAATTTCAATCTGTTCTTGAAGTTGTATTTGTGTAGAGTCATGAACATTTTATATCATTTCCCTTGATAAATGGATTATCATCTTGGAATTTCTCATAAACAAGTACGTTAGTTTAGTTTTTTAATAAATTAAACGTGGTACCTAACTGAAATTGGTACATGTTTTGTCTAAATATAATTCCAAAGAAAACAAAAAACACCAAAAAAAAAATCTCCATTTCAACTTTATGGCTACAAACTTTTAAAATTGATGGAATATATAATGGATGCCACATCTCTAGTCAGAAGTTAAAGTACCTCAGAAAATTTCCTTATGCTACAGAAAGAAAAAAGGAGAGACAAAATAAATTTTTTCCCCAAAACCTATCAGAAGTTATGGCCAGTAGGCAGTTGTGCTTTAACTTTAAAAAAACTTGCCTGAACTTTATGACTTTATGCCTTTACCTTCCAGCGAGGTTTATTTTTGGTTCCTTTCCGACTGTAAAATGGACTGTGAGATTCTCTTCAGGTTTAAAATAATTAGTAAACCCTTTGAATACTCATTATAAATAGATCAAAGCTTCAACCCAACTTCAATACAAAGGCAAGCCTTTTAGATCAAACTTGAACTACCGCCCATCCCGCATACGTCCTGCTGATATCTTACTTTGGGTTCTGTTGAATTATTAACACCAAAATACTGAATAATTCATTTTTTAAAGAAAAATAATAAGAAACTTCATTTATACAACTCCTATACCAATTACATTTTCTCTTATTTCCTTTTTAATCTGGAGTGGTTTTTTGCTGTAAATTTAATGACTCAATCCCTCATTTACAGGATTGAAACAAAACTCAAGGTAATTAGGAAGTCAAGAAAATGCAAGCATTAGGCATTAATTGAAAAGGTAAAAATAAAGATGTTTGTAAAGATAAAACTTTCTTACTCTGCTAAGTACCTAGACTTCTTGATGACACTCCTAGATGTCCAGTTGCCAGGGCAATTCAGAATTAATGTAATCAGGTATACTAACATGTCACATAAGAGTAACAGACAAGTGCCCCTGGATTTTACTTTCATTTACAATATCCAGTTGGATCTGAACAATAATATAAAAGAAGCTACAGTAGGAATCTGAATTCTGAAAAGAATTATATACCTTTTCATATATCAGAAAGTTCTCTTCTGTGCAGAGTCTGTAGTTTGTCTGAATGGAAAATGGTCAATAACAACTGTATGTAAAATTTTCTGCCAATGTCAAAAATATATCAAGGTTGGATATAGCACAAAATACAAAATTAGCAAAACATTTGAATCTCTGTGCCTTTAAAATTTATGAAGAATATGTGATATCAGAGGCATGATGTTTAATGAAAACTAGCTTAAAATTACAAAAATTAAAGCAACTGAAATCGATGGCACGTGCCTTCATGGTGTCTTTACCATAAACATTTCAGTATCACACGGGTACACTCACCCTGCCTTATGTCTGGCTTGTGTGCTTAGCACTTGTAAATCAGAGCAATCCCTTTAATATCAAAGTAAAAATACATTTGTATGAAGATAAATCTAACTCTACAGATTTAAGAGTTAGTATTTTCAATATGGAACAGCATGTTTAATTTAAGAAAAAAATCCAAAACACTTAAGATCCTTATTTTTCTCTTACTCTTTTAAGCTTCTACCATGACCTGGAAATGATCAAATAAATTATTTTTGAGGGTTACTGAAATAAAAAACTTTAACAATGGTTTGCTGCAGCAGCCTGTGCACTGATTCAGAATATACTGTGTAGGTAATGATAAAAAGGTCTGCAGTATCACTAAAAAGTATTTATTAGTGAAAGTGGATAACAAGTTCATAAAAGAAGATGCCCTTCACGAGGCATTAGTTCAAATTATCAGTACACATCAAAAAAATAGGATCACTCCGCATAAAAATGAACGCACTGCAAGTGCCTCATCCTTTATCGACAGAAATACTTACTGTGCTGAAAAACTGGTACTACAAGGTAGAAATTAAATTCACACATTTTCTAAGACTTTCTGTGATTTTTCTGGGTATGTTTCAGGCAATTTCTGATTTGTTCATTGCCAATGTGGAAGTAGCCAATAAAATCAAGATCCTGTTTTGCCAGTATTTTCTTTGGTCTTGGAGATACCTATAGGTAGAAAGGGCAGATTTTTCATTAAAATGTAATACCATCTTCTAGAATTTTTTTTTCTGTTTTTTTCTTTCCAAATTGCTAAGGATGTAATAATACAGAATTATGAAACCCATAGGAACTCTTCTAATGTCAGGACCAGAAAAAGCACAGAAAGCATGTATCTATTTTTACTTCATACCTGTTATTCAGGAATAAAGTCATTCTTTGCACTCACTTTATATTCTTAAATTCTTCAAGCCAGAATCTTGTTTTTATATACATCACCTTCAGCAATCAATCCTGATGAGAACTTTTCAATTCTATATAATATAAATTCTAATTATCAAATAAATTTCATTTCCAAATGTCTTGTTTTACTCCAGTATTATTTATGTCAGAATATTTGCTATGGTGAGAGTCATTACTATCAGAAATAAGTAAATAAAAATAATTAAAATAATTTAAATGCAGGTTACAGAATTTGTCTAAACAACAAAAAATTTAGAAATATTTATTTCATCCTTATTTTTTGTTTTTTATCCTTCCTAAAGAAATGTTTACAGTCACTCTGCAGGATTGAAAACTTAGAAATAATATAAAGAGAAGAACATGCAGTGAACAACAAAGATTCTTCTGATTCTCCCAGATAAAAAATACAGCCATTCATGCTCCAGTAATGCAATCTCAATAACTGTTTCTCAGTATTCTTCCAGTTTTATTCCTTCTACACTTGCTTGAATTCACCATATAGGTTTAAGCAGCTGCACAGTGTATAGCGCACAGTATATCACTGTATAGTAGCTCAGACTGAATAAGCAGACCTTTCTTTGGGCTTTTCATCACCACCAGACTAAGATGCCTCTATTAATTCAAGTCCTCTGGTATAATGTATCTGCAAAATGGGGCACCAAATGTTTGCCACAAGTTAGAGAGCAGTGAGGAAACTTGAAATAAATTATTCTTTGCTGCTACCCTACAAACAGAAAATGAAGCGAGGTTCTGGGACATGTAGCAGTTGGGTGGGTTGAAGTTGCAATGTATTTTAATTTAAATAGGAATGGGATTTTTTGCTGCATCACACTTACGCAACTGAGACCATATTCAGATTAACTGAGTTCTGACAGAAGGTATAACTCCTTAAATTGAAGAGCAGCCTTAAAAAACAAAGTCTTGTTATCTAAATGGTTACATTTTATTTAGGAAACGTGATACTAATTTTAGTTGATACTCATGCAATTAATCTATTTTACAGACATTCACATGTATTCACATTCTTAATGAAAGTGTTTTGTCTGCAGAAAAATAAAATGTAAAAATTATTCAGCAGCCAAAGCAGAAGTCAAACCAAAAAGTATTTCCTCTGAGACATGAATAACTCATGGATTCTTATCCAACCTAGCTTTCAAACCAGCTTCATACAAACCTTTTGGTCAATTTAAACATATATGAGTGTAGTTGCACATGCCTCTTATTGGCATTAAGTCACAATTGAAAAGCAAGATACAGTTTTCTTGTTTCTCATAGAACTTTGGGAATTTAATTACTCTTCCAGGATGGAAGATTTGTAGGTAATTCTTCCAGTAATCTTAATGGGAATTCCATGCATAAAAATGTGCATGAATATAAAATTCTAAGAATACAGATTTCTGGTTTAAAAGTTTCTCATTTCCTTTTCTATGTGCATGCAAATCAGCATGGTTAAGCATAAATTGAAAAGGAATTTAGAGAGATTACTTTGTTAGTGGCATATAAAAGGATATTCACATGATAACACAGAATCAGGCGGCACTGTGGAAGTAAGAGCTTTCCAAGGTCTGTTAAACTAACAAATGTGATTTCTCTTCTCTTTGATTTGCTTTGTGAAGAATACAAGATGATAACTTAGCTTATTGGCTTCGTGCTTACAGAAACTGGATTGCACACTGGTTGCCAATTCTACTACTTAAAAATGGTCTGTCACATACTTTGCCTCTAGGATCTCAGTATTCTGTGGTTTTCCTTACATAATTTTCACCACCAAGTTTTACAATTCACTGCAGTCATCCATTCAAGGAACAGTTAATTCTAAACTTCAGGTAATGGGCTTCTGAAAGTTAATGTTACACAAATTAACATTAAAGACAGTTTAATTTCGTATTTCATCAGGATGTAATTTCATTTAAGTCAGTGAAAATGGACTGGTATAAAAAGAGCATAAATGGAGGGAGAGGCAGACTATGTGTGTTCATATCAAACTTTATTTTCAGAGTACCAAAATATATGTAAGATGTTACTTCTCCAGAAAAGCTGTCTTTGGGGTGCCAGGCAAATTGATACACAAATACTTTTATGAACCTTTATTTTTTTCTTTGCTGTCCTTTGTTTGGTATTACTGTTTCTGAATTCTTGTTGGTTTTATGCTGCTTTTGGTAGTTCAGTTACTGATGCCTGTAACCGGCATGTTTTTTCTGGGCAGCAGCAAAAGCAGAACTTTATACAAGCCCTTGTAGATAATTTTGGATAATTTCCTTCCTCATTTCTGTTTTTGGAAACATATTTAGGTGATAGGAACAAACACTGAAAAAATGGATAAATAGCAATTGAATGTTATGTAAAAAAAAAAAAAATCTATACCATTTTCTCCATCAATTTCAAGTTATAATAGCAATGAATACTTCATTGCAGGTATTCCTGGCAATTAATAGCCAGATGAGTTCTCTTGATTACTGCAAGCCAGCAGTTTCTTTCAGTCTGTCATTATTCCCTGCAATACTTAACGCTCAATCACTGTTGCTCAAACAATACTCATTTTGATTGAATGCCATATTGTGCCAAGTTGTTGAATGCCCACAGGTACTGATGTGTGACTTCAGATTCTGACTTTTCACAGTTTTCCTTATCTCCCATTTAATTTTATCAATTGCTGACTTTTGTTGTTGTCTTTCTTTGACACAAACTTCTTTTTTTTTCAATTTGAAGTGCCTAGAGAGGGAAATTTCACTCTCACAATTGAAAATAAAATTGGTTTTAAAAAGAAATCTCATATACGTGTCGGTATGTATCTATAGATCAGATAAAGACAATTGGAATCCATGAATATAGACATTTACAACAAAATGTAGGCTCAGTTTTAACTAAGATGGCAACAATACAGATGTTAAGAAGAGTGAAGCTAATGTAGGTGCCCTTGATGTAGCATCAAAACCAATACCAAATCTCTCTGTGAATAATTAACATTTTTACTGTCTACGAGTCTGTTCACACCTCACAAGAAATGCAGTTTTGTTAACCTCAAATACCTCAGCACTAAATATTTGCATCTAAGAGTTTAAAGTTGAAAGAACAAAGTGATGTATTGCTATGGGAATCTGCTGGAGTTTTGAAATCTTCAGTAGTTTATCAATTCTTTGCTGGCAAGAGGAATTTTTAAATTTATCTACTTGAGAAGGGGAAAATAAATAATGGAAGTTCTGAGGTGTGAGAAAATTATTATTTGCAACAAAATCTTATCCCTTTCCCACACTTTATAAGATTTAAATAGTCTGTAAGTATATATGTGAAAAGGACTATATAGTGAGGTGTTTGCAGTAGCAAGGTTCAAGATTGTTACGATCTTCAACGTCTCCCAGTCTTCACATTCTCATTTTGGGAGTAAGACTAGATGTGATAAATAATCCTGTTAGTAAGAATTTTAACAGTCTCTAAGAATTTTAAGTCATATTCAATTTACAGATATTTTGGTGCACATCCTGTTTTTTGCAGCAGGCAGAGAAGCGTGTGGCAAGGCATGGAAGAGAATTATTGGAACCTGATCAGCAGAATTTTAGAAAGATGACTGTACATTAGATTTTGCACATTTTTACATTTATTGTTAGTATTAGCATTTTACGTTATGCTGTAAAGGTATTTAGAGCTCAAGCTAAGGTCTTTGCAATTTGTGAAAGATACACGCTATTATTTCCAAAATAGTAAATACTTATGGGATATAGGTAAGAGTCATTCTCTAGGATTTGGTAGCCTAAATCCTTCGATTTTTTACTTTGGTGGCAAATTCTTGATTAAGGTTCTCAAAGCTTTAATCATCAGATAAGTAGATGATTCAGATATGTATGCAAGATATGTAGCGAACAGTATGCTGCTAATAAGAGTTGTATCCTATGGTACCCTACACCTATGGTACAGTAAGACCCAGCAAAGAAGCTCATTATCACAACAAGGAAGCAGAAACCCACGTGTCAGTCACGTAAAAACCAAAAGCACTACAGCAGCGTGGTAGAAATACCAATGATTAAGATATTCCAATGTAGAATGGCAGAATATTGCACAATGTGCTTCCTCTGTATTTGTTTCCTTTTTAATCACAGTCCAACAATAAAATTAAATTTAACAACCTTGCAAAAATAACACACAACTAATAGCATTCTGCTTAGTTCCCCACTGTGACTTCATAGGAAGTCATTGAATCGTTGACGTTGCAAGGGTCCTTGAAAGGGCTGTGGTCCAATCTCCTGTGTAGATATGTGTCAGTGCTGAATTCAGACCAAATTGCTTCAGGCTTTGGCCAGTTGGATCTTGAAAACCTCTAAGGACAGAGATTTTACAGTGTTTCTGGGCAACCTGCTTCTTTATTATGACAGTGGTAAATACACATTCTATTCACATACAAGTGAATAGAAATGAGTAATGAATGACTTACATTAAAATTTGAGTACGTTTTGAGCAATTTATTAGGGTTTTTTCCCTTCTTAGGGGGTCAAAGATTCATTTACTCTACTACACATACACGTTTCGGAATTATACAGTCACGCTGGTAACTAGCAGTTGAGAACAATAATCACCAACAAAATCGGTAGTGATTACACATGGGTGACACTTACGCAATTATTATACTGGTCACCAGGTTGAACAACAATCTGTATGCATACTTAATGTGCAGACACCTTATAAATAGCTAATAAATGATTAAATGAAATTGCTGTTTTCATAATGAATTAGTGCAAGATCTGTTGTACATAATGTTTGGAATATTTAAATGGTTTAACATACTCCAGTTACAAGTACTCTGCAGCTGGCTGTTACAACACAGATTCATCATTTAAGTATTTTAGAATTGTTTATACGTGTCATTACAATATGCCAGAACTTGTGTAATTTTTTAAAAATCATTTGTAATTACTAGGGTCAAACCACAGGCCAGTTCTCTGAAAAAAAAAAACCCAAACCAACCAACCAAACAAAATCCCAACAACAAAAAAAAACCCAACAAAACAACGGTTCCCTCTTTTGGCAGAATGGAACAGAGCAGAAATGGGGGCTTGATTTGCATCACACTTGAATGTAAACTGCAACAGCTGCTGCATTTGATCAAGACAAAATTTCTTTACCCAGATCTCATTCTGGGAAGCAAAATGTCATTTTTTTCTAAATCATTTCTGAAGCTGAGCCTGGTTACATAATGTACACTCTTCCCAAGTTTCCAGCATGCTGTATTTGCCCAAGAGAGATTTGGATCATGTACAAATTTTGTTCTGAATCTCCAGTAATTCTCCCACAAATTTCCAGTGCCTATGGAGTTACAATGTGTTCAGTGCTACAGACCAGCATTGCAAACACTTGAAGGGTAAAGGAAAAATTTTGGCTGCTCCAAGTTGATTCTTTTCCAAGCTGAGGGATCCTTCCATATGCATCTGAGTGCTTTGGCCTCTGAACATTTTAAAACCTTGCGCTAGACACCTCTCCTCTTACTCCATGAAGAGGACATTATGGAAGATAGTAATCAAAATATACTTTCCATATTTCATATTGAATCTGTGAGCAAAATGCATACATCTATGTTCTTTTGCCACCAGTCTGTCAGAATCTGCACAGAACACAAGATACTGTATGCTCTGGAAGTGTATGTCATTTGCTATCAGAACAAACAGATGAAGAACAGTGAAACAACATTGGTCTTAGCAGGTGAGGTAGTACTTAGGTCATACTGATAATTGACACACTAATCAGAAAACCCCTTAAACTAAAGAGAAATAAAAGAATAAACTCTCTTAACATCGTACTAAAAATCTTACCTTTATCTGGCAGTCCCAGTCAGTCCCTACATAAAGCAATAGTTTATACAACTGCAAACAGAGCAATTTCTAATGAAACTAAATGCTTAGAGTTAAATGGCATTTTACCAACTCCATGGACAACACCACGCATATAGTGCATATAGTATTCTCTTTCAAGGTGCACTGAACCATGATAAATGTGCATTATTTTACATAGATACAATTTCACACACAA
Organism: Balearica regulorum gibbericeps; assembly: GCF_011004875.1. Lineage (NCBI taxonomy): Eukaryota > Metazoa > Chordata > Aves > Gruiformes > Gruidae > Balearica > Balearica regulorum. Next base: position 5,093,978 of record NC_046194.1, on the reverse strand, counting down.
ATTGTCATCACTCTGGTTCTCTAACCATTATTAGTGAGACAAGTGTACTTAGGGTTGAATTGAGTCTCTGTGAATTTTATACCCTTCTCTGCCTTTCTACAGTTTCATCACATTTTGCCTGAATATAAGCTAGAAGGGCAGTGTCGTCTGTTCTGCTAAAACCTGCATCTCATTTCCCTTCAGCAAATTTCCACACCAGTCACAGGACACCATTTATCTTATAGTCCTCTTCCTACTTTTAAAGTAAAGACATACCAATGAAAAATACATGAATATTCAGTGAGCTGAATATTATTGGGTCACAACAACCCCATGCAACACTACAGGCTTGGGGACAAGCAGCTGGAAAGCTGCCCGGTGGAAAAGGACCTGGGGGTGTTGGTTGACAACCGGCTGAATATGAGCCAGCAGTGTGCCCAGGTGGCCAAGAAGGCCAACAGCATCCTGGCTTGTATCAGAAATCGTGTGGCCAGCAGGACAAGGGATGTGATTGTGCCTCTGGACTCGGCTCTGGCGAGGGTGCACCTCGAGTACTGTGTTCAGTTTTGGGCCCTTCACTACAGGGAAGACATTGAGGTGCTGGAGCGTGTCCAAAGAAGGGCAGTGAAAGTGGTGAAGGGTCTGGAGCACAAGTCTGATGAGGAGTGGCTGAGGGAACTGGGGTTGTGTAGACTGGAGAAAAGGAGGCCGAGGGGAGACCTTCTCGCTCTCTACAACTCCCTGAAAGGAGGTTGTAGCCAGGTGGGTGTTGGTCTCTTCTCCCAAGTAACAAGCACTAGGACAAGAGGAAACCACCTCAGGTTGTGCCAGGGGAGGTTTAGATTGGATGTTAGGAAAAATTTCTGTACCGAAAGGGTTGTCAGTCATTGGAACAGGCTGTCCAGGGAAGTGGTTGAGTCTCCATCCCTAGAGGTATTTAAAAGACGTGCATAGATGTGGTGCTTAGGGACATGGTTTAGTGGTGGGCTTGGCAGTGCTAGGTTAATGGTTGGACTTGATGATCTTAAAGGTCTTTTCCCACCTAAGGGATTCTATGATTCTATGATTCTATCAATCAACACCAGACGGAATCATAACATTAGCTTCCCCAAAAAGGTAGTTTCAAAGAAAAGCACTTGTTTGGCTACTTCCATGGTTCCTTTGTTCAAGCCATTCAGTTTGAAGCTATTCAACTCTGTACTTTTGCTTTTGCCTGTCAAGCACTTTCCATTAGCACCATCCATTTTATCTGAACATTTTAGCATTTTCCTTCAGCACCTGGGTGCTTCTCCATGAGAATTTAATGTTTTGCCGTGGTTCTTGTTCTCTGCTAGCTTGGCAAAACATCTCAGGCTTTTTGATATTTTTCTCAGTACTTCAGTGTCTTGCTTCAAAGCTTCTCTTTATTGCAAGGCTCTAATCCCATAGTTTCTTTGAATGCTCTCCCTTCATCCTGGCACTTTGCCTTGGTATTGCAGCATATTCATCTCAGTACTTTGGTGTTTGAGCCATTTACTTCTATAACTATGTCTTCACGTGTCTATGAAATTTTTGTCTAGAACTTTGCTCTAATTCTTTCCTACATAGGTGGTGCTTTTCAGCTCCATTGTAAATTTACCAGGCTTAAGGCAGGGTCTGACATATCTTAGCAGCATAACACAGTGCTCCTAGGTAACACAATGTACTCTCCTCCATCCATCTTCCCCACTCAAAATAAAATGAGCAAAAAATAATGAATGAATGATCATCAGCTCCTGACACAGAAAGTTAATCCAGTGAGGTAAGTGAGGTATGCCCAATTTGTTTTCTTTTTCTTATTCTGATACATCAGAAACTCCTGGGAAGAAATTCTCATGAGAATTTTCTTGCTCCTGGTTGGGTAGTCTGTTCAAGTAGTACTGTCACCAATACTACTGATGTGGCACTGTTGGTACTACTGTTATTTTATATCTAATTGGAAAATTTTCATTTTCTACTTGGAACTTCTTCAAATTAAATTGTACCATGTTTTTCTGCATTTTCAGTCGGAAAACCGTAATAAGTGAATGACGTCAAGCTTCAGTTCTTTCCCAGTATATGCAAGTCTAATGTCTCTTGGTGTTGGTGCTTTCTTTTGGAAAGAAATCATCATGTAGAATTCCAAATTTCAATATACTAACTCTTCCTGGATCAGTGACAAGTTCATACCGATTAATGACAAAAATATACTAATAAGGATTCATTTACCACTCTTTTTCCAAAGTTGGCCACTTCACTGAGCAGTACATGCAAAAGTTAATGTACTCATTAGACATTCTCAAAAGCAAAGCAAGCAGCTCTTGAACACTGAAAATATTTTGTTTCAATAAATACCCTAAGCTGAATTTCTATATATGTCTGAAAAACAGAGATACTGTAACTTTGAGTGACATATGATACAATCCGTGGTTTTTATAAGTCAGCACAGCTCAACAGACATCAATCATGATATGCACATTTATATAGCTGTAAAAAAGTCTTATATGAATGTTTATACTACATACTGTAAATATATTCAGCTCTCTTAACACTGAATTTATTTTTGTAGGAAAAAAAATTCCAAATTATAGTCTCCTTCCTATAAATAATTGTTTTAAAAAAACAGTGGTGGATTTGGGTTTGGCATTTTCCCCTCATCTCAGTGATCTGTTTGTTGGAGTTCTATCAGTAACATGCTGGCCAGTAAGATGAAAGAATTACATCAAGACCCTATCACAAGCCATCCAACTTTTAAATCTTATTCTTCAGTAAGTAAGTGCTGTGCAAGAGAAGGAAAAAGACCAAACAAACAATGAACAACATTCTTATTAGAGACCTCATCATGTCCTGAAAGCAGCAGGGTTTTGAGATAATGGCAACATGCAGCTATTTACTACTTGTTAACCTTAACACCAGGTTCTGAGAGCCATACTGCCTGTGCACTAGCTGGCATTTTTCCTAAAATCTTACAAGCCTTTGTGAAGGAAATAGTCACAGGATTTCAAATCATATTTTGGAACCTATTGTTTTCATAACAAGAAATGTTCCTTTTAGGGCCCGTATGTGTGGAAAAGTAGGAGTCAGTGGGAGACAAACAAACAGGCACAGAAAGGTAGTAGTGGATAGTGGATATGTGAAAAAATTGGCAAAATGCTTTCCAGTCATCTGGAGAATTGACGGTCCAAATGTAAATTCATGTAAAAAGGAAATGTAAAGAACATAAGATCTAACACGTTGCAACACTGATACTTAAGACGTACCCAAACAAAATGCCATTACAAAACATGTCACAAAACTCTTCCATTAATCTTCCACCAACAGGCTACATCACAAAAATGATTCTACACGAATGAGTACATTCCTTTACATTTTGTGGTATTTCAGTCTTAAGCTCGAGCAGACTTGATGTCCTTATTCTTGTCTTGATTTACCTTCATTGTCAGTCACACTGTGACAAATGCCATGACTGAAGTCTGCTCAAGAGGATTCTGCACATGGGTATTTCTGACGACAGATGAATTTTACTGGGACTGCTTCATGAAGAAGCTTGCTCAAAACCTGTAAGCCTGATGTGCAGCTCAGACCAAGGACATAAGTTGCTACTTTCATGACCATAACATATCCATGCATATATATAAGAAACACACACATATGCTTTTAATAACAAAAAAAAAAACCAAACAAAAAAACCCAACCAACCAACACACGCACATATCTTGACAAAATACTCAGTGGCAGGTAATCTTTACAAAATATTAAGAAAATTCAGCAGAAGTATTGATCCTCTTTGTATCACAGTGATTTTATTTTGAAGTCCTGAATATTTCCAGTATGACAATAAGACCAGATTCACAGTTGTGTACTGAACTGGTAAAATCATGTTGTGAATGGCAGTGTCAGCTGAAATACATACTATTCATAATAATGAGGCACTGTGAATACAGCAGTTTGTTATGCATATTATTTGCAAAGGGTGCGACCTCTTGGAAAGCTGAATGAATGCGAAACTACTGTTGTTATGTTCAACAGATGCGGTTAGGACACAGTTCACGTTTTGTTGTTATCCAAGTTTTCAGTACATTTGTGCTTCATTGAAGAGTTACACCAACAAAACAAAACTAATGCCAAAATTCACCCGAACTACAAACAGTCTTTTTCATGGCAGATCTAGAGCTTTCTGAAGAAGCAAGAGATACTAACTACAAGAGGAATCTTAGAGGAATCTTAGATGACCAGTTTACAAGTTTGAAGCAACAAATTTTGATGAAAAAGTTTTATCTACATTTAATCTTTTAGCAGTATATTCATAACTGTTCACTGCATCTGTAATACTTCAGACAAAAAAACCCAAGGATTAAACAAACTATTTCATCACAAATTATGAGGGTTTACTGTATGCTGCTGGTTCAGTCAAGCTTGAGTGAGTAATCAAGGGCATGAAGTGCCTCGTGGAAAGGCAAGCCTTTTAGCAGTCCTGTGCTGACAGTTTTTGATTTACCAAAACAGTAACTCGCCAGAGGATTGAGCTGGGTTATTTTGGAATTTATTTATTTAATCTACAGACTTTTTATTAATTCATTTTTATTTAATTTAGAAAATCAGATTTTCAACATAAGGCCCTCCAAGTTGTTTAACTATGCGGTAAGGATTTTTTCTTCCACTCTAATGCTTTTTCTAATCTAGAAATGAAGGAAATATTAGTCTCAGGCTTCTTCCCTTCAGATTCAGATCAATGCTGTCTTACCTATAAAATTCTCAAAATAGCGAATCTGCATCTCATCTTGCAAACAGACTTACTTTTAGTTGTACTTTGTATTTCATTATATAATGCAGCAGTACAGACCATTTAAAGAGAAACAGCTTTTTGGTTTGTAAATCATCTTCAGGATTTCTGTTTCATAAGAAATGTACAGATAACTCACATTCATCTTCTCTTTAATGACTTCTCCCAGTAGAATGTTTACAGCTTTTTTAACCTGTAAATCTGATGAATCTCTCAAGAGATTCATTAAAAACTTGAACTGGGTTTTCTTCTCTTACAACAAACAATACTCTGGTAATATCTCTAATAATGAACACATTCCAAGGGAAATTGAAAATCTGTGATTTCCCTATGGGTATTACAGCCCATACATATTATCTGTGATGGTAACTATACATTTAAACTACGCTATCTTGCCTCGCTAGGATTGCATTGAAGTATCTTTTGAGAATTTTTTATGATGATTCAAATAAGAGAAGGATCAGAACAACTGTCTGGGTTCTGAGTTTGTGGAGACCATCTTCTATTTGCATAACACTATTTTCTTGTAGTTGCACCAGTGCAGAAACAAACCGAATCTGTTCATATACATGTGCCTTATTCAGAACACTTAATATGAAGTTTCTACAATGAACACTTGTAATATCTTAACAGAGACAGCCTGGATTAGCATTAGAATAGTGTTAAGTAGCTCAATTTAGATCCAAAGCTGACCATATATGGTTCCATGTCATATTCCTGATCATCAGTCAAGGCGTAGCTTTTGCTGAATTATCACCAGTTCACACTGGTTCATCAGGGGATTTCTTTTATTAAGATTTGTCTCATAAAACAGCCAGTCCCTGAATACAAGATGGAAAAAAAGTCATTTGGTAAATGTTCCCAGTTGATGGCAAAAATAGAAAACCTAAATGATAAAGAGTGACTGAAAACCATTTCATCCCCTCCTCCAGTGGAAAAAAAAATGGCAAAAATTATTTTCTGCTGGAGATGACAAATTATATTGACATTTTTATATTCAGCACCATCAGGGCTGATCATCTCAAAGCAAGCCTGAGCCCCGTGTCTAAGACACGTGCTAACAAGCATAGAGTGCGTGTTGCAGATCTCCTTCTATGATATATGCTTTTTCTATAGAATATTCTGCATATTTAGGAAATTCTACAATATACTGTAGATTAGCACTTTACTATTAAATTTCCTAGTGATGGAAAGAGTCCCTACATAGGGTACCTCCTGGAACTCAGGGAAACTTTGATTTAGTTTCTTGGCCTACCAAAGATTTCCCTGTATACCATTTGCTCTTTTCATTTATTTAAAATGCACATCTGCAGGGTTCTGAAAATATCACACCGAGAGCGTCTAATGGTACAAATGCAATACAGCCTTTTACACGCATTCATTAAGATAAATAATTAGGATAAGAAGCTTTCCTCAATGTAATCTGAAGCAAACAGTCCATCATTGTGGAACAACTATGTTTAATGACCAAACAACTACAAATAAACTGCAAACAGCGGATATTTATTGAAATATTTTAGTAACACCTAAGTATTTTTCAAAGGAAAGAAAATGTTCAGACAAAATGGATAACGAAATGGTACAGCAAGAGTCAAGAATGGAAAATACTGAATGAGTACATTCAGTATTCTGCTGAGCTTTCAGTTAAAATTGGCCCAAATAACACAAACCCATGGAAGTAATTTTTAACCTACATTTCAGTCAAATTTAGCATATGCAGTATTATGATCCTTTGAGACATTTAAAAAACATACCAATGACATCATGTTACACAGACAATGGATAATAAGTGCAAGTACCTGAAACGAATAAATAGGCTAATCTAGCTTTAACAACAGCAACAAATCATGAAGTGCTGGTTCAGGCTCAGGCACCTTCATCACTACTTTCCAGTGCATAACTTTTGTTTGCTTGCTTTCACAAATAATTCCATGATGAAACAAAGAATAAATTACAGCTCCTTTAACAGTAAAGAGCCTTTTTAGAGAATTTTTAAGAACCTTGGTTTCATTTACAGTGGTCTTTTTGTATATCTAGTGAAAGTACTTAAATTCCTGCCCATAAAAGTAGTCTATTCTCAACCTTATCTTACTGGCTTCTCTGCACAGCCCATACATTGTTCCGTCCCTCTCTAGAAACTGCTTTTCTGGCATTTTTGTAGTGAACCTGTCAATCAACCTCCACACACTCTTGTAGTAAAGAGCACTAAACCATCAACATGAAGCATCAGCAGAACGCACTTCACAAACACAAACAAAATTACACTCCACCTAATGTGTCCACTCCAGAAAACCCACAGCAAAAACTGCGTTAACAAGTTTGAGACAGCTCTTGCCTTACAGCTCTGAATGTCAACTACCTTAGTTCTTGCAGGACTAAGGGGAAAGAGTCAGTCTCAGGTTTTTTTCCCTCAGCTCAGTTTATAAAGCTGAGGCTTCTGATTTCCAATTGGTTTTTACAGAAGAGCAAAAACGTACAGCAGGTCTTCCTCAGAGAAATGAAACTAAAAAGTGTTTCACAGATCAAAAACAGTACTTCAGACTGTATTCAGAACAGCACTGTGGAAAGACAGTGAACAGATGACTTGTTGAAGTGGCAGCCTGTCTATATAACCTCAGTTCAAGGAGGCCTCCAAAAATTACACCAAATAGCACACGCCAAGACAGGAATAGCAAACAATGTTGAGACCCAAATCCAAGAACAAAAATAACAGCTGTCTTCTGTTGGCTAGCAGATTCCTCTTCCTCTCCTGTTCCTGACTTCTTTATTACTCCTTGAACAACCAGAACAGGAAGGACATAGCAAGCTCCAGCGTTTGAGCAAAAAATCACAATCAAGGCAAAGCGAAAAGGTATGACCTCTATAGAGGAGTCAGCATCTTTTTCATAGAACCACAGAGAAGTTCAGACTGGAAGACACATCTGGAGATGCTGTCTAGCCAAACCTGCTTATAAGCTTCCAAGTTACTTCAGGTTGCTTAGGGCCTTAGGTCAAGCTTTGAAAATTTCCGAGGCTTCCTCTGAATATTAAGTAAACATTTTTTAGTACGCCAAAAGGAGAAACCGCTTCAAGCATTTCAGTTTACTACCAATATTATCTTATATGCTCGCAGCTTCAAATAATGCACACTTTCTATCACTAGGAAACTCAGATGAATACACAGTTTAGGTTCGGGAAAATAGAAGATAGCAAAGGATCTAGTGCAAATTAGCCTGCATAACGCAGCCTAAAATCACAAAGACATCAGGCAACTCTTTATATTGACAGAAATATGTAACTGCAACTAGGGATCCCATTTACAGGGTCCTTCATAAAACTGAGTAAGATCTCCAAAATCTGAGAAAGAAATGAGCTGTTGCCAGCCTACAAAGGATTTGACATGTTTGTCCCTCCAGAACAGTTACGGCTGGGTTTGTAAGAACTACATTAGTCAAAGTTGTATGTATTAAAAGAAAAGGAAAGGAGGAAAATCTGCCATAACTGTGGTTCACAAAATGGCATCCTTAATCTGTTCTTATGGATCACCAAATAGTCTATTAAAAATTACAATTCCCTCAGTGATCAGACTGATAAATATCTGAGCACATCTAACTTTTGTGAGGCTCACCAACAGGTATTTTACAACCATAGTAACTTACTGAAGCTGTTTCCAAGAGTATTTTGACATTTCAGAATTTCAACGTCACTGTCCCTTAGAGGTTCCTTACACTTTGTCTTCCCCATCAGACATATTTGTAATGCCACAGTGTCACATATTTATTATATATACCTATAACCACATGCACAGCAGAGACATCCTGACCACGTTATCACTTTAATCATTGAAGCATCCTATTTTTTTCAGAAAGTACTTTCTCTTGATTGATTGTGATGACTTTTGCTTCAGCAATGAGTAAATCCAGACATAGATCCAATACTCTGAAGTGAATGAATTTTCAGAATTTAGTTAATTGTGCAATGGTCACACTGTACCACCTGCCAGCCTTATCTAAATCAGTTATGCTAAACCTTTTTTCAATGATTTCTTTCAAGCTTTTTTAGCATTTATAATACAACAAAACCTAAAAGTACCGTACCTGCCAAAATGAATTACATAGAAGAAACTGAGACACATTTTTTGCAGACTGATGTTGCACTATTTTTGATTCAGACATTACTTTTTAAATACTCGTTTTTGTTAAGTGCAGTACAACAAAAATACAAACATTGACATTACGGGAACTCACAACTAATGGCACTTACGTGAAGCCAGATTAAGCTTTCATCAAACTTGAAAATATTCTGGGGTTTTATATTTTCCCATTGATGTTAAACAATGACCAAACCCTGAAACCTGCTTTAAATTAGCAAGATAAAAAAATATCCAAAGAAAGCAGCTACTGAACAAATTGTATAACACAGTATATGAGGCTAAGCAGTCCCAAATAGCAATAATAGTTTGTTAATTAAGATTTTTTAGTAATTTGAAAATACCCTACACAGTGATTGCAAAGAGCACTACTCAAACACAGAACTGGAGCCAAATTCCATTGACATTGTTAGAAACTTCTTACTGAATTTGAGCTGTGTAATAGAGTACAATCACAAAAAGACTGTCCTATCACAACAAATTTACCAGCATATTTACCTTTTTCTCCAACTTAATAGTACAATGGATTTCACTTTTAGTCTACCATTGTATAATGAATAAAAATAAACAATTTTTATCATAAATTCTGGCAAATTTCAGTCAGTTCTTTTCCTTTTTACTAAACTCTTCCTTCAGTGTTTTAAATTGTGTTTATTGTCCCAGTTTGTCTGACTGGATTTTCAAGTTTAGATGAACAGGAAGTAAAAAGGCTCTCTTTTTGTGACTGGAATTCAGGCGTAGTGTGATTGTCTTAAAATACAACTGGGTCTTTCTCCAGTGCTGAAGGTTCAGCTCAGTAACAGTTCACTGCACAGGCTGGTTGATGCTTAACCGTATCTGCCTGATGATCTACAACATACAGACTGTTAAATACGAAGTAATAGGCCCCAAACTCAACCCACATCATGACACTGTACAGCCTTGCTGTAATAGATTCATTTCCATGACAGCTTTTCTAATTCTTCTGCTCCTCCTTCTCCTCTCTATTTAAGTATTTGAAATCTCCTTGAATAAAATAGAGGAAAAGGACATAATCATTCCTTTAAAAAGTTTATTTTGTGCAACTCTGGTAACGACTGCAAGTTTTTAGCTTAAGTTCATAGTTTGCTTTTAGGTTTTTGATAGAATAATAGAATAATCATCCTTGAGTTCCACCATATTTGGAATATTGGATGTGTCTAGTTCGAATGTCCCTAATATTCAAAGAAATGTAAGAAAACATGGATGAGGCACAAGCTGTTACTCTAACCAGTCTTTAACAAAAATGGTACTGTTTTCAAAAACACTTAAAAGCTTTAGGACCTTTCAGTGTCCAACTCACTTTGAAAATGGGACTTGTACAGCCAAACTATGCAAGCCCTTTCGAAAATATTAGTCCTGTCTCAGTTCCGTAGTAAAAATTATTAGTTTACTGCTTTTCAACTTCAATTAACAAAGTTAATTCAAAGACACATTGTTTTCAAACAACCAAAAGAAACTGAGTTTCTGTGTCATTGAAGAGGAACATGAATTCTTTATTTTTTTTAGCCCCAGCTGGCAGCTGAGCACCACACAGCCGTGTGTTCCTCATTGTTGTGAAAAGGAGGCAGGGGTTATCAACCAGTTTTCTCCTACATGTTAAAATGACACTTCTGTTTGTTAGGAAGTATCCTTCCACTCTAGAATATTATGCTCTAATAAACAATTCAATTTATTTTAAAAAGTGGGAAAGAGTAGGCACCATGTAGATGGAATTTTCTTTGCGTTCAGGGACAGGAGAAGAAAGTAGTAATCTTTAAGCGCTTTCATTAAAACATTCAAAAGTGACACAGGCAACACCCAGACTCTTTAGGGTCATGGGTATTTAGTCACCAAGAGTTTCTCTTCCTTTAGCACACAAGCTTCGTGTTGCTCAGTGATGCTCATGGCTCAGTACTGACACGGTACTACAACCAGAAGGTATTACTGGTTCAGCTCTCACCATAAGGCTGCCAACGTTCCACACGTGCTAACCTCATTCCTCCGCTACGAAAACAAAGGTTTCTGACCACACACACTAGTGATACAGTTCTTTGACACAGACTGTTAACGTCTTTGCTTTCTGACTCGCGTTCACTTTTTTTTCAAGCGGTCAAACTTTTTTCTCCTATATGCCAAATTCCCCCCACCCCCTTTGTGGCTTGAAACACCTTGAGTTAATGCTCTGTGAACTCATCTCAAACCTACTTTGTATTGTGCCTCAGGGTTCTTCCAGAGCAGTTCGTGAAAGTAGTTTTCTTTGTATAGGTAGATAAAGCCAAACTGTAAAAGATACAAACTAACTGATATTTGACTGAACGTATTGTCAAAAAAAACCCCAAACCCCCCAAAAATGATGGGCCACAATTCTGTAGCCTTTTGAAGAGGTATTTTAAAGACAGTTTTTGTTAGGAAAGCGTGGTTTACATTGTTCTCCTAGATGTATGGTCTTTTTAAAGACCTTACATACAAAAAATGAGAGGGTGGGGGAAGAATATGTGAATATCAAAAACGTTACAGTACTGCCATTTTGTAGTCATCATTATTCTGGATTGGTTATATAAAACTAAAATACACTTATTTGCCAGTATCTAAGGCCCCTTCTATAACTTTCATTCCTCAGATTTAACTAATGCCATAAACTATCACACATGTAGACATACGTGCTTTTTCCCTCAACTTTACGGCAGATGAAGTAGTAATACCTGCTACTTCAGCTGCCATTTGGCCAGAGGAAAAGGCCATTCTCGATTACCTCAGAAAACTGTAACAAACCAACTAGGACAACAAAACCCTTGATTTACTTTATAGCCAGTTTTCTTTAATAAGTCATAAAATTACAGATCTCCTGAACATGAGTTTTAAAAATAATTCTGTGATAACTAGACACGAACATACACTTGTCTGACAAGCACTTAACTGATCTCCTGTAGTAGAGTCCCGATTACAGGAAACTATTATGAAGCCCTTAGCTGGAATCCATTTATTCTGGTAAAGCCTCACATGCAGACAAGGCAGGGAGATGAACAGAAAATTACTTTTATGCATTTCATTCCCAATTTTCATCCCAAAAATTATTACTGTGTTGCCTTGTATTCTCGATCTTAATTTACAACACATTGCCACGTACATTTTCCAAGGGTCAATTAAATGAGTGACAAAGCTGTTACTCCATTTAATGATAGCTTTAGTTTCATGCCTTGTATCTTGCATATATTTATAAAAGTACTGGCAGCAACTGTAATCTGAACTAACTACTACAGTGCGATCCCAAACTATTTGAGTCCAGAGTTACATTTGTACATTACTGTTCATATTAAGTCACCATTTAATGAAGTTCCAGAACGCTAGAGTTCCTCTGTGCTTTTCCTTAGGGCATGCTATGGCATGCTCTTTGGCTATTTAACACTGACAAGTCAAGTCTAGGTCTGTCAGCAGAAACATCACACAAGTCCAAAGAAAATCTCTTTCCAATTTGTGAATCCAACCTGGACCTTGACATAATGCTTCCTACTGAAGCTACCCTCTGTTCCAGGATGAGAACTACCAGCACACCCAAGTACAACCAACGATCCAGGGAACCGTGTGCCTGTCAGGACACACAGTTTCATACCTGTTGGTCAAAAGACAGGAAGATACATATTTTTATAATTACAAAAGCAATCACAAAACCTGCGTAAATGACTAAACATGGGTTTACACCATGACTTTCATTTGCAGAGAGAAAACTCAGTTCCTCCCCAAAGTCATGAAACTTCCTTTCTTGGGAGGATTACCAAAAAACATGACCTAATGACATCTGAGTTACAGGCTAAAGGCAGACAGTTGACTTTTTTATAACGGGTCCTTACACTGCATTTTAATGGAACTTGCAGTTCTGTCATTCCCCCAAGTATTTTTCACTTTTCTTTCGGTGGTCATGTAGGCATCTTATGTGTCAGGGACTAAAGCTGGAAACAAGACTGTATGCGGCTTTAGTGTCCCTGCATATGTGATCACAGAGCCAGTAGATCATAGATTTCCATACATTTATTTATTTAAGAGAGCACAGAGCAGTAACAACAATGGTGTAAGTAGTTGGTTAAATGAAATATGCTGTGCCTAAAGTATTCCAAACTTTTACTTTTTTTTTCCCATTAGCATGTATTTCCTGCTACTTCAGTAGACAGCATAAGGCGCACATAATTACTAATTAAATTCTTACAAAAATAATAAAACTATGTCCTTAAGGATGTAAAAGAGAAACACTGATACACAAACAGACTACATCACCGGTAACATCTTATTTCTAGACCAGCTTGGAGGAAGAAAATCATCCCCAAAACAACCATGTGAAATCAAAGTAGTACACAATGCAGGATGTTCCCCTGGCAGGAAAATGAAGCAGGCAAATACCGTATTCAGCCCCACAGTGACAGGGTTTAAATACCGTGGGCCACGTCTGTTTATAATTTCACTACTGAATTTGGAAGTCTCAAACAATTTCAATGTCCATCTGTCTCTGAGAATGCATTTGGCTCTCTGCTGCTCTGGTTATGTAGGTTCCCTTGAAATGCTATCATCATCTTTGTGGAGTCTAATGCAACTTAAGGAAAACAACGGTCATTTTAAAAGAACTCCTTGGGAAGTTAGTAAAGCACCAGCAATTAAACAGGCTAAGGTCTGCCATCCGTGCAGGCGAAGCTGTACCGCAGTGCCTTCTATGCCACTTTGACACGTTGAACGCTTAAACAAGTGGCAGAAGTAGAAGTAGGGATGTGGTGTAATGCAAGAAGCAATTCCTGAAAGCCCTGTTCTGACAGGAATTTGTTCACAGACTGCAGGAAGCTTTGGCTCAGGCCACGTTGGATCAAAAAGGCTAAATTGCGCATCATCTATGGGAAAACACTTATTTTCTAAGCATATCTGAAATAATTTTTAACAGGATATTTATAAAAGGCAATGACAAAAGACTTCAAATAAAAAGAATGCTTAATTATGACACAGTTACAGAAAACCCTTTACAGTTTCTTATTTACTGTCAAAATTACCATGATTTGATTGTATCACAGGCTAAATTTCACAGTCTTTTTTATTTGTATTCTAATTTTTACATTTACTTTCCCTGGACCTTCACGAAACCTCCCATGCAAGTGCGGTGGGTTTGGTGGGGGTTTTTCATCCAAATACGAAATCTTACTGCCTGATTGTGACAGTATTATTAATTTTCCTTATTTGGAAACAGGATTTTTTTTCTAAAAAGTCTTTCAAAAATTAAAAAAATTAGGTCTTCCATTCACTTGTGCCAGAGGTGGTAACTACTATTATTATCATCACTCAAAATGTATTTTCCAGTAATCCCACTCTCATTCACAAAATAACACCTTAAAGACAAACTGAAGGACAGTTTAAACTCCTCTTTGAGTGGAGCTTTTAAATGTGCAAAAGCTATCGAAGCTTTGATGCTTCCTGGCAAGACACTCTACCAATTCAGAGACCCTAATTGAAAAAGACTGTTTTAAACCTATTTTCCTTACTTTACCGCTGGATAATGAGAATGGGAATCTCCCCACAGATCTTAAGGGATCATCAAATTCCCCTTTCCACCCTAAATTTCCTGTTTCATATTACTTGCAGGGAGCATGAATTTTCAGAAGACCCAAGAAAGGTGATCACCACTACTTCAGCGCACTGAAGACAGACAACTGTTACAAATGCCCTCTCAGTGATCTCGTTGCAGAAAGAGGTAATTGGGACAGAAGACTATTAATCTCCCTTAGGAATTTTTATTTAAAGGACAAAACTTTTCATTCAAACAATACTCATTTATTTCATCCAATCCAAAATACTTGGAATATGGCAAGCTGTATCTTGCACCTACTACTTGAACGTAGCTACTATGTAGCACGTGCAACTGTAACATTGAATCTAGATGTATTTTCAATTCTATGCTTTTAACTTCTAACCTGAAATATGCACAAAGTTGTTACTATAAGCATTCACATACTTTGCACAGGTGCAGCAACTGCTTCACTGTTGGAAGATGGCTATGTAACCCAGACAGGCAATTGTAAAAGATTTTGAGGTGCTTTAGAAGAAAGGGTTCTGTTAAAGTGTAAACCAACTATTAGTCGGTACGTGATTACCTCAGTGGCTGGTCTCAGGTGGACTACCTGGCAAGTGTCTTTAGTAGCAGCATCCCCCAATGCTTTCAACACCTTGGTCAGACAACCAACATTATTCAGAAATCTATAGTTCTTTTTAGCTCACAGAAGGGATAACTTGGCTTAGTTAAGATGCAGAGCTTTGGGAGTGGTTTTGTTGTTCTTGTAACGTAACCCTCAGAAGAACTAACTGGAGTAATGCCAAAGGCATTAGTTCTAATGCAATCTAAACGTGAGCCTTTCAGTGGAGATCTGACTAATTCCTGGTTAGAGCTAGTGCTGTTCTCCTTTAAGAAAAGCCCTACTGCCTGCTTAACAAACACAGGCCCCTTTAAAATCCAGGTGTAAACAGTCACCTAGATCCAGACAAGGCTTTCCAAATCTGAAAGGATATTATTTTTTCCATTTCATCGCTAAATTTTTCAGGCAGGTGTTATTTTCTACTAAGCTTTCTATAAATTCAACTTAACAGTGCTCCAGTAGCAAACGCCAATTGCTGCTATACTTCATTGCTTAGGATATCTTTTTTTACTATATGAATGTGTTTAACTTAAGCTTAGAGCCCGTCTTTAAAACTAGCTGTTAAATTCCTAAGCAAATGGGTGTTTTAATGGAAAGACTGACGCATTCTTAACTATGGGAGTGTGAATGGATCCAGTACAAGATTACTCAAGTCCATGTAGAATACAAATGCAATATAGGACCACAGGTTCAGATCTTTGATCTCCTTTTTTGCAGAGGCTGTGATGTATAAAGCCAATTCCACAGAGCAGACAGTACTACACTGAATATAAATTATCCTTTAACTATAGCAAGGCTCACGTTTAAAGAAATGCTGCAAGGATGAACAATGCAGCCATGAAACAGAGTTCTTCTGTACCAAAAATACAGACCAGGATCTCCATGGATAACCATGGTTTCGAAAGACAAATTTTCCCTCAGCTGTTATTTGATAAAAAATAGAGTCAAATCTGGAACATTTGTACATACAGAAGTACAATTAAAGCACACTGCTTGCTCTTTCTATAAAAAAAGTGAGCTAGGAATACTTGCTTTATTTTCCGGATTAAACATCATTCCCCTAAGAAGCATAGCAAATGATTTTTAAATGTGACAACCAACAGTCTTCACTGGATATGGCTTAAAATTTAAAAGCACATCTTTTCCAGATATCTCTTTAGAGGAAGAACCTTCTGCCTACTGAACTAACACTAAGCTCCCTGGAGTTTAGCCATGAATATTCTAAACCCATCTCTTACAATTCACTGAAAGTCATCTTTTGCCAAAATAAAATGCTTAAGAGGAATTCAATACGCTTATGCTGCTTTTCTTCATTTTCTTTAAAATAAGCATTTGTGTCTCAACTTTATGCCAAAGATACAGCAAGAGAGAGACTGAACTGTGGAGCTATTACCTCAGGTTTTGTACACAACTCACCTGGGAAAACAAATTACTTCTGAGAACATCAGATATTTGGGTTTGGTTTATTCTATTTAATTTTGTATTTAACCAGCTCTTTTGCAGTTACAGATAAATACTGTTGAGTATTTGTACAGGAATTTCTCTGCTGCTTACACCAGTTGTAACTTAGGTGGTTCTAAGAAATGGTGCTTTCCCACTCTGTGCTGTTTATCTGCATGCTAACTTCGTGTGTGTGGAAATGTTAGCAAATAAATAAATAACTTTTTTCCTGTCTTACCTCTTTTGACTTGTGTAATCTGACAGATCAATGCTACTTCTACTGCTGAGAAGCAAAAAGTTACAATTAATCTTGGGCTTAATCTTTTTGTTCTCTAGGTTTTCTTTCAGTAAGGCTTGAAGAAGGTGCTCTATGTGGCTCAGTTCTCTGTGCCACAATAAAATTTAGCACAAAAAAATCCGAGAGTGAGTTGATAATATCCACTGTCCTCAGCTCTGCTCCGGTTCAATCAGCTTGAACATCTTCTCCCCTCCTTTGCCAATTGAGATAAGCAGCAACAATTGCTGAAAATGTATTACCAGCTCAAGCTCAGAAAGACGGGACCAGATGAGCTGACTCCATTTCTCTCAAGCTTACAGAATCTTCCCGGGTCCAAGGGGGGCCAACAAGTCCCTGTTTGCCCCTTGGCATGCACCTCGCAGCTACTTCTTACAGGCAACCATGCCGAGGTTGCAAAAGGAAAGTGAGCTAAATCCTCAGCTTCCCAGATTGCCTGCAAGGTCTCTGCTTGTAGCCAGCAGGTTGTAAGCTTTGTGCCATTGTGGCAAAAGTCACGAATGAACCATCCTTCTCCTCCCCAAAGGATAAAATCCTCTCCTTGCCTTTCTGTGGTCTCCCCTCTCCTTCCCTTTCTGTGGTCTCCATAGCTGAAGCCAAGTATTCATTGGCCATCACTGCAATGCCTCTAACCAATTCTAACTGCATCCAGAGCTTGAGCAAATTAAAATATATTTCAGCTTGATCTGGGGTTTATCCCATTCCAGTACTCCACATACACAGCAACTTTAAGCTTACAGACATCCCTTCTTGCTTCAAGAAAATCCTTCAATCAAAGAACTTCATTTACAATCCAGCATAGTTTTTGCTTTCTCGTCTCTCCACAGCAGCTAGGCATTTTGATGCAATCCTCATTTAATGCAATCTCCATTACAGGATTATGATCACATCAATAAAATGTTCCATATGGAGGGGTTTTTTTCCATCCCTCTCCCTCTCTCGTTCATACTAGGCACTATATCTGCAAACCCCACCAAATCAAGCAGGATGATGGGATGCTCCAGGGAGGTAGTGGGGGTACACATTCAACAGAATGCAGCAGCCAATGCAAACTGCCCATCAGAGACTGAGACCCTACATCTCATTCCTGCGCTGCGTGAGTTAGCTCAGTGTCCGCGCTGTGAGCATACATCATAAACATGCTGTGTTATCAGACTAAAAATAAATGCATCCTTTGCAATCAGTTGTGAGCTCCGTGTACTTTTCACAGGAGCAGACTTTCATTTTACTTCATCAGTCCCAGTCTATCGATACTGTTCTGGATGAACTGCTGATGCTCTGCTGAAAGGGGGATGCTGGACAAAAGATGTAATGTAAAAGCGTATCAAAATCCCGCTTTTCCCCAAGCCCCCTTCTTACCTTCAATGCCTTCTCTGCACAAGATGTCAATCTACATGGGCTCCTCAGCGCATCATCGAGGCGTTAGAGTAGTGAAGGCTGCCCCACTGCATGGAAGTTAGACCGCTTTGCAACAGCAAATCCTCGATCCAAAACACAAGCCGCTTCTTCTCATGCAGTGTGCCGAGCACGATTCATAAGCGACTTCCACACAGGGAATAAAATTGTAAAAGAAAGGGGGGGGGGGGGGAAGAAAAACATATCCTAACTTTTAGGTAAGCCCGAGTTTGTTTTATTTCTGTTGGGTTTAGTTAATTATTGGCTTTTGCAGCTGCAAAAGGATGGAAACGCAATCGCGCCCGGGAAGCCCCACACCAGTCCGCAGAGGTCCTGCCGCGTAACCTAAGTTGCGCGGAGAGACTCTGAACTCGGTGCCACTCCGCAGCGCAGCCCGGCAGCCCTCTCCTCGCCGGGCGGCTGAGGGGAGCGGAGCGCCAGGTCCCCCTCGCGGGGAAGCCGCCGCCGCTGGGCGCTCGCCCCCCTCCCGGCGGGGCTGGCTGCTGGCCCGGCGCGGCCGCTGCGGGTCCCCTGGGGGCGCGGGCTGCGCTGCCGGCGGCGCCCCGGAGCCCGCGCTGTCCCGGCGGCGGCGGCGGCGGCGGCTCCTGCTCGGCTCTGCCGCGGCCGCCCGCGCCCCGCTCTGCCGCTTGCCAGCCGGCCCTCCCCGCGGCTGACATCACCGCCAGGAGGAGGAGCGACACCGGGGATGCGAATAGCCGAGCCGAGGGGGGTTCCCCCTCCCGGAAGCCGCCCTGCCTTTTCCTCTCGGAGAATCCCCCGAAAGCGGCGGCGTGGCCGCTCCGCCGCCTCGCCGGGGGGGCGGCCCCAGTCCCCCCCGGCGCCCCCCCCCCGCCCCCGCACCGCAGCACGGCCGCGGAGGGGCCGGCGGTGCTGCCCGGCGGGCGGCTGCCCGCGCTCCCCCGCTCGGGGCCGGGGAGGACCGGCCCTCAGGCCCAGGCGCGGGTCGAGAGCGGGGCGCCGCGGTCCCAGCTCGGGGTGGCCGGGCAGCGCCGCGCCGGCGGCTGGCCCCTGCCTCCCTCCCCCCGGGCTCCCCGCCTGCTTTCCGCCTGCACAAGCGCCGCGGCGAGGGGGAGGAAGGGAGGTGGCAGAGCCCTCTCCGGCGCATCGGCCCGGCCCAGGCTGGGAGAGCGCCCGTGCCCGCGGAGGCGGCCACCGTCCCCGGCTCCCCGCGCCCCCCTTGGGGGCCGTCGTCCTCGGCAGTGCGGCGGGTGCCCTCTCTGCCCTCCCCCGGCGGAGTGTGACACGGGGACGGAGGAGCTGTCGGCCGCAGGCGCAGCCCCGCTCCCGCTGCGGAACAGCCGCCGCGCGAAGGCTGCGCGGGGCCGGGCGGGGGGCGCCGGGCAGCGGCGCCGCGGAGGGACGCGCTCCCCTGGCTCGGCGCCCGCGGCGGGGGGCGAGGGCCCGGGGCCGGCGGCCAAACGGCGCCTTCCCGGCGGCGGGTGCCCGGGGCGAGGGGAGGCAGCGCGGGGCCGCGGCGGGCGGGCGGGCGTCCCGGACGCTTCGGCGGGCGCTCCTGGGGGCCGAGGTCTCAGGTATGCCGGGAAACCCGAGCCGGGGGCGCCGGGGCGGAGGCGCGGGGTCGTGCCGCACCCTCAGGCGGGGGACCAGCTGCGGAGGGGGACGCGGGCGGGAGAGCACCGCCCGCCTCGGCTGGCCTCCGGGCGGCCGCCACTCAGCCATCGGGCCGGTCTGTCCCGCGCCGGGCCGGGCACCGCTCACCGAGGAAGGGCGGTCGGGTCGGCTGCGTACGGCCCGCGGGGACGCGGCGGTGGGAGCCGGCCCGGGGCCGCACGGGAGGCGCTTCCCCGGGGCGCTGTAGCTGTAGGGAGACTGGTGGCCGTGAGACAGGGCGGGAGTCCAGCCTTTGCCAAGGCAGTTCGTTTTACGTGCAGGATCAGTGATTGCAAAGTGAGAGTGTGGGGGCGAGTGTGGCTGTTTATGAATGCTTGCGTGAAAACAGTTTAATTAATAGTTAATTTGTGGTGTTGATTTTAATAATTCGAGTATCTTGAATTATTTGCAGTATTTTGGCAGATGCCTGCAGTAGGCACTTCTCAGTGAACACAATAATTATTAGTAAATAATTTAGCATTTTTTTCTGTACTTTGCTGTTGGGTGAGGAGACAGTTTTAAACTCTTTTCTGATGAACAAGAAAAGAAATTGCACTTACCCTAACAGCACACATTTTTGCATGTGTCCTTCTTTAAAAATAGCATGAAGATATATGTGGAAGCCTTGTTTTACCTTCTTCACTGTAGCAAGATGTAGGTGATGTCTCACTTTTATCGCTAAATATAGTTTAAACGCCAGAATTGCTCTGAAATAAAGGTATATATGAGGATCAGAGACTTCTAAAAACAGCTTGTAAAAATCCCCAGCGAATTGTATCCATCTTACCTGTTAACGCATATATTCAGTGAGATTCTTTGAACATCGACTCGGAATGAACAATTGCATAGCCATTAACCATGCTAAAATACTACTGATGTAATTCCTCTTCTAGGTGGTATTTCCATACCGTACTTCAGTTGCCTGACTATGACCAAATGCCCATTGTATTTTACTACGTTGGGTGCTAAAGTCTATGAATTTAGTGAAGCAAGTTGTGACTTCATTGTTTTTGTCCCATATACAGACAGTAGAGGAACCTCGTTAGGTTCAAACACAACATTTCCCACATCTGAGATTTCGTGTCCCAGCTGCAGTGCAGCACACGCTGAGTAATGCCTCCCGGTCAGTTATACCTATTTATCAACATTTCTGAACATTTTGTAATAAAATGTGAAATAAAGCATACATAAACAACAAAAGGACAACAATAAAAGCAGCGTGCAGCTGTGCGTATGTGGTTTACATCACGTTGGTGGCATACAGATTAGGATTGGTTGTCTGTCCTTTTAATACCTATTTCTTTAAGCAGTCATTACAATGGATTTCTGAAATAGCCAAGTCCATAAGAGGCACGTCCTAATAGACAACTGTATTTCACACCTCAGAAGAGGAAATTGATGGAGGAATTTCTGTGTATTGTTTGGACACTGTCATGTTCTTGTCCTCCTGGTCTTAAATTAAAATAAAGATGATTACTTGAAAAAAATAATACTGAAATAGGTTTGAATATTACTGGGAGACGAAATGACCTACACGATGGTTTGTCCTGTGCAAGAGCGATCAACTGCGATAGCATCAGCCATTGCAGAAAGGAAAGCCACCAGCATGTCTGGGGGGGATGACCCATCCCGCTTGTCCTGTGGTGTCTAAGGATAAGCTACAATGGATCCCGCAGTTCAGCCTGAACGATGTTTGAAATACACAGCCACAAGGCAAATTTAGTGCAAATTGTTATTTCATTTTAACAAAAAAAAAAAAAAAAAGGTGGAGATATAGATGGCTTATTTAACTGATATTGGAATGAACCTTTACCCTTGAAAAGGGCAAACCCCCTTTACAAACCAAAGCAGTTACATCATGAAAATAAAGAGTCAAAGGCAGATTACCTCTGTCCATGCAGCAAATGCATTACTTCACTAAGAACAAAAATATTTCTGCACATCAGAAGGTATTGCTGCTACCCTTCATTCAGATCAAGGTCTAAGCCCTGAAATTGTTTGTACTCTAAGCACATGAAGAGGCCCCACAGGAACTATTCACATGTGAAAAGAGCTAGGACCCGAGCCAAAGTTTTGCATACTGTGAAGGTCAAGCTTGCTTCTTTTCTAAAACTCGCACTTAACAGAAAAACTCTCAGAAAGATGGTTTCCATACAGCACCTGCAACTGATTCTTCGGGATGCTGTGTGCACTGTGCCTGATTCAGAGCAAGGTATGCGCTAGCAGGTCTCTGTGACTTTGGTGCGGGTTGGCTTGCAGGCAGGCTGCTGCCTTTCAGAACGGGGGCTGTCCCTGCCTTGCCCTGATTGCAATTACTGACGTTTCTCTTCCCACAGACGCCGATTTTTTTATAAACTCAAAATGTAAGGAGAAAAGTCTTATAGCTATTATACAACTACTGGCTTTATAGTTGTTTTTGAATAACCTGTTAATAAAAATGCACTGCCTGTAGGACGAATTCTCAGCATTTTTGCAAAGGTCACACAAAATATATTGCTTGAGTAGCCTGGCTTTGGTCACCTAGATAAGTCATGGAGAGGCCACAGTAGATGACTGTCTCCAAGAAAGATTATAATTCACTTTTATGTCTCTATGCAAGAAACCAAGAGACACATGCCTTGCCTTCTCTCCTGGGAATGGGGCATAGTGGAGGCTGGTGCAGGGAACACAGAGGAGCTACTCTCAGCAGAGTGACAGAGAAGGTTGCAGGTCTCTCCCTGCTGGAGGCCTCCCATAGTTCCGCTTTGTTTCTTTTTTCCTGTCAGAGCAACAGAACTCAGAAAACAAGTTGCAACTACACTGTACCACATCTTTTACAAGGATTTTGCCTCAATCCCAAGTAAGACTCGTATTCTCTGTATACTTATGTGAACAATAGTTTCTTTTTCTTCTTTTTCCCTCATCCCCATTTACTGGGCATGCAAAATAAATCCCACTTGGGATCTTTGAGCGCTAGGACTGTTTTTACTCCTGCTTCTCGATAATGGAAATTCCCACGTTTAGCCTTTTCTAGGAGCAACGTTTATCTACGTTGCACTGTGCTCCATAAATGCCACTTGATACTGTGCCTGGACTTCATAACGAATACACAGTGGGTCTCTCAGAGTCCCACCGTCCACAGTGGTCTGTAATTTACAATGGCTGATCAGTTTTTCTAACTTATATTTGTTGAATTTTATTTTGGTTTTTTTTGCCAAGAAACTGGCATAACTTCATGTCAAATCATGTTAGGTCAAATACAGTAATAATTAGAAATGGCAGACATATAAAAAACCCTACAGCCACAAATTGTCACACGACTATGTGGTACCTATTCCTTTCATTCCAAGACTGGAGACATCATACATCTATTGATAGGAATATGTGGGAAGTTGAGAGTGTTATTTTTAAAGGGGCTACAATTTATAAATACATACCTTTTTGAGGGAGAGCCAGGCACCAGTGGTGTTTATCGTCTTGCAGGGCTATTGCCAGAACGATGACAGTATGGAGCTTTGGAAGTCCGGTACCTAACAGCAGGAGGTAGAACATACTAATTTTATTATCATCGCAGCTGTCAAGCGACAATGCTTTTTAAATGTCATGAATTACATATAAAATACATTCATTTTTATACTGCGCATTTTGACAGTTCACGCGCGCAGACCGAAAGGGCATGGCTTTGGCACGGGCGTGCAAGACAAGATGTTGGAAACACTCGGAATTGAACTTAGTGCACTTTGTGGACCCAGTTTCTTGTTTGGTTACATGAGTCAGGAGCTATGATATTGATAACAATAGAGGTGATAAGATCTTAAGATGACTTACACAAGATAAAAATCAAACTGAGTCTCTAACCTAGGAATTAATGAAATACTTTTCGTATAATAAGTATTTGTCATCTGTCCTTGAGAACAGGAAATTACGTGAGCAATAAAAATCAGCAGAAATTGTTCATTTAAATTAATTTTGTAAACTTAACGAGTGTTACACTGTACTGTTCTCTGCATCTTTAAGAGTGTTTGGGGATTTATGTCTTGCAAAACAGAAACAAACTAAGAAAGCTGAAATATATTGTGTCTTTTGCTGTACTTTACAGCACAGCTTGTGTTTAAGAAGCAGTCTAGACATGCAAAAATGCTAGAATAAACAATATTTTTTTCATTATTTTAAATTAGCTTGTACTGGAAAGCTATAAATTTCAGAGTGATGCACACTAACAGGATTGCATATCTATTCAAATATTCAAAACAAAAGATACTAAACGGCTATTCTGTTACCTGCCATTATAAATATAAATTTCCTTCCGAGTTAATGCAATTACAAGTGATTTCCTATAAAAGAAACAACCCAAATCATTTCCACAAACCTTCAGGATATTTTACAGGATATTTTACTTAGTATTATGAAAAGTCATATCCTTTTTTTTCCCCTTCCTTAGTTTAGTGGCTTGTTTAACCCACTTTAACATACAAACATTATTAAATACTATTTAATATTCATTACAGGGCTTCAAATATTGGTTGGTCTTAAATAAATATTTTTTCTTTATTCTCCTTTCAGCTGAATTGTGTGTGCAATTAAAGAATAATCAGCTAAAGTCATGATTGAGATTTTGAATTTATGACCATGAGTGAAGAAATGAGCCCTTTATTCTGGAGTACAATGACGGAAGTGGTCACACCAAGTTAAGCGATTTTTCTCCCTGTGGCTATGAAGGGCGATAATAAAGCAGGTAGATACCAACCCCAACAAGTACTCCTCTGGCTTATGGACAGAGAAACAATTGTACGACACAACAACTATACATCAAGAGACAGAGTCTCATGCTACCGAGAGAAACTTTGCACATAAGCTGAAAATCTCAGTTGAACTTTTGGGAAGGTATCCTTGATTCAGCTCTGTATCGTATCAATTATAAAATGTTACTTAATTATCCTCAGGTGGTAACAAAGCTGTTGCAGAAAAGCCTCACTGTCATCACAGGAGTTTTGTAAGACTGTAAATAAGTATTTTTCAAGAGTATTTCCAAGAGGAAACTGGCCCCTCTTGTCTGACAAGTAAGAGGGTTAGTGCAGTTCCTCCCCTGGCCCCTCCCAGTGCTCGGGATGCCTTTGTGCTACACCTCTGGCAGGAGAACAGGAGTGCAGTCAATCAGGCGCTCATCTGGATCTCGGAAGACCTGTCTTTCTTTTCCACCAGGGTACTGTCCTCAGTCTGGCTTTGGCGAGTCACTTAAGTTCTGTGCCTGTCAGATCCTTATTAAATATGAAAAGTAAAATTTCAATAATAGAAATATCTTAAATATTGCCTAAATTATGTCTGAATAAAAAGATACACATGTATTGTTTGATATATTGATATATTGATATAGCTCAAAATTTTCGTGTTCCAAAATGTAATTGATTTCATGAGTATTTTACATGCCTAGATTTATTTGTATTGTCTTGCTATGAGAGCAAAGACCTGTTAAAATAAAGTGCTTTTAAATCTTATCAGACCTAGATTTCTTAAGCTATTAAGTATACTGTATTTTGCAAAAGGGAAAAACATTGCTCTTTAGTAACAAGATTTTTTTTGGCATCCTTTTTGGCACCACGTTAATACTAATGGTATTGGTGGCCATATAATAGTGAAGAGAGTTCCTTTCAAAAAATTAGATTTCTGAAGTTTCCTTGAAGTGTGTATATTCAGGGGACTCCTCATCTGAATCAAACTGGATCTGCATTAAGCTCGGAGTGCATTGGCCTGTGTCGTTGGTTTGGGGTTTTATTTTGCTGACTGAAATTAGCATGTATGGAATACCAAGTATGATGAGAGTGAACTCATCAGGGAAGGAGTCATAGAACATGCCTACATCACTGTAGGGTATCCGCAAACTTCAGACTACTGCATGTTTACAGCTGAGTTTTTGCAGAAGTATTTCCTTCTACCCAATAGACTGTGATGATGCAGAAACCTTCCAAAGAACCACACAGGCCAACAGGTTTTTCAGTGGTGCAGTAGGAACTGCTGTCATGTTTCCATAGGTTGTACTCACTAGTTCTACTTCGTAGTAAGGGTAAACGTGTGAAACAAAGCACACAGCACTTTTTGGAATCAGAAACTGTAGCAGCTGTATTGTTTTTCAAAAGATACATTCTGTATGAGGTGACTAAGTTCCCAGTAGATTAAGCAAGCCATGTCCAGACCATGCCTAAGCAAAGTGATTATTTTGCAATTGTTACCACAAAAGAAGTCCAGTAACACCAGCAATATAAGATCAGCGTAATGGAGGTGGCCTACTTTCAAATTAATATCCAGGGGAATTAAAAAAAAAAAAGGAGACTCTTCCAATAAGCAGATGTGCTTATAATCTGTGAGTGGTTAGGAAAAGTCTGTTAATAAGATAGTGATTTGGTGAAGCCTCATTGAAAAAAGATTCCTGAAGTTCGAAGTAGGAGAGAGGTGTGCAAACCAGGTTACTTTGCTTCCAGACGCATGCTTTGCAGGGAATGATGTTCCCTGGCTTTTCATGCTCTATAGTCTGAGTATCAAAAATGTCTGATATCAGTTTTTACAATAGGACCTGAGAAAGAAACAGAAGAACTTGTGTCCATAGTCTCAAAATCCTTTGAACCTAACTTTGAAGCATTTACTCCCTTGTGTGCTAGAGAATGGAGGAATTGCTTTGCAAAACAGAGCTTCCAAGACAGAACACTAACCTGGACCCAATCGATAACTTTATTCATTCAATGCAAGTAATTATGAAATAGGATTTTCCAAATAATCAGCTGCTGCAGGGTCAAAAGAATAACAGTGGAGAATGGGTAGGAATGCTCCCAGCTGTGTAATGCTAGCAAGCGTTTAGTAATTCCCATTCCAAAGATTGCTGTATTTCAGGGGTGAGCGAAGTTGTTCATTTTAAAAATGCTTGGGATTGTTTTGGAAGAAAGAGTTATGCAGAAATGCGTGCCAGTGGGATATGGATTCCTTTCCTTCAATTTAGATAACAAAATATTTATTATTAAGTTTTTCACAGGATTATGTAACATACTAGACTCTCCTTTCACTACAGGAACATGAAGTGGTTTATTGACAAGAAAACTAAGGACTCAGTATGAACTAATGTGTCAGTCTGACCTGGCTTTTGAGTTGACAGCATAGGACATTATATGTTCTCTCTTTTTTCAATTTTGGCTATTAGGTGTGGATTCTAAATTTTGGCCAGTCAAAATCTGGAATTGCATGTAGATGTTTTTTCATCAAAACTACATCTGTTGTTAATGCTTCACTGAACTATTCATAAACCTTATACCACGAGATACCTGCATGCAGAAAATACCAATCCAAACCCCAAGTCATTATTGAATTACAGCAAATCACTTTTCAATAGTAACTTCCTCTCATTTCTAGAATATATTTATGATTAATGAACAAATACATTCTTCCTCTTTTTAATTTTTTTTTTAATACAGAGAAAACCAGGATATTATTTGCCACAGATAGATCTTCTGTTCTCTTTGAGAATTTGTGGCAAACTGGATGTAGGCCCTTGTTTATAAAGAACTGGCTGATGACATTTCCAAACCTGGCCATGAATATGACATACAATTATGGCAAGGAGAAATGCTAGCATTTCTTTGTGGCAAAGGTTATCTATATGTGGAACAAACAGAATATTTGCAGTTAATAAAACTCATACTTTTAAAATGCTTCTGAAAATTGAACATGTGCTCGTAAAAGTTTCTTGAGATAGTGTCAGGGTACCAGCAACTGTTGGTAATGGTTAGCGAGCATTTGAACTGGAGAGAAGACTCTAAAATGTTCTTTGTGAGAATGTTAACGTTTCTGTGTTCGTACACACAATAAAATGGTTGTACATTGATCATCTTGTGACATTCTGTCTTACTGCATCACAACCTGATGGAAAAAGTGATATACAAAGTGGTGCAGTAAGTGCATTAGAGTAATTTTTGCGTTGGAGTTTCCCAATTATCCAAGAAGAGTGCTCAGTATATTTGGAAATTAAGTGCTTTCAACAGTATCAAGGTAGCAACGCAGTGGCACTATTAATTTTTAACATATAAACTTTTATTTCTATTGGCTTATCAGGGTTCTCCATTAAATAGAAGGAAGAACGGCTCCTCACATCAGAAAATATTTGTTTGCTGCAGAACATCAATTTCCCAAAACAGTGTATGTTCTACAGTACTTTACCTACTGCTTGTAAAACCCGTTTAATTTATTGAGAATTCAATTCCCGTTATGAAAAACTTTTTTTTAGACGTGAATAATTTATCTCTAGTGACTAATTCGGGGTGATTTTGTATGGCTGGCATCTGTAGTTGGCTGCATCTCCCATAGCAAAATCACTAGAGGGAGTCATAGGCAATGTTACTCCTTCACCATCTCCTATAGCTTTGCAACTAAAAAATTAGAAAAGGGTTTTTTTGGTAATATTTAGCAGGAAAAATACACGATACTTTTCATCACTCTAATTTAATTTCACTGCCTAGTTACTGATTATTTATGAAACTGTTTTAACCTCACAAGTCACCTATTGCAAGTCATGATCTTGCTTAACCACCACCACAAACCAGCGAGACAGACGTCCCACATAAGGCTTGAAATTAACATCTTTCTCAATTAGTATTAAAAAGCACAGACACAATGCTGATAATATACTCACAGGAATTTTAGAGCAAACAGCAAAAGAAAAATAAGGTATAAGTAACAATCAGTTAAAAATATATTGATCAGTCAGTTTTGGTATGACTTATGCACCTTTGTCTAGTTCAGCCTACCTAGGCCTCCTTTGCTTTTGGGTTTAAAATGTAGATTTCAGTGCAATAGAAGAAAATTAGTTTTATTCAGCTTTTACACAGCGTTATTGTTGCTGAAGGAAGGAAATGCTTGTTGGGGGGGAAAAAATGAGTATTTGCTGTCCTAGACCATTTCCATGTTGAAACCAAGTTGTTAGCTCACATGATTTCTCAAAACTGAAGAATTTGAGGGGAAAATCAAAACAGATTAAAAATTGTTCTTATCCTTAGTCCTAGTGATCTTGAAATACAATGAAATAATATGAACTCTACAGTGACAGTTTGCAGATAATGCATTTGATTTATAGTAAGAATTGACAACAAACTATTGTTTCTCTTAACACATGGTTAGTCTTTTTCATAACTAGTAGCTACCAATGTAGCCTGAAGGTCTTAAATTTCCATTTATCCACTGAAATTAGTGTGTAGTCCATTCCAGAGTGTCATAATAAATATAATTTGAAGAAAGAAACAACTTTGTACTTATGGTACTTAATAGTGAAGCACAGCTTGCTTTCAAAAGATGGCTACTTATGCCTATTATTTGAAAAGAACGTGAGACAAATAATATACAGGTGACATTTTCTGAAGTGGCTTAGATATACAGTTTAAAAACAGGTGTATTTAGCTGTACCACTATGGCATTTATGGCTATGATTTCTTTTTTACAGGCATAATCATGGCAATAAAAGCACTAGCAGTTGATCTGGTGCAGAGGATTTATGTGAGTAAGATTTCACCCTCCTGAACTCTTAAAACTATTTTTAAACTGATATTAATCAATGAATTTTAGGTTTTCTCACTTTAACTGTATCAGTATAAACTGCAAAACTTAAGAATGGAAGCACCCTAACTTTCATGAACTCTCTCTGAAAATTAACTAAAACATGGAAACAGGACTACAGAGCACCAGGGTAAATCATCACTGAAGTTCAAAATTGTTTGACAACGAAATCAGAAATCAAGTGACTGGCAAAAAAAATATTGATCCCATAAATGAAACAAGTTCCAGAATATCTATAGTTTTATTTATGTTTATGTATGATATTGGATATATATTAATGATGGAACACAATTTGATCCAATTTGATCCAATAATATCTAATATTACATATTCAATAATATATATACACTATAACGGATCATAATTTGAGAAGAATAATAATTTAGCTGGCTGAAAAGGCATAAGCAAGGCTCTGTTTCCAGCCCAACAATGGATCTGGGCACAACCTTGAAAAATGGCCTGTGTTTCAGTTCCAGAGTTTATCTTTATGAATAAAATTTAAAATAATCCATAAATATTTATCATCTTTGTTGTTATCTTCATCACCATTATCAATAACGTCAAACAGAGAACTCAACAGGAACACTGTGTACTCCAGGTAGCTAAGATTTGTATTACTGTAATTATTCAAAGCACCCATATTTAAGTTACTTAACCTTTGCTATCAATCATGAACACATATTTTGGATTTTTTGGCAGGAATAAATTTTGATATTTGTATTCTGCACATTAATTTTGTAGAGAAGACAGCTACTGAGAAAAAAAATCACTGTCATGGTTTTGAGAGTTTTGTTTGCATGCCTTGAATAAATGTAAAGGCAGGATAAGGCAAACTGGAAAAGAGCTGCTCTTTCTTCATAACATTACCACAGAGTGACTTAAATTGCCGTAACTACATAAAAAGGGAACTCAGACTTGCTCACAAGTTATTGAAGCTTAACAAGATAATCCATCATCTGACCTGAGTAGCTGACCAAGTCAGTGCCCTCTGCCCATGGCAAGGGCCGAGTAAACTGCATTAGCTTAAACTCTGTAACACACTCCCATCCGGCATTTACAATGGTCTAGACCACACAGGTAGTAGTTGCCATGGATAAGCTGATACTATGCTTTAATGCATTACTGTTGTAGTCACTTGTGTGCCTGAACCCCTGCTTATAGCAATATATTTCTGCTCATAAAATTCCCTGCACAGACAAGACCAGCTTTTGCTTTTATCATTATTTCAATCGCTTTAGTGTAGATCCAATTACACAGGTATAAAATGTTTCTACTGGCATACCCTGGCATCAGTACAACAGCAGTTAAAGAGATAACTCTAGAATCAGGATAGATGTGTGAATAACAACAGCTGATCAACAGCTATGCTGATAAAATTTAAATGAGATCAAGCCTAAATCTTATCCTACGCTGATAATAGGAGTGTCTGTTATGTGTCAGATGCACTGGATGTGAGAGGAGAGTAAGACCCGGAGGTGATCTTAGTAAAACCTCCAAGTTCTTCTGGGTTATCCTTTAACCCAAGTTGGAGCTATCCAGGTTTCTAGCTATGCTGTGGGCAGTTGTGTCCTAATCCACAAGCACACAGGCATGGCACCAAAACCGCCAGATTGATGATTACCACTCGAGCACATACATTATGGCATTGTCCAACTATACTTTAACTACATATCACCATGTTTTACAATTCCCAATGAGCTCTGCACTCATTGCAGAGTTTCACTATGTAAAACAGAGGAATAGTCTGTACATCTCTTCAGAGAATACAGCTTTCTCCTGACCAAAGCCATGGGTCAGCATATAAAATGGCAAAGGCCAAGTATCATAGTCTTTCTCCACTTCTATTTATTTGCTTGCACCGTGTTGTAAAGGAAGAGCAGA
The DNA here is from genome assembly GCF_011004875.1 of Balearica regulorum gibbericeps. Taxonomy (NCBI): domain Eukaryota; kingdom Metazoa; phylum Chordata; class Aves; order Gruiformes; family Gruidae; genus Balearica; species Balearica regulorum. The sequence continues at coordinate 5,062,719 of NC_046194.1, read as the reverse complement.
GGCCGTGATCTGTGTTGGACCTGGACTAAAAATGTCTCATGTTACTACTCTAGGAAGGAAGAAAACCTCAACCTGTAATCTGTACTGCTGTGCAATTCAGGGCATATTCTAGCCATAGTTAAACAAAATGGTTTATCTGAACTGAAAATAAAGTATCCGTTGCTGTTGATATGTCTGCCAAATTTAAAACATGATATAAACTAAAGTCGACAGCATAAGCCACTCAAACAAGGCCTCAGGGATTCCAAAATGTGCTTTAATATTTATTTTTCATATTTGATTGCAGGTTATGCACAGGTAAGTGTAGTGCTACCCTGAGGGTTTTAAGTGTAATGTAGTCAACCATGATAATACCTTCAGTATCTCAGAAGACAGTTCTCACAAAGACTAATATGAAATGAAAGCAAAGCTGAGTGTTTTTCAGACTAGTGTTAAGTTTCCTCTGGAGTTATTTAGTAGATTTCAGAAATGTTTTCAGTATTCGCCTACTAGTAAGACAAAAACAAGTATTACCCCATTTGTGACACTGTTATGTTCCAGCACTCAAAAACTGCTAACATTAACTTGCTTTTATAACCCTGTAATACATGAGAAATTGCTATCCTTCTGTCTATCCACTCCTTCCTGCAGTAATTTTGACTGGTATTTACCAGTCATTTCCTCAAAAATGAATCACTAACCACTGACACATATACGTGTACCAGTGACATAAACAAATTAGCCAGAATTAGTCTTCTTCAGGTGCTCCCATCCATTTTAACCTATCTCTTAGCAGGGAAACATGTAAGAGCTAGTCATACAAATACCATGTGCTTACAGATATTTTTCTTACCCTTAATTATTTTAAAATAAAAATGCAATCTCAGAAGAAATTTGAAGATGTTTGTACATACTACACAGACAGGTGCAAAACCAGAGTTGTGCTTCAGAAGAAAACAGTCTTCAGATTAGACTCACCAGCTCTAGCTGCTTTATGTTGTTCATCTGATACAAACAGATCTACACCTGGCTTAACAGTGAGCAAATTTCAAGCAGCTTTATGTTGTTAGAATAGCAGAAGACACCAAAAAGTACTACTGAACTTAATTTTATCTCTGATAAAAGAAAAAGAAAGGTCAAGGGTAAAGTTAAGCCTAGGCTTCTTACACAGTATTTTGCTGGAAGGTATACTTGCAGAATGGGATAAAAAAAAATAAATAGCATGCTAAGTGAAGAAACACAGAATATAATGCTGTAACTGGAATTTCTGCCCCTCTTCGAAGCTTATTGTCACCATGAGTTTTCCCCTTGTTTTGGCATTTATAGCACAGAAACCTCTCTGGAAATACACAGTGTGAGAAACGAGAAGGCATATACAAGAAAGGAGGGATGATGTCCTCTTGCCCTTTTGCTATAAGCGGCTCTGTTGTTCACAGGAGAGCAGGTTCTGTTCTTCCCCGCCCGCTCCTGGGTAGACTAATCCCTTTTTGTGTGGGCTGTCTTCCATTGTCACCTCAACTTAAAATGTAGCTGCTACCAAAAAAGTTCCTTGTGTCTCATTTAACACCCATGTTTGTAGGGGAGGCCAAGTTCTACCTGAAAATATGGGATAATCATAATTCTATAGATTGTGGTTATGATCTCTGCATTGTGGTTGTCTTCTGGGCTGTAAGAAGAGCTTTATCACAACTCAGTGTTGAATTTTAGAGGCCCTGTCTTGTGCCAATAGGTTCAGTTCCTTTCCCCTTATCATCATAGCCATGTCAATGGATTAATTATGAAAGCATAACAAATACAGACTTTAATATATGTTAGTGTTTCAAGACTACTGTTAAGATTCGATAGTTATGAAAAATAAAAAAAAATACTCTTGGTTTTCTTGCTTTCTAAAAGCAGAATGCATGCATGCGTAAACCAAGAATTAGTATTGGAAGGTTTCTGTGGATTATAAAGTTATTCACCTCAAGGGATTTCGGTGACATTGTACTAAATTGAAAAAACAGAGCTAAAGTGGTTCGTTCTGTCACCAGAGCCCCTGAAATGTACTTACAACCTTTTTCCTAGTATAGTACTCACATTTTTAATTTATGTTGCACAAGAAGGAAGTTAAACTTTTACTTCCTTCACTTCTTCCTTGCTTCTTTGTCGTCTTGGAGACCAATTACCCATGGCATTTTTTTTCTGTTTTCTTAAAACTCCTTGCAAGAAGATTTTTATATGCTTTATCTTCATTTTGAGCCTATATTGTTTGTAAACCATCAGAGGGGTTTAAACATCACCCCTCTGTAAGTGAGGTTATAGAAGTGGTTATTCAGAGTTTATGACTTCTTTCTTCTCTTTGAATATTGTTAATATTGAATATTGTTAATATTGAATATTGTTGAATATTGTTAATGAGAACCAAAGTTCTCATTGTTCCTTTGTCCATTATCTTGAAGAACCATATAGTATTAGTTACACTCTTACAGAAGGGAAACGAGCTTCTTGTATATCTTATTTTACACTTTTTTCAAACCTCAAATTGTTCTAGCTTATCCTTGAATAATCTCCATCTTTAAAAATTATTTCCTGTCTCAGCCTGTAATTTTGTTACTAATAAGGAAGATGCCATTATCCTAACCCAACTTACTTCACCTTCATCTGGTAGATCACAGACTTATCTACATAGACCAGCGCAGTAGAGTGCAGAGATCCCTGAAGCACTGTGGCTTCATCAAAACAATTTGCAGCTGGGCAGATTAGCTCTGCCCTTCAAACTGGGCTAATACGATTATATTCAGCCACGCTAACATGATTATATTGCTTCTAGGCTTTATTCCTGTAGTTCTGCACACTGCTGCCATTATGGCATACAGACCTACCGACTGACTTGGTGACTGCGGCACTGCCTTACTTTTCTAGGCTGTGAGAACTCCTTTACTGCGTTACTGTTAGATTTGTAGTGACCGTGTTTTGTGGAAGTAAGAATGCTTTGCTACAGTACAGACCCTTTCCTGTTCCCTCCTCCCTGCCATCATGGCTGAATCCAGCCTTGCATCATTTCTCCTTTATGTTTTATTAAAGTTATTAAAGACGTTCTTTTTGCAGTACGAGAATGACAATGAAATCTAGCCTGCCAGAGTGGTGCATCCAAATGTTTCCCAGAATGAAAAAGATAATTGCTAGTGAGTTGCAAGCCTCAGTCTGAAGTAGTAAATAATGATTCTTATTTCATGTCCTAAGCAGTCAATCCCTATCATAGGCTGACTGCATGCACCAGTGACATATTTCTGCAAATAAATCTCATTTTCTAAGGCATCCTTCTACTCTGCACCAACCCCAAAATGCATTGCTGCACTGGCTATTTAAACACTGGGAAGTAAAAAGCATTTCACAGCATTAATTTCCTCTCTTTCATGAGAGAGATATAATGCATTAACTGATTTGAAAACCTAGTGAATTTCTTTTATAATGTGGACACTCACTAGGCAGGCTTTCCATAGGGCACAGGAGCTAAAGTAAACAATCACTTAAACAGAAGGAAGCTCTCTAGTGCCTTCCCATGCTGATGTTTCTAGAAAAACAAGAAAAAACCCAACCAAAAACCAACTAACATTTCATTGCATGTTGAAAAGAAAGTGTAAGCACTCTCTTTAGAAAGCTTTAAAGCATAATTGAAATTCAACATGCAGATTTCTGTATTATTACAATGCTGTGTGCACTAGATCATTTGCTGAGCAGCCAGCATTTTAAACAACACATTGCAAGAACTTTGTGCTGGTACAATAACAATGTAGAAAAATTAGGATGACAGCGCAAGTATGCTTAGCCCCATAAACATTCTTCAGCTGGAAATGGGAACTACAGTGCAGTGCTAGCCTATGTATTATGAGAATGGAACACTTCTGCTTCCACGTACAGATGGAGCACAGATCACCAGTGTGCTGACAAGCTGAACTCAAAACAAAGAGATAAGCTACATATGTACTGGCAGGTAAGCTCACTGATCTTTTTAACCCAATGAACATCTGATGTGATGTGAGATTCACTAAATTGTATATTGCAAATCAAGGTCAGCGTGAAGGGTGACTTAGTATTTTGTTAACATTCTCCCTGCTTCAGTGACCGAGTCGTGAATTCCAGAGTACTTTTTCCTATTTTAATCTCATAGCAATTTGAAAATGTATTTGACTACAGAACAAGTGTATCTAAACTCAAATCTGCAAGAAGTGGTAGGAAAAATAATTGAAAAAAGTGATTTTACACTTGTTCTTATACCACCACGATGCGGATGCTGTTGTGCACAAACAACTGTTGTTGTGTCTCTGTGTGGAATTAAGGTTCCCTAAGAGGGCCAGGAGGTTAAACTGGCACTGTAATATTCTAGGCTAACTCTTCATTTTGCTGACTACAATCACAGCAAAGAGTTGCATTGGTATGTGTGTGACTGGAGCCTCTTCTTTGCTTTGGGAGATGGATGATGCTGGCAGAGCAGTCAAAAGCGACAGCACACAGGAGAATCTGGTTCATTGTGCAAAGTGTTAGCTATGCCAAATCATAATATTAGCGAAATCATCAAACCACTAACCTCAAAATGAGTTCCTGATTGTTGAATATATGTCTTAACTATACAATACGGAACATTTACTGAAATTGTAAGGTAGTTTTGTTTTTGTTCTCAGAATAAGTCATATTAAAGAAAACTATGTACAGAGGAACAGTGTGTGAAAAAGAGTATTTACACACACGGATGTGTATTTACACTCATTGAGGTTTTTACCATTCATGGCATACAGCAGGATTCACTGTCACTACTAGGACTCAATGAAATGCCTGTTCTCCGAATCAAGTTTCCCATTATCTACTAAATCTTTCTATTTCATCCAATCTAAAGAACTATTTGTAAGTGGAAAATATAATCTATACATTGAGAAGAGGAATACATTAGCTCTTTAATAAGGATGTGAAAGAAAATGTGATCTTGGATTATAGCTGTATTTGCTTATAACTGTAGATCATTAGCAAGGCAGACCGAGTGAAAAGAAAAGATTCCCTGGCAACCCTCCCCCTCTCCAAATGCCTGCTCAAGCAGAAAAAAAACAACCGCCCTGCATACATATTCCAATGAGCCACTGTGGGGCAGTAACAACAAAAACATTCCTAAGCAAAACAAGGATCTTTGAACAGTCAGTTTGCCTTTTTTGAGCAAAGGATACAAAGAAACAGTTCTTCGAAGAAAATCTGAACATTAGGATTTCCATTCTGATATTATAAAATGTTATTAGGCTTTTTGGGAAACGTTTTATAGATACGCTTAGCTTCAACTCCTTGCATACAGTTATTTTGAAGCTCTGTTACTCGTTTTTAGAGCAGTGAATAGAGGTTGCATGCGAGATATGCAAGACTGTTTCAGGTGCTATCTGGATTTTCTGTGTGGGCATAAACTCTTCTACCTGAGGGCTAAGTAAATAAGTTCTTTTCAAGTGATTATTCTCTGTGCAGGAATTTTTCCTTGTAAAGTATAGAAACGTCTGAAGAGTAGATATTTTTGTGCAGTCTTTGTTCCTCTTGGCAAAATCTTGAGTGAACAGAAGTTATTACAAAAATTATTCTGTATCTCAAGGGTAAAAGAATATACTTTGTTCAGTTTGGGATGTAACTTGGAACCAGAATTACTGAGCTGCTTTGGATTCAACAATTCACATCTATAGGTTCAAAATTAGATTAATAGTTTTGTCTTCCTTCCTTCTATCCCAACCATTCTGTAGTTTTAATAATATCAGTGAAATAGGAAGAAATTAACTATTGTTTCTTTTTACATAGTACCAGAAGGGAAAAAATGCCTGTTTAAAGATCTCTCATTACAATCTGAATTTTGTATAAATACAAAACTTCCTATAACATTCATTCCAAATGGATATTGCCCTTTAGTGCTGCGGAAGTTTTTACCAGATGAGTAGTATATGCTGAGATATAGAATCTGTAAAAAGTCGAAGTATCGTACTTCAATTGAAGTGTTAGAAAAAGAGGATCAAGACATACAGAGTGCTGAATTACAGCCATGGCTCTTCAGTTACTCTTTGAAGATCATTTCCATTTCCATTTTGATCTTAAATCTTACTCATAAGTAATTAACATTTGGGGATGCATGACAGATGGTATGTACCACCTTGTCTTTTTGGGCAGTCTTTTCTTGTCTTGGCTTTTCCAGATATATTCCAGACCTAAAATAATTTTGGGGAAAAAAAAAAAGAGAGATAAATGAACTTACTTTGGCTTGCAGACAGCAAGGTGAAAAAGCTGAAAGTGTATTCTAATACTTAAAAATTCTTCCAACTTTTTTTTTACATATTTATTTATGTTTAAATATATTTAAAATATTTATTAGATCTGTAGGTTTTCAAATCTAGAATATCACTCAATTTTTACAACGATAGGGCTATAAATTTAATGCAAGTACCACCAGGAGCATTATTCCATGTACTTCTCTTAGAATATCCCAGCTAATGAATCTTACAGCTGATCCCACTGATATTCCAAGATATGAAAGATGATGCTGTCATTTCATTTGCAAACTGGAGATCCCTTACTGATCTTCCCTGGGTTTACAGCATTCATGATTCTCATGTTTAACTTTATCTCCACAGTTTGCTTTGCGTTACTTTTTCATCAAATAGAAACATCATGAAAAATTATAAAAAGAGTATTTGGAAGTTTTCTTAATTTAAAGATATCTCAGGGACTAGGCAGCCAGCTGAATTTTCAATCAAAAGACCTGTAAGTGCTCATTACTAAGCCTGCAAGACGGCATTAACCACCATCTTCAAATTTTAGAGCTTCCCATCAGTTCTTTAAGAGAATTGCAGTGAGATTCTTGTGTTTATTCTTAAAGTGGAAAATGTTCTGAAGATTAGATCCACAAATTTTGCCTCACAGGAAAAAGGAAATAAACAACAAAAAAATAAGAAAGTTGGTAATACCTTTTCACCATTAATCACCCTGCAGAATCAAGACAGTCATGAGAAGACACTATATTTAAGAGAAGAATTTTAACAGAAACACTATGTTTACAGAAGAATTTGATGAGTTACAGTAGCAGAATATTTAGTTTGAGGTATGTGGAGATAGTAACTATAGTCACATTTTTACCTATGCTTTGTGAGATATCTTGGCTGTGCTAGTATTAGAGACAATAAAGCATACCAAAATTCACATTCCAAGATCAGTTTAAAGAGCTGCCAGTTATAAAAAACAACTTTCTGCCTGTTATGATCCCTAACAGTTTGTCCACATAGTAGCACACATTGCAAAAGGGAGATTCAAACTGTAAGCAGACACTTGGAGATGAAGAAATTACTCAATTAGTCCATAAAATTAAAAATAGCAGACAATATTAGTAGAGCCTACAGTCATTTCATTTAGAAGTTGCTATTTTTAATAGATCTTTGTCTTAGCCCTTTGCTAACTCTGAGACAGCCCTTTATATGACTGTTAATTCTACAACATCCCACAGCCACTGCCAATCAATCGAAAATCATACTTCAGGGCGCAAAGTGTTAAAAAATTAAGAGAACACAACTTGGATTATTTTGATTTGAGATCTCAGGGTTCACTTTTGCAATCTTTTGTCTCCAAACATAGATGTACTTACTCAAAAACAAGCCTTCAAACATTCACATAACTAACTGCTTGTGAATTAAGGAGGAAAAGAAAGAAAATCAAGAATATCTTCCTCAGAAAAATTAAACACATTAAATCTCAATCTCAGTTGAGTTCCTACACCTTGCACTGCTGGTTCCTGGACTGCAAGTCTCGCTTGACAATTTGAGCCAACCAGCAACTTCAATTTCTGCATGCCTTTCCTCTCCTTCCTCGCCTATTTTTTAATTAATATTCCGATCATTTGTGCCCTGTGATCTTCCAGTTAAAGTCCTTTTCTTTATCAACACCAAAATCCAGCAATTCAAAGTTTTACAATGCTCAACCAAAATTATTTATCAGTGTCATACTTACCAGTAGCAGGTTCCTCTGTGGCCTTCTCTACACTATCATGGCCCTGTGTGAAATTATAAAGAACTTAAACATTTAGAAATGGAGTAGAGTGGGGCGCAGTTCTCATTTTCAATCATATTGTTCTCTGTTTTTCAAGTAAAATTTGGTTAACTGTCTTAGATCTTATCAGGATTCTGTTATGGTTCTTTACTGTATAGATAGGTATCTTAGACTGTCAAAGTCCATATTTCCCTATCATTTATTTAGGGTGTACTTTGTTTACCACCTGTTCAGATTGAACTTTACGCGTAAACTGGCTGGCTGGGGATAATGAAAGAGGTTAGAGTGTGGATTCCATGTTATTATGAGCTGCAACCTGTTTGTAGTGAGCACTCTAGGTAAATCACCTCAGTGATGATATTTTTTCAATGTCTTTCAATGTCCTCTCTGTAATGATATTGGTGCTGTTTTGTGTTTTTAGTAGAAATTAATGAGTTACCCAGAACTAGCTAGGAATGTGATTTTAAACGCGACCAGGGGGAGTTTTAAAATAACCCAGCTATTTCTAGTATAAATTCAGTGTTTGTGCACAGGTTTTGTATGTTTGACACCAAACCCACAGGATTGGCTATAAATTGTGGTTGGAGCTGGTGGAGGTGGGGAGAAGGGAGTGAAGACTCGGCTTGTACTAGAATTCTCTTAAACCTCCATTATAATCCATTTGATTATCTTCCACTACCTGGCTTGTACCAGAAAATATGGGAGTCAAATAAGACAGGAAAAGATTGTCAAGCTGCAGAATCTTAGTTGCTAGTAGCTAGTTTTCTGTTTTTCATGATCTGATTCTTCTAAGTGCTATGTTTAGAACTAGGGACAAGTAGTCCAAATGTACATTTTACTGGAAAAATTAAAGGACCACTGTGAAAATTATAAGAAGTGCTGGAGAATGTAGTCTTTTCTGAACTGTCTTGACACACATTCTGGAAACAAATGTGTGCTGGAAACACTGATTATATATACCAGGTATAAAAGCATAACTGGCAGTTAAAATCTTGTTGAACAATGCAATGATACTGTATTTCTTAACTCGGAAGGTTGTTCATCCAGCCTGCTCAGCCAGGATGTTCATCCGGCCCGTTTACCATTTATGAGACATTGTGTTAGCATTGAATTAGCTTATAGATTGTTTTAATATGACTTGAAGCAGTAGGGTGTATAATTGTTTGAATGTTTCTTTCCACTGACTGCACAGCATTACTTCTTTCTGCACCTGAGAAGGCTTTTTCCTCCACCTGAACACTTAACAAGCACATTTCCAGATATTTGGAAGCAAACACAAACAATTTAGAACAAATCTCGTCCCTGTGATTAGGGCCCAAAATGAAATTCTACCAAACAGAGCCAGTACAGTTAAATTTTGTAACTTTTTCTCTTCTTTTTCAGTGGTTCTCATTATTATTTTCTTAGCAAGGCATTGCAGCACAAGATATCCTTCCTTATCCTAATTCCTGTTTTCTGGGGAGAAAAGTAGTTTTAAACCCTCTATACAGTAAAATCTGTACATACAAAAGGTATGAAGACTCAATGGGATGAGTAGGTTTTGGTACCATTTAACGTTTGTCAGACTGATGTTTATTTTCTGCCACAATTTTCTGGGTACTGTGTCATATTGTTGATGTTAAGAGTTAAATTTCCCACTAATTGCTAAGTGGACTTTACCAATGAAACTCAGGCTGGGGAACCCCTATGAGACCATGCTTTGAATTGCCTACACATATACAGTCTACAAAGTACTTGCATCAATCATAGTCATGTGTGATAAATACCATTATGTGACTTAATTAATGTCTCCATAGCATTTTCAGATTCATAAGCAGTCCAAAACATTACCATGATGTTTTTTACATCTGCTAAATTTTCTTTATAAGCCAGAAATAAAACACTGAGTAAAGGTGGTCAGATGGGTTGGCAATTAATTGGAAAATCACCAAAGACTACATGGTGAGGAAAGCAATTACTGCAAAGTGTAGAAATGAGAAAATGCAGCCATTAGGGATATCTGGTATTAAACCTTCAAAGGAACGTAAATATTTAATTTTTTAAAATTATTTTTGTATAATGCATTAGCTTGCAATGAATGTGGCATGTAACGCATGTGAAATACTCCTTGGTCAGCATGGGAGGCAGCAAAATGCCTAACATACTAAAGCTTATGTGTGAAAAGTGGTTTTTTACTTAGTTGACTGGTGAGAAGACAGCACATTTATGTTATTCTAAATATGAAATACTTTTATGCATGTAAATATATATGCATTTATGTATATGTAAATGTATACTTTTATTTACATACTCTTCTTTAGAAAGTCATGTAATTTACTAAGTCATGAGTTTGAGTCAATTACATTTAGACTAAACACAAGTTCCGTGAATGGACTATATGAGGGGCATTGCAAGACCAAGTAAAGTAATTAGCAATAATGACAATTACAGATATTTTTTATTTAAAGTTTATGATATGCTAAGGCTTGCAGTATTCTTGGATGAGGCCTAATATGATAGCTGTTTTACATACAGGTAGATAAAGAAGGTTGAAATAACCTGATCAAGGGCTCTATGCATGACTCTTATACTTGGGTCATACTTCCATGTACGATGCCACACATGATAAAAATGTGCAAATCAAGCAAATCCTATGATAAATTTAAGAATCTCTCACTATAACCTTCTCATTCCAAACTTAGTAGGAAAAACTGTATCAGATTCAGAAGAACGTCAGGTAGATGTCCATCATGCCTGAGTTCTATGATCATTGATAATATACGATGGTGAAATGTTTGCAGTAATGACAAATGTCACAAATGCCACTATAATTCTACCCTTTGGGCAGATGGTGAACTTAGTAATGAAGAGGTCAGGAGGCTGTGTGTTAAAAGTCAGTGGCTGGCGAACTGTAAGTTTTATTTTGTACTATTTGCTCAGTAAGAAACACATATTGTACACAAAGCACTGAACTATGTTTTTATCCACTCAGTAATACTCATAGTTCTCAAATAATAATGATGCCTCACTTGGTAAGACATATTTTGTCATCTGAAGAACTTGCATGCAAAGCAGATGAGGAACAGGATAAGAAACGGGCCCAGAGTGACATGCTTGGGTCACAAATGAGAGAGCAAGAGCAACAACTGAGAACACAACTCAGGTCCCCATGCTCCAGCTGGTACCTCAAATACTATGTCATATTACTTAGCCAACATGGTACTGGGAGTTTTGTTATTATAAGCACACTATACAGCTATGAGTGCTTATAAGTGCATGACAGCATTTGGGATCCATTGTGTCTAGTACTTACCACCGAAAAACAGCCTACGGAGTTTTTTGCTTTTGCTTTTTCAGAAACCTATCATTGACACAAGGGAATAGATATCAAAAGAGGCTTGAAAATGATTTATTGAAAAATGTAGTTCTTGCCAACTGAACTAGACAGGTGAATGTAGAAGCAGCTACACTTTTATTAAACTAACATAAAATAAGAGGTGTACATAGTTCTAGAGTCCCTCAAAGGTCCCTTCATCAGTTATCATCTTCCATTCTTGTGAAAGGAGCACTGAGATCTCCAAATCATGTGTATCGGCCAAATTTTCTCCTCCCCCCAATCTAATAAAGGTCTCTTCATAACAAAAATGCTACTGTCTCTTTCTCACTCTGGGAAGAAAACCTGCTACAACTCCATTATGGAGAAGGATCTTAAAAGATAAATAGCACTAAGGAGACCTGTTTGGTTTTACCAGTTGCTTTTGTGGAGGTTGACTGGTGTGTATCTCTGTAGGTACAAACTAAAAACAACAGTGGGTGACTTGTCGTTGCATCAAAAGCTATATTTCTACTCGATTCCTTATAATGTGCTATTTATTAAATGTAATTATGAAAAAAAGTAAATGACAAGACAGCGAAGAAGGACTTTTCTAAATAAGAATGCCTCATTCCAGAGGAAAGAGTGATGCTCAAGAGTGATTTAAACACACTTGGGGTCTAGCTTTCTTGCTAAGAGGAGGAGGTAGTGCTAGACCTTAAGCAAATGCATGTAAACAGCATGGAGAGAATGAAAATATAGAGTAAGGACAAATGGGACCAACAAGATAGATAGATAGTAAATGGAACTGAGTAGGAACTAAGATGCAAGACAGATGTGGAATTTCAGGAAAGACGCTGATACAGACGGCAAGACAAAGTAAGTACAGCCAACAGAAAAAAAAAAATATCATAGTATCATTCAATAAAGAAAAATCTAGGGTTACACTGTAAAGGTACAATTTTTACAAAGAATTGTACTTAAAATTCTGATCACACAGATAGCCTGTATGTACTGTAAGGCTGCACGGGCAAATACTTAAAAAAATACATCACTGCACTAAATACTGCTGCATTTTAATCATGATACATAATGTAAAGTTGGGTAAAGAACTTATTGTTACTACTTTGAAATGACAGTAAAATCTTGTGGTAAACTGCTAACTTCCTCTTTGGCTTTCTGCATAAAACTACATCTGAAATACAGTGCTTTGTATGCAACTGGAACAGGAATGCTTCAGGTTTTGATATCATCTGAGACCTGAATCTCAGTCTATGAGGGAAATGTGAAGGCTGCAGTAGGCTGTGCAGCAGAATGACAGGTTGTGTGCTATAAAACAAAGAGAGAATTTTGGTGCATCATATTGGTGTGAAAAAGCACTGCCGTGGGGCTGTGTAAAAGGTGTGCAGGGAGTGGAAGAATAAAGAAAACAGAAACAAAGAAGCCAGCTGTGAACAGCACTGTTCGAGTTTTTTACTCAACAACCTATTCTAGAAAATATGAAAGAACATCATCATTTAAAACCATTTTTAAATGATTACAATATGACCTCAACTATGTTTTCTTTGTCTGTACCCACGTGTTACAATCTGAAAGAAAATGGTGAGAATGACTGCTAAAGATGCCTCATAGTGTACATTTTCTTGGAAAATTTCATATTAAGCAAATGTCAGTACAAACACCTGCAATTTGTATTGCTTGTAACAGTAAGTAATTTAGGCTGGCTCACCACCACTGTCTTCGAATAAGGTTATTGTTACTTTGTAGCTATTACTGTATGTATTTTTGCACTTTGAAATGTAAAGAATAGCATGTTGATTATTAAAAACATTGCTCCTTGTTTACAAAAAATGAAGTAAATACTAATATTCAGTCTTCAGTGAAGAACAGACTGTGAATTACAACCGATTTCGAAGGGAATACTCTACCAAAATTCACTGTTTCTTTACAGGTAATTTGGTTGACAATTTCAAGGTAAGTGCAGAAACAAACTGAAATGTGATGCTGTGAAAAGGACAGTGAAATTAATTTAAAAATTATTGTGGGTACCACGACAAACAAGAACAAGCCGTAAGACTTTGTACTTTTAATTTCCTCTTTCTCTATTTTATACAGCTGAGTACCCTAAGTTCAGCGTGTATTAGTCAGCAGAAGAGAACAAGATTCTGTGCTGAACTCTGACCAGAAGCATATTGAATTTGTACTCATTCCCTTCTCTGTTGACTGACACATTTGGGTAGGAAACAAAATCTTCACATCTCTTTGCTCTATGCCTGAGAATGTGGAAAAGACACTAGTTGCCCAACCTTTGCTCCAGCCTTTGTGCCTGCAGTGAACAACTGAAGGGACTGCACAGAGGTATGGTTTTGTCCCCTAGTATTTTCATGTCACAGTTTGTCCCTGTAAATGAAAACCCAAATGGCATTTTTGAGCAGATAACAGGTCTGATCCTTCAGGCTTTCTGGGCCTGAAGAAAAACCAACTCATGACAACGAAAATCTACAAAGTGCTTTCTGTGGGGAAGGGGTTGAGAAAACAGCCTGTGGGGCACTTGCAGATGTTATGCTCAACATTTGTATACAAGGTAGAATGAAATTAGCCATTAGTTAAGAACTGAAAGTTGCAATATTTTGGGGGGGCTTTTTTGTTATTAATTTCAATTATTTTCTTTTTCTTTTTAATTTTTGAGTCACAAAAAAACCCCAACCATGAAACATTTAAAAAGCTATTCATTCCAAAAGAAGAAAACAAAAGAAGGTATGTGTTATTGCCCTTACTTGATGGCTTGTTACTGCTGCAGTGTGTTTACCCACTTGTACATTGCCTATCTTATTGCAGGAACTGCAATATAATAAAGGACTATAAGTGTGTAGATGTAAATTACAAACTTCTGAGATTAAACAGTACTATTTTAGTTCCCGCTCTTGTTCAAACAATTACACAGGATTCCACATACTATCACTGAGGAAGGCGCTGAAAGATTGCGTTAGTCTGTCAGGGTGTAGTACTTTTTTTTGTTATATTGAATTACACACTTGAAGGAAATTTGGATTAGATTTTCATGCACTTTCTCTAGAAAGTAATTTTATTTTTTTTTTTTTTACATAACTGGTTATTCGATTCTGTTAAAAATTACATACATTTTTAACATAATAAACAGAAAAATGTGTTTTAAATTGTTTATATGGTGTGGCTGGATCAGAAAAAGAAAAAAAGAAACAGTAGTTTTTACAGCTCCTCATAAAAGAAAAATATAAATAAAGGTATTTCAGTGTTTGTGTAGAGCAGTATTGTCAATAAAACACCATTAAATCAACTAAAGTTAAATTCAGAAAGAAGATAAAAAAATAGTTTGTACTAAGAACAAGTATAGCCAAATAATTAAGAACCCATTCCTTAATTTCTTAAGTGCAGTAAGAAAAATTTTCTCATCCTGAAGGACTGTTACGCTAAAGATTAGGGAATAACTGGATAGTAAGTAAAGGAGTAGGAGAAGCACTGTGACTTAATATTCTCAGGTTTTTTGAGGCAATTTCTTAAGGCAATGACTAACTGGTACTCTTTGTTTATGGAACAGTCCATAATTTCTGACTCATTGATAAATGATTCACAACATGAAAGCATATGTAGAATTTGCATGCGTACATACACTGTTGGTTGTGTACCTTTTCCTTGAAGGCATCAGAGAGCTACCGGTCAGGACAACTGCATGAATTGGGACATGTGGCACAAGTGTCCCAGTCTCTAATCTGGAAAAAACCCTGCAGGATTCATTTGAAAATCTACACTGGTGTCAGAGCTGACCTCTTAAAATGAGGTAATAACTATGGAACTCCACAAGATGGGCTTCAATATCACTTTCTACAGCAGTAAGTAAACACGATCAATTTTTACAAAACCCATGAGAAACTGTAAGGGCAGCTGTAAACCTTATTTAATTCTCCATCGTTCTAATGTGAAGCTATTTGATAGGCTCGTGATCATCCTTTTTCCTGTCTGGGATTTTCTATGTGCTTTTTTTTTTTTTTTTTTCCTACATCTCTGTCTCTTTTTAGAAGATCTTGGGTTGATCACAGCCTTTTCTATAGAAGACACTGGTAGAGTCCTTCAGGGGAGGTAAAACTGCCAACTTGGAAATAATCCTTAATGAATTCAAGGGTAGTTTTATTCGAGTACAACATTAGGGCAAGTGCACTGCTTCGGTCAGAGCTGTGGCCCACCTTGGTGCCTGACTCTTTAAAATAATGCTCTTCTGTCTGTAACACAGAACTGGCTATTAACTGAGTATTCCCTCATTCTTTGGAAAACTGTATTGTATCATCCTAACCTCAGAGAAAATCAAATAATTTCAGCCCAAATTAAAAAGGATTATCTACTTGTTGGAAATTATATGGTTTTATTTTACTTTTTCTTTACGTAAAGTCTTGGAAATCTCTTTCGTTAGCTTACATAGTCAGGCTTCTGTTAAAACCATAACTGATAGCATAACACTCCTTTCTTATTCTAACTAAGTAGAAGACAGTAATATTCAATGGTGTTAGAAATCACAAGCTTCTCATAATTAGTAAGAAATTCCTGATCAATTTGCAACTAGCTATAAGAAAATATAAGAAACATAGTAACTGAGTTTTTCACCTGCCAGTATTATGGGATTGGCTTAAAAATCAGAATGCTTTTAGTAAATTCTTAAAAGCAAATTATTTTTCTAGTAGTTCATGAGTAGAAGTTAAGATTTTTCAATTAGGAGAAAAATACTCCAACAAGGAATCCTGATATTCTAGGCAGTGATGTATTAAGAAACTAAAACAATACATTTAAAGGATTAATAACTGAGAAGTCAGAGGGAAATTGTCATACAGCTGAAGTCTTTCTGATAGGATCCTAATGTAATTGGTTCTTTGTCCTTCACTGCTTGACATTTTATCAATGAGCTAGAAGAAAACATCAAATCATCTAAGCTAATTACTGTGGATTACACAAAGACAGATAATGAAGAGGCCAGGTCACTGATCCAGATCGCTGAGGTGAATTCAAACAAACACCATCTATTACAATCCAGCCAGATAAATAAACCCCATATATCTAGGCCTAAAAATAAAGGTAGTACTTACGGGATAAATAAAACATGAGATTGTTGGGATCCTGGTGGGTAGATGGCTGAACTTGAGCTCGCATTGTTAAACTGGCCAGCGGAGGAAGGTCAAGCTTTGCCCTGCAGCTTTACAGTCACTGAGGTACCAAGGCAGGGTCGGTGCGGGGAGCAGTGGGGCTGCTGCACGGTACAGGGAGGCAGCCAGGGTGACGAAGAGCCCGAGAGCCCTCACCCCAAGTTGCAGCCCCAGAGGAGCTGGGCAAGACGAACAGAGCAGGCCTGGGCACAGTGACCATGTCAACCACAGGCTGGTGAAGCCCCAGGTGAGGAGGCCAGTTGAGTGAAGCCAGGTTAGGTTTATGAGGCAAGGTCAGGGTCAGCACAGCACAAACCCAAATGCGTGTGTTGCTTTCACTTCTCTGTGGCTGCAATAAAGTATGTTGCGTATTCACAGCCTGGCAGGCACCACAGTTCACAAGCCCTCAATTTCATTACTGTGTGGGTTGGTTAGCTCATCTCTACTTAATAAATAACCGAAAGACATAAAGACTACCACTACAAAAAGCTTACAACGGTGACATTTAATTGGCAGGAAACTTACTGATCCTAAACACACACACATTTCATCATTCTCTGTCATCCTACGGAGGAAGTATTTTCTGAATAATCACTAAAAACAGCATAAAAGGGAGCATACAGCGGTGGTGTAGAGCATCAGGAGAACAAGGAGGCTCAACACACTAATATCTAAAGGTGTGACCAAGCATTTTACTGGTCTAAGGCTGCTCCTCACCTGTGCTGCTTTGATTTTGAGAGATCCCGCCCCACCCTTGCGTGGAAGCTATTAAAATCGCCTACCGGCACCTGCCTTGGGAGGTGCCTTCGGAGCGGTTCTGTGAGGTGAGATGAGGCTGCCCGGCCTCGCCTCCCGCCCCCTTCCAGAACCCTCGGCCGCCTGTAGGGCGAGAGACGCGCGCGCCCGGGGGGTGCGCTTCCCGCCAATTGCTGAGGCTGGGCCGCGCCGCCCCCTCCCTGCTGCCCCCTCCGCCCCGGCAGCAGGCGTGAGTGAGCCGAAGCGAAGGGGGGTCGTTTACCGGCGGAACTTCAACGTGCAGAAGAATGGCTGGGCCTCTGGCGGCCGGTGGTTCCTTGCCCCAGGGAAAGGTAAGGAAAGCGCGATGGCAGCAGCCCGGTCCCGCGGTGTGAGGTGCGGGGCGGGTCCTGGGGACCGCTCCCACTGGCTTTGCCCCAGCGGCGGTGGCACAGCCCCGGCTGCTGTGTGTCTTGTGCTCCTTGGTCCATCAGGTCACCTGAGGTGCGGTTCCATTTTTTGTCGATCTAAACTGAGTCTGTCAGTCAGCCCCTCACCAACAGGGGCTCCTTCTGTTGCTCTCCTCGCAGGCTGTCAGTTCTATCTGTCTGTATGTGGGATGTCCTCCTCTGCCACAGTCTGTGTTCTTCCTTTGTAGTGGACACCATGTGTCTAGGTGCCATCGCAACCTTTGTTCAGCTACTGCTGCACACTTGCAGCCTGTTTATTTTTGGCGGTGCCTCCTCTTGTCTTCCTCAGCTACTGCAACAATAGAGTCCCGAGGATGAGGTCCTGGTAATCAGCTTTTATCTTCGTTTCAGAAGACAGTAGAGTAGTACTCACCTACTTGAGTAAGCCAGTGTCCAAAGCGATGACAACATACTGATCTCTTATTTAGTAGGATCTCTTCCTTGCTACCGTTAAATTGCAAGTTTGTTCAAGCAGGAGCTAATTTAGAGAGGGGAAGGGCCTTTCTCTGTTCAATTCATCATTCACGGTGCACTAGTTGAAAAAGGTGACACTTTGTAAGAGGGAGAAGAAAAACAAACTGAAGATGTGTTTTTGTGATCGCCAGCTTGTTGTGGAATTACTGCCATTTTCCTTGAGTTTTAATTGAAAACTGAAATACTTGCAATTTGGAACTCCCTTACAAAATCACTACAGTAATTACAGCTTTCTCAAGCTGAGGTGTCATTTGTGGCTGATAGCAGTGTTTGAAAGGTTGACAAATAAAGGGATTAGATTGGTTCAAATGGGAGTTAGTAATTTTTAATTAGAATTTTTATTCTTTTTTTCTGATATGTTGCTTAGGTAATGATTGGATGTGGGTTTTCTTTTTTAACATGTTTCCCACAATCAAAATGTCTAAATTAATGTCTTTTTGGCTTTATGCTGTGTGTGAAACATTTAAATGATTCCTTTAGTTTTTAAGTTGTGAAGTTATGTCACTGAAAATGCTGTTGTACTTTTAAAAATATACAAAAGTATTTCTTCTTTTTTGATGGCTATGTATTTGTGTCTTTATTTACTGCATGTTTCAATACTATTGAATTTGGTAAACTTTAAACAGGTGCCTGAAGGTAAGTGTGCATGCTGGGCTTGTATGAATGAAGACTAGTGGCTCAGTGAAATTTTATGATAAAGCTGAAAATCTTGGACACTGACATTCCAGTTGGAAGGATGAGAAGCTAAAAAGGTTATTGACTTGTAAATAGGGCTTAAAAATTGAGGGCTTTCATGTTACTGCTGAAATGTACAAATCTGATCCAAGCTATTTTTTGATGGAGCTGATAATTAGCCTTATTTTGTGCTGAACAGGTGAGATTATTTAACATTAAGAGCTATAAGGAGTGATTGTGAAACAATGTCTGGTGGTGGAAAGTTAAGTGTATATACTGGTGGGAGAGCTCAGGTAAATAACAGTTCTCATTCTAAAAGGTGAAGATTTAATTTATTCATTCTGTGTGTGTATCATAAATTGTATGTTAAATATGTAATTGAGACAGTTATTCAAAAGTCTTTTATATGGACCCTTCAACGTACTGGGTAGCATAGCCATGAATTCATGGCTACCAGAAGTTGTGAATATGAATGAAAATCCTGTCCAGGATGACTATGATCATCAAACTCCTATTAAACCCAAGGTATAATGTTGGTATTGTCCATATGTTCTGTTTTTCTTAGCTTGATTCATAAATAAATCACATTCTCATTAAGAATATTTGTTCTTTCTTCTTGTCATGAAGGAACTTTTGGTATTCTCCTATGAAATTGATTTCCTTTTATTCTTGTATTATGTGCTTCTGACTTCATATCTATTTATTTTAAACAAAGAAACCACTTACACAAATGCAGCTTCACAGATGTCTCACAAAATGCTCTTTCCCTTTGGTAATAATTGTACCAAATATCCAAGTTGAAAGAAGAATATGATTGTTTCTGAGAACAGACCTTTCTCCTGCACATCTCTGTAGGATATAACTCATTAAAATGTTATGTTCCTTTTTGTTTTCCATCACTATCCCCTTCATAGTAGCACGAACCCTCTATGCATATGAATTGTGTAACCTTCTTGCTTAATGCTGACTGCCCCTGCTTTGTACTTCAGTGAATATTGTCACTACAATCCATGTGGCAGTGTATAAATCTTGAGAGAGTGAAAAGAATAGTATTCATCTTGATTCTTGTGGCACTCCTGTACTTGCTGCACTCCTTCAAAACTATTCCCACTTGCAAGTCTCCTTTGATTTGAAATCTGCTTTTATTAATCTATTCCAGTGACTCAAATATTTTAAGGTAACTTTGTAGATTTGCTCTTTGTATTGGGCTATCTCTAAAGCTTTTTAAAAGTGTAGATAAACTGTATTACTTCTCTTGCATCTTTCTTATAAAGTATCTTTTCCCCTTAAGTCTATAAAATGTCTTTGTTAATATCCTTTATTAATGACTGAAGCAATTGAGTGATTTGTGAGGAAAGGCTGTTGTAGCCTAATGCCCTTACAGTATCCTATAAAGGTAGAGAAACCAAAGGGAGGTTTGGGAAGGGCTTTGGTCAGGGAGTTGGAGAAGCTTCCTACCTGAAGTCTTGCTTCAGCAAGCTCAGAGGTTGGTTGGTGTGAAGACAGGGATTACCATGTTAAGTGAACAGTGTGTGTCTGCAGCAAAGGACTCTGGTTGGGAACCACTGAATTGAAGTGCTCTTGTTGCTTGTGTTGACTCTTGTGCTGTGACTAGAGGCTCTGTTAGTCACCACCTTCTCTACTGAGAAAGAAGCAAAAGTCATCTGCTGTCATTGATGAATGTTGTGCTCTTAGCTTATGTATACTGTGGTGGTTATCTCTACCCAGATATCCTCTTGGCAGCCTTTCTTTTACAACTGCCCTGTTCTTGTCTTAGTACAATAACTGTTTTGGTCATCATAGACTGATGCACCTTTTCTGCCTGAGGAGAGAGAAATTCATTGATTTGCATATCTAGTGAATATTTTAATGGGATAGATACCTGTGCAATTTCATCTTATCCTTGTTGCAGATAATTTAACAGAAAATACTGTAGAAAAGCCAATACTGGATATGTGTGCAAGAAATATAATGGCTAGTCAACTGCAGTTAATACTTTTATTTTAAAATAGCATGTCTGTTTAAAATTTCAGACTAACTCTGCTTCCTCAGTGGTTCTTTGGACTAAAGGCTAGCTTCAGATATTATCAGTGGAGAGTGAATCATGCTTTCCTTTTTCCCTTGGTGTGTGATGACGAGTGTGTTAAAGATCCTTTGGAATTTCTTTTCCTGTACAGTTTTGTAATTTATTTTAATTTCCAATTGATCAAGTGTCTGTTCTTGAGCTAAGTGTTTCCTTATGTTCCTTTTGAGCCCTACCAAAGAGCTCAAAGTTAAAATCCTCATAATGGAATCTGATACAAGCTTAAACTGAAACAGATGTTGGTGTGTGAGCCAGTGAAATAGGCAAGTCACTGGTCCATGTACACTTCTTGTTAGCTCTTCCGTTCCCTAGAGGCCGGAGCATAGACTGGTTTGTGTCAGGGCCATAGTTGCACTAATGGGCCCTAATTACCTTGACCAAACTTACCCGGGGCCTTCTCTCACCCTGCACAGTCTGCCTGTTGGTTATACAGCACAGGGAGGTGTCCCTGTACTTAGCCAGGACAGCAGGAGACACAGCTTACTGACTGGTTTTCCTGGCTGGGCTGTGCTGTGGGTAGCTCCTCTGGTCTCCTCCTGTCTCTAGGAAGAAGGCTGAACTGGGTCATAGCCTGCACTCTGCTCCTGTCTCTGGCCCTGCCTTCTACCTCCCTTGATACACCCTGGACCTTGCCTTGTTGGGACCCTGTGGAAGCTGTCTCTCTTCTAGCCTGGTCCTGTTTGATCTTGGGGGACTCTGTCCCCTGCTTGGTGAGGCTGCCCTTGCCTGTGCTATGATATCACACTCAGTTCCTGCCTTATCCCTGCTCTAAGAGCAGCCCATCTTCTTGTTCTTCCCTGACAATTTATTTGTAAGATCATGTTTACAATCTCTTGCAAAGTTTTTTCAAAAAACATTGTAAAGGTTCTGTCATCAAGCAAAAGCTCATATTGCATAGCTTACACACAGGAACTTGTGCAAAAGAAATCCACTTTCTATTTGAAGGAGAAACTTTTCCTGCCAGCAGAGTTCCCCCAGGTGACATCCAGATCAGCAATATTGTAGAGACTTAATGGACAAAGCAAATGGGATGTGATTAAGTAATGTTTCCCTTAAAGGTAATCTTACAAGCGTAAGCAAAATTGACAGTTGCCATCTGTAATCTGGAACTTCCCTAGATTTCATTTGATTTCTCATAAGCCTGTGAATTTAGTATAAAGAGCAAATCTGTGGTTCACATAATATGATTAGAGACGTGAAATGCCTGGACAAAAAAGCAAGAAAGGAGAAGGGGGGAAAATCCGTTGTAAGTATATTTCTGCATGCAAGACTACTAAGACTTGATAGAAAACTCCAGCATCGTGGGGACAGAATGTCTTGTCTACCCCTTCTGGACTGTATTAGGATCCAGAATTTGCTTTGAAGAAATTAGGGTGATGAGTGAGACTTTAAGTTCAGTAAAAACAAATAAGCATTAAATGGTAAATTCTGAATCCATTTTTTGTGAAGGAACTATAATTATTCTAGTTGTTTTAGTTCCTTAACATGGAATTCAGTCTTAAGCTGTCTAAGCAACAGGAATAATTTTGTAGAATAAGACCCACAGAACTGTTTGGTATCTTAAGTGTTTGACAGCATTTTTGTGTATTGTTGCTCTTGTATTTGCATCCAGTGCTCTCTTGTTGTTGCCTTCTGCTCCCTGCAGTAGTGTGGAGAGCAGTTCAGGGCAACACGCTCATCCTTGGGGTGGGGGAAGCAGAAGTATCAGTCTGGTAGTGTCAAAAGGGGGGGGGGGAAAGGGATGTTTCTTGTGCTGTTTCTGAGGAGATACAAAATAGCTCAAAATGGTATCACATGACAAAAGAACATGCTTTTAAAAACCCTGAAGGGACTGAATGTTTTGTAACAGTAAGTTAGTTTGTTAAAATGTGCCCTTATGTGGAGGATGTGCAAGATGATAAAGCTTTTCTACAGAAGTGTATGCTTTCATTCTGCTTTTATGGTAGAATACTTCTATTCAAGTACTTGGATCTCTGCGTAGGAAGAAACAATGTCCAGTGTGAGAAATGGAATTAAAATCTGAAAAAAAGTGATACAATGGAAATAAAGTATGTGATGAGTGAAAGACAGGTAGATGTAGAATTAACTCATTTCTTGCCTTCATTTAAACTGCTAAATAAATGATGTTCAGTATTTCAGTAATGGAGATATGATCTTATTCACTCAACATTTAATAAAACAATAATTCAATGCTATGTTGTGAGTTTACTCACAGAAGATGAGCTACAGGAAGAACTGTATGGTAAATGGGCAGTCTGGCAATCCTTTGAGGTTTTTGTCATGTATGCATAACTTCTATAACACGCACCACGTTTCATCTTTTATGTTTCTGTATCACAAAGATAACTATAGGAGCTCTCTGCAGGTGTTCAGCAGTTAGGGAAAAGTTGGAAAAGATTAGGACTTAAACAAAGAGTGTTTAGCTGATTAGGCTACAGTAGAGTATTTTAGACAGCACACACAACAGGGTGCTACTACAAAGACTGTTACAGTATCAAACTAAGTAACATTAAAAGGAACAAGATGATTTAAATAGGCATTTTTTTAGCTCTCTGGTAGGGGTTTTTATAGTGTGTAACTGTCATACCTCAGAGTACGAAGTAAATATGCATAGCAGAATTTCTAGTGAATCTTGCAATATTTTTTTGGCTGTTTTCCTTTCAAACTTATTTTGCAATTACACAGAAAGTGAGTATATCTCAATGTATGTTTCTAGCCTGTTCTAGTGGTAACACTGATTTTTTTTTTAAACAGAGGCAGAGTGATTATAAACAGATAGTCATGAAGTTTTTTAAATTAGTGATAGAGTCCTCATCAGAATTTTTCAGTGTTATTTCTGTGTGATGACAAGACAAATAGTTGCTAAATACTTTCTGTTGTATTTTGTAGCCTGCAATCCATTTAATTTAACTTCATTTATATTAGAAAGTTTGCTCCAGGAAACAAAAAAAAGATAGCAAGAAAACATTAGGTTACTTTACATAAACATAAAGCTGTTAGTTTTGGGACCATTGTTGTGGAGATCCTTTCTATTGGATTGCCTAAGGCCCTACCAAAATTTAGTTTGGGACTTGATATGTTTTTAAGGCTTTGAATCAGATGTATTTAGTTTTCATGAGTGTTCTGCTTCAGAATTTCCAATATGGTTCAAAATCAAGCCATATTCTTTCTGGAAAGTGTTGGACAAATCAAACACCTGGACCAAATTTGAACCAGTGAACAGCTACTTCCTGTTCATCTGTTGAAATCTCAAGTAGAGACATGTAGAATAGTAACCATAAATGTTGTTTTGTACTTTGAACTGTGGTGTCTGACAAAATGGCAGACTTCTGCAAAAGGGAATATCATTTGGTATTGATGCTTCTGATAACATGATGTGCAACCAGTGCTGCAGCCATATGAACTTGCAAGTTATTGCACTTGTATCCAGGCAGCTCTAATGTCAGAGATGGAAATGAGTTTACACTTTCTTTACCTATTGTACTGAATTTTAGTTTTCTGCATGCCAGGGCTTAGTGATCCTCCTCATCTGCAAAGGCTTGTGTCTGTGCCTATTTCTTGTGTGATAGCATGAAAATGATTAAAGGATGCTCTCTGCACCACCTTAGGAGTCATGTTAAAGATTTTGGGAATCATTATAAAACTTACACATTTGGAACCGCTAACTTTGTAGTTACACTGGTGGTATTTTTATCAGTGATCCTGCTGACCTTCTGTATTTTCTTAGAGTCAAATTTCTCATTAACAAATCTTGTGCCTTGTTATCTGCCTGTCTGATGTCAAAGTCTATATTGTGTATGTCATTTTGTCGTACATTTGTCTGACTTGAGTGGAGTTTTCTACCCAGAGTTTTCAGCTAGTTCAGTAAGTCGAGCTGAAAATAATGTATTTTCTTCAATACTAACTGATTACTTACAATAAAAATATTTCTGAGAATGCAGATTGGATGTCTTGCTGTGATTTCTTTAAATTGGTTTATGTACTTAGCTTATTGAAAATCTGGCTAGATGACTTTTTCACTTCTGGACTGAAGAGCTTGTGAAACTTTTACCCTTTGACTTCAAAAGCATCTCTTCAGTGGTTACGTCCACAGTACAATTCTAATTCTTCTGAGTTGGATGCAGAAAATTGTGGCTCGAGTGCTGAATAAACTGTTATGTATTATGCGTCAGAAACTAGAAGGTCAAATTTTGGCAAACTAATTCCTACTAAATTAAATGGCTATGCCATGTAGTTCAATAAATCATTTGGGTTTTGTAACACTTCTTTATTTTTAATGACAGTAGGATGTCTCTCTGGGCTATCATTCCCTTAATAGTAGACTGATATGAATCAGGGGCAAGTAATACAAACTTTTTTCCCACTCTAGATAAAACTGTTATACCCATCTATTCTTGTAATGTAAAGTGATGGTGTAAACATACTTAGCTTTTACTTGGTTTTTGTTTAACTTCTTTCATTTGAAAGAAAGTAGTATACACTTGTGAAGAAGGAAAATTAACATTATATGCATGGTTTTATCCACAAATCTGTATACAAAGTAGAGAATGGCAAATTGAATTAGTCAGGAACTGAAAAATATAACTAAAGAACTATTAAGAATATCAGAAATGATATCAAATTAGCAAGCCATAGTTAGTTGTATTAACTTATTAACGATAGTGGCACCCTGCTTACAATCAGTACCTGACAAAGTTGCTTGAAATGAGTGCCTTCCTAAAGTGCTGGAGAGACTCCTTGTGAATGTTATATGCACATAACTCATTTGTCTTAATACTCTGTGCAATTTGGCTTTAACTGTTGCCTGGGTGGTTAAGCGATGTCAGTGATAAGAGTTTCACACCTTCGACACCTGGTAGAACTCAATCTGATATTTTGGTTAGTGTAAATGTATTTTTTTCTTGAGCCACTCTCCCACCTTGCCCTGAAGCATAGGATCTGCATCCTCCAGTTTGTGTCCCAGGGTGTCAGCAAAGGATACTATGGGAACTGCAGATTGATAAGAAAGGCTAGCACCTTTTGCTAATTAGATCAATGATGGCTGTATGATATTTCCATCAGACCAGTGAAATGTTAAAGAAAGCTAAAGTTTTGCCTTTTGTGAGTATCTGAATTTTCGAACTCAACAATGTCTTACTAAGACACGTAGTATACTGATGACTGCAGTATTTTGGTTAGTGCCTTTTTATCTGTTTCTACTTTGTATCTGGTAAAGATAACTGTGCTGGTCTGGTCTGGAAAAAAATAGTGCAGTAAGTAAAAGGACAGCAGCAGTTGAAACATTCTTCAGAATTTGCCTTAATGCCATACCAGGAGAGCTATAAGAGGTTTGTTTCTATGATGGTGTTAACTTGCTGCTGAAAATTTACATAGCTTTCTGTTGCATTAGAGGCATGTGAATTTCTGTTTTATTCCGTTAATGGCCTTAAATGGAACACACAGAACTTGGTAGTGGAGTCTGGTTAGCTGTTCCCACCTTAGGATGGGAATATGAGAACTTGTTCTGTCCAGTTACTGTGCTGCTTTTACTGCTTTAGTAAATTGGCTCACCAGTCTTCCATGTTAATCTGTAAAATGGAAAGGAATGCTTCTGTACACCGAGAGTGAATTTGATGCTGTATACAAACTATTCTGATTACTAATACTTACCCTTTTATTACATATGTACTTCCAGTCAAAGATTATAAAGTGCTTTAAGTAAATCCAAACACTCGTTTGCTTCATTTCAAATGGATTGTATATCCTCTTGTTGTAAATAGAGTAACTTGCTTTAATTCAGTTAACTGCTGACAGAAGCAGACCTGGATCTCTTTGAGGGGATCCTACCATCCTTCTGCTCAGTAACTTAGTTACCTTTATGAGTATACCTTAATTTGAGGTTTTAGAGACCCCATGGGTAAAGCGTGATATGCTACTAGCATGCATATTTAAGGGATCTCGGTTTGAAAAGTTGGAGTCCTCTACAACTACTAACTGTGATGAAGCCAGAAACAGAACACAATAGGTCTAGATGTCCAGCAGCTGGTGTGTTCTTCTACTCGCAAACCTGTAGTGGAGGTTACTGTCTTGAAATCTCAGTGCATTTGTGCAGTGTAAGCTTTTCAGAGCTGAAAAACTGGGCCATGTAAACCAGGGCATATTTTGGAAGGAGTAAGAGGAACAGTCAGATTTCTGTGGTTCTGCTCCTATAGATTATATAATGGTGTACACTATACATTTTTTTCAGGTGAAAGAAGGGAGGCAGTTATGCATTAGCCTGTCTTAAGCTGTGAGCTGTGAGTCTGATGTTAGTCCTGTGTATAAGCATAGCTGTTCAGATATTTTCTTGTCACCTTATCTTTGACTAAGTTGACCTGGGCTTGCGTAGTAATTTTGGAAAGCCTTGGTAACATAAGTAGCTGAGGTAAGTTTTGTTTGGCATGTGTGAGTTTTTTCTTAAGAATAAAATAGAGAAGGACTCTGATTTTTACAGTTATGATATTTTCTAAATAGTCTCAGGATACATAAATAAAACCCTGTAGTGCATAGCTGGAAGCTTTTTATTTTAGTGGAATGGACGTCTGGGATTTGTTTTTGTACTGAATTATTCAACTTTGCATCCAGAATGGAAGTACAAGGTACTGCTTATGTAAAACTGAAATATAGCCTACAGAAGAAGAAAATCTGTGAAACTACTTCACTAGAAAGGGATTTATCAGTGCCTATGTCTGTTTAATATCTTGAGATTCCTTTTTGCAATTCATTGTATTAAAAGTGCCAAAGGGTTACTGATTTCTTGTTGAATTTATGTGCCTCTCCAGTACTGATAATTGAAATGCTGTAAACCTGAAAGTTGACTTAGATAATATTTCTATGATTAGGGAATGGTGCAAAAGCAATGAAGAAATTAAAGATGAGTTTTCTTTCCTTACATAAATAAGAATCTTTGAAAACAAGAAAATCTCATACAATGTGGGAATGATAGAACTAAAAAAAGTAATAATTCTCACTTTTATTGAATGGACAATATTGGATTTTTTCATTTCACTTTTTCCAGACAATCTCCTGGTGTTTTGGTCAGGTCATAGGAAAGGCATCTTGCATTTTGGGGGTAGGGAAGAATAGGAAAAGAAAAACCTTAGTCTGAAAGCTGTTGACTTCCATGATCTTTATCTCAAGCCTAAAGTTAAATAAAACTACAGGAAATCTGACCTCTCTGTCTAGAATATGAGAAAATCAAAATAAAGTTCTGCACTCCAGTGCTCTTGATGTGACTTCATAAGGTAACAAGCATGGTGGCTGGGGTTCTGGATAGCCTTGTCCGTTCCTAAGTACACCAACCCCAGGTAGCAGCAGTGTGCCAGACTGTTCCATGTGGTTTGATAGTCATCAAAAGAGGTAGTTTGTTCTTCTCCAGGTTTATTGCATGTTTTGTTACATTCAAGTTTACTGTGTGTCTGAAAACTAGCAGACACCTAGTACAGACAACTTATTTAAAAAGTAAACACAGTTAACAAAAATTGCATAAACCCTTAAGGCAAACTAGGGATCTGTAAAGTTTCCTCATCAGTGTATGTCTACAGTAAGCTTCTCCTTCAGTGTACTCTACCAAAACTGTGGTCTTCACTGTAGTTATAAATTTTCTGTGTTAGTTGACTTGAGAGGCAACAGGCAGTCATATGCCTCAGAGGAATCTACTGCAGGAGACATTGAGCAATTTTACTTGAAAATAAAATCCAAGTCATGCAGTCAGGCTGTAAGATTTATTTTCTGTATCATACCTGTCAAAAATAAGACCCTTCTGGACAGCAGTACTAAGATTTGTAAAGTGTGTAAAGATCTAAATCTGGAGCTTACTGGCTATTAGAAGAAGAGTAATTATGTCAAAACTAGTGAACTTATATGGGCATATATAGGTACGCAGGAAATACATACATTACATATCCTGTTGTTATGGTTTTAGTTATGATAACCTGTAAGAACTATAATTATTGTGAAAAATAGGTGGACTATATTTTAGCTATTGTATTCTCTTAGGTATTGTGCTTTTTCACTGAACAAGTCTGTGATCGTTGCCAGAAAAGGATGCATATTATTTTTGAAGGATATTAGTTCTGTGCAATCAATATTACAACAATAAATGTCAGGTTTTAGCATGTTTTAAGGAGGCTGCTGCAGTGGCACATCTGTCAGTACTCAAGGAATGCACAGACAGCACTGCTGAGGTGGTGCACTAACATGACACCATGAAGGGTGGGGGTTTGGGAGTAATTCCCAGGAACAATTAAGCCATTTGCTTACCTGCTTTGTCATGTCTTACCCTAGCATTGACATGAGCCAAATTCAGAAGGCAATAGTTGGATTTATTTTCAGGAGACTGTTTTCCTCCACTTCAAGAGTTTTTTATGGCACTGCAGGTGCCCAAGATGAGTGTTCCATTTTTGAATTTCAGAGAAGGAGAAACAGCCCTTGAGTGTGGGGGAAAGTAATACTGAGCAGGAAACTGTGTTGAAACTGGTCCAGCTCTGGTGGTTCTGCTCTCTCTATTTGGCAGAAGATTAGTGTAATGCCTATAGAGTGATGCTATGGGGAAATTACTGCATTATCTGGGCATGACTGAAGAGAAGTCAGTCCAATGACACAAGCATGTTAGTGTTGCCAAAACATAAGGAAGAGTAAAAATCCTTCAGATATTTCTTGAGGGACAGTTTGTCCTGGATGTGCTTGAATGCTGTGTTTGGGCGCTTATCCCTTGTGTCTATTTGTAATTGCTGTACTTGATTCAATGTGAAGATGATTCAATGCGCAGCATCATCTGTCCCTTTTTTCTCTGAAGTTGAGACATTTTTCATTGTTTCTAAGTGGAACTTCTGTGGTTTCTGACTCCTGTATTTTAACTGTCTTATTCTTCATGTCCTCAAGCAGAAAAGTGTGTTGCTTGTTATCTCCTCTTTTGTATGTTGGATACAGTTTATGCTTTGGAAGTGCTGTGCTTCTGTTTCCACTGATGTTCCTGTTGGAACTTCTACTAGCTCAACTAGACACTGAATTTGACCTTTGGAGGTTTCTTTGAGGTGTTAAGAACATCATACCCCTGTGTTTAAAGTCTGTTGAATGTATAATAATAAAATGGAATTGTATATAGTATGTTTCTTTCTCTGGATACTTTGTGAATCTTCTGTTAAGTCAGATGCTCTTCTGCATAGAGTTGGGTTTGAGCAGTGTGTTCCTGTGCTCTGAAGTAGCCAAAATACCAAAATGTAGTCTTTTCCAAATTTTTCTCCAATTCTTTTCTCTTATCTAGAGAGCAGCATCCCTTACCTGGGTGTGAAAGGCCACCCTTTAGACTTTGTCAATCAGTAACATGTAAAAAAAAGACAGAAAAAGCACTATTAAATTCCAGCTTATTTAAGTCAACAAAATGCTGAGTTTTGCAGACAGATTTCCAACATACTTGAATGATTGAAGTGCTTGATGCTATAACTTTGGACTTTTGTTTTGATGTTACTGCTCATTTACCCTCGTTTTTGTACTGACAGTGTAAGCTTTAGTCAAGACTGTGCTCAAGACGAACACTAACTCCAGTCATCAGTAGCATGACTTGGTTCCTGTGGGAAAGCGGCAGACAGAAGTTGTATGAGTTGTACATATTATATGTTCCAGGTGATTAATGTGCATTTGAAAGTGTCATGATCATGTTGAAGAGCAGCGTTTGACTTTTCTGGAGGGATTTCTTGGTTTTATTCTCCCTTGCTTCTCTACACAGATGTGTAGAATATTCTCCCTGTGAATGATCTGTTGTGTTAGTGATACTGCACATAATGCTATGTCTAAAGGTTCCCTCACTGGCCTCCTTATTATACTGTAGCTTAAAATTACCTCTGATAAATAATTTCTTTTTTTTTGTTCTGATTCTGCCACCTATTGGTCTGCTTTGTCCTCAAGATCTTACTTGAGAAAAGTTTGTGTATAGTCATTGCAAGTTTGTTCTCTGTTCCACTTAGGTATCAGTTAAATCTGGCTTAGGCTCTTCATTTCCCTCTCTGGGCCCAAAGAATTCCAGTGTATGAGTCATATTTAATAGTAAGTTCAAGTATTTAATAATATTTTGAAAAATTTTGCAAAGTATGTGTCACAGTGCTAGTTCACAGAAGTAATAAGATGCCTTCATTTGACAGTATTGCATTATCTTTAATGAATTATGATTTAAACTCTAGTTGATAGTGTAAACAGGATTCATTAAGTCATTTGCATATTTTTGAAAACAATTTGCACTACCAGTTGGCCAAATCTGAGACAATAAAGAGTACATGGTTGCGCTGTGCTTCATCAGTGTAGGAGCTAGGAAGGTCAGTTCTAGGGAAGTCATGGAGTGTAGGAAAGGTCTGAGTGAGGAAGAATCCTGGGTGCTTTAGTGTCTGTGGCCAAGACCAGTGATCCTACTGAGGGATCAGGGCAAGATGCAGGTATCTATAGCGCACTCTAGATAAGATTTGAGGTATATCATATACCTTGCCTTTTATCTTTTCACAACAAGAGAAACTACATTCAGAGCATCTGTGCAGTCAAATTCTAGAACAGAATGTTTAAGTACACAAGCCCAAGAAGTGCTACACCTGAGATCTTGTGTACTCATGTTTTCGTGGGAGTTTAAAATGTAGTCATCATCCCAAAAGTGTGCCAGGAACGTGTTTTATTTATCAGTGGGAGAGAGTGACAATCCTTTTAGATCAAGGGTACTATTAGTGGACTAAGAGCCAGCATCACAAACTTTTCTGACTTCTGTTTTTAAAATATAGCACAATATAGTAGCTTTTGGATTGTAGCTCTGGATTTACTGATCACTGCCTTGACTTCCAGTGTAACTGAGAATGACAAGAGAGAAAGTTACATCTAGCTTCTCTTGAGTATGAATGAGTTCAGAACTGGCTATGTATGCAAAGTTTTAATAAAATTGGCATGGATAAAGTTTTTTTCTTTCTCTCTTCATTTCCAAAGTATCCAATGTAAGGTTTTTTTTGTTTATGCATGGGTTAACTTTCTTCAGTTGCTTGCTTGCCCCCTTTGTTTCAGTTCTTGGTTTATATTAATTGGATGGATTGAGCTTTTAATCAAAAGAGAAAGGACCTGAGTACGTTAGGTTATTTCTCTCATTTTTTCCATGCCCCTCAAAAAAAAAAAAATCCATTTCTTAAATGAAACAAAAAGCATCTTTATTCTGTAGTGGTAAAAGGAAAATTCCTTTCTGTTTCAGCAGGATAAGAGACCTTTATCATAGCTTTTAAAATGGTTTAAAGTAGAGTATTTTTTGTCATCTGTCAGCTTGAAAGGTCATGGTTTAGGCGATCATTCCTAAGCCCCTTGGATAATGTTTACAGTGCTCTCAAATGACTTAAAATGGACTAAATTGTTTTCAGCCGACAGTAGTAAAGGTCATGGAGGAAATCTGTTTAGTCAGCCTTGCTTGCTTCCTAAGTACACATAGTAAAAATGTGCTGTAAACTGCAGCAAGAAAGAAGTTTTAACTTTAAAAGACACTGGAGGCTAAGGGAATGGAATGTACCTCTTGTGGATATAAATTGCTTGGCAGAGAATTTGCTAAGTAGGGGTTGTTATGGCAAACTTTTGTCCAATCACTGTTAGCTTTTACCTTTTTCTTTTGTTGTTCCCTTTCACATTACAATTTGTCACTTGGAGAATTTGTGGACTTTAGGGCATATTCTAATCTCAGTGTGGGTGCTCATAACTCCTAGAGACTGTAATGAGGGGCAAGCATCCTGTTAAGGAGGAGGTGGGGGGAGCAAACAAAAAAGACTATACCTCAGTATTGAATTTCCAGAGACTCCTTTTTCAGCCCCTGCAACCAGAATCTGGTACTGTTAGTCTCCTTGTCTTAGCCTCTGTGTACTACCTTACCATGAAAGTCATAGTGTCGATTACAGTGACAGTTCTTGCTGAGTAAGGTATAGCCAAATATAATGATCAAATAGTCTTACCATTAGAGAAAAACAAAATAAATTACTGTCTCCAGTGGCATGGTCTTAATCAGTTTGGCATGATACGAGGTAGCAAGGGGTAAGTTTAAAAACTTCAGCTAGAAACTAATGCTACTGAGCTGATTCCAGGCAGCTTCTGCTGCATTTGCCAAGTCTGAAAATGGGATTCTTAAATGGTGTTTATGGCCTGTTAGTACCTAGTGGTGGTGGTGTCTCACTTCTAAGGTATCTCACATCAACATGGTTGAAACTTATCCTCTGTATATACACTGAAATAAACAGAATGTGCTTCTAACTGCTCAAATGGATTCTCATCATACTCTTGTTTTGATTTAGGCAATCACAGGGACAGATTATTAAGACTGAAGTTCATTCAGTGTAGGACCAGTGAAGGAAAGGAAGAAGTGGCAGGTTGCCACATTCATGAGTCATCT
Source organism: Balearica regulorum gibbericeps (assembly GCF_011004875.1). Lineage (NCBI taxonomy): Eukaryota > Metazoa > Chordata > Aves > Gruiformes > Gruidae > Balearica > Balearica regulorum. The sequence goes on along the minus strand of NC_046194.1, from coordinate 5,029,403 downwards.
GGGCCTGGTTAAGAGCTGCTAGAACTGTAATTCCAGGGGTTGTCTACTGAGCTTTTCTTAGCTTTTTTCCTTCCCTCCCCTTCCCTTTCCAGCCTACTGTTTGTTACACAAAGAGAACGAAGTAATATTAAACTGCAGCATTTGCCTCATGCCTTCCAAGGATTGCAGTTTGGTGTGAAAGCACTCAGAAATAACTCACCTGTTGCTCACAGCTGAGGAAGAGAAAATAAAATCTTTAATGGGTTAATTTTTTTGCCATTCTGTGTACTGTTACTTTTTAAGCAAATGTGACTAACTCATATGCTGTGCAAATTAAATAATTTATTAAATGAAATAGCCAAACATGTTTCATACAATTTAACTGGTTTGTCTCAATATACAAAGGAAAATTGAAAAGACCGCCTTGCCTAGTATAGTTAGCATTTATTTATTTATATTGCATTTAAAAAGGACTTTATCCAAGGTAGAATATTCTTTGAATCAGCTGAAACCTTTGTATAGAACAGGATAATTAGCTGTTTGGTTGTACATGAGACATTTCACCTGTGAACCTACATTTGAAGTCTGAATTGTAGGAAGGAAAAAAATCCATTATGAGGCTTTGGGCAACGTGGTATAGTGGAGGGTGTCCCTGCCCGTAGCAGGGGGGTTGGAACTAGATGATCTCTGGGGTCCCTTCCAACCCAAACCATTCTATGATTCTATGATTATTTCAAGTACAGTAGCATGCAGGTAGCATTTTGGCTCTTTTGATAAGTTGGAACTAGTCTGAGCAAGGTCTCAGAAGGTATCCAACTCTCTAGTCTTCATACTACATTAAGAAATTTCGTTGGTCCTAATCTTGATATCCCCGCAAGCCTCTTTCCAAACTTTGGGCTATCTATTGCCACACCACTCCTAGCTGAAATTCCAGTTAGGTATATGATATCTGTCTTTGTTCATCCTCCCCTGCATCAAGTATACCTTACAAAACTACATTTAGTTATTACATAGTGCCAAATCACAAAGAAATACAGATTTAGGATGAAGAGCAGGAAGACTTTTTGCATGGGTTGAAAGATTAATTGGTCTATTCACTGCTGAAAAATATTGGTGGATTTGTTCTTAGTCTAATTCTTTTGTAATCCAGATGACCAGTGTTTGCTAATTTGTTAGGGAAAAAAATTGTATGCTTGGCTGTAATTGACATTGACTTTCCTTTTGAAAAGGGTAATGTCTTTATCCAGACATGTTGCAGGCAACTTTGCTGGGACTCTGGAGACAGTCAATGATGACTCAAAGGAACCCCTCCCTCCCAACTTTACTCTCTGCAGGTACAAAGTATGTCAGTGCCTGAAAGAAGTACCAGGAATGCTATGCAAAGGCAAGGGTTGGCCCAGGACATTCCACAGAAATCCATGACATTGGTTCTGCAGCATCTTTGTGCAGATGTAGGGGCATCCAGCCATATCCAGGATTGAGCAATTCTTTTATTATAATTTTTTTTCCCAGCTTGAGGCCTGACAGAGGTATTTATTATTTTGGCTGGTCACTGACTAGTAAAAACACAAGTTATATCTGAGAAAGAGAAAACTTTGTTTCCTTCCTCAGTGCAAAGCAGTCTTCCTTTGAATAGTAATTGAAGCCCCAGCAAAAATGCTGTGATTCTGTGTGCTTAAATCTTTATGTAGTTGATCAGGATTCTGAGGAACTGAGGTCTCTCAATTAATGTCACTTCTGATGCTAAGCCAAGACATTCCTTTCGGTTTTTTCTGTGGGCCCTCCAGCACAAGAGTTATGGTCCCTTAGTAGAGCATTTGTTTTCTTAAGTCCTTTGCCCACTGTTCAGAACCCTGGGTGCCATAAGTCTTAATGGCCTTGAGCAGCCAGATCTGAATTTTTCAGCTAATTTCCTGGCCTTGATGCTGTATGACAGTTGAACAGTTTATATGGATAGGCTGCTGTGAAAACTTTCCTGTGACAGAAAAAGCCCTCAAAGTTTCTCTTTTTACTTTTGTATTGAATGTGTTTAAAAATCAGTGTATTTTAGGGTATAGCTTTTATTCTGTTTTTTATTTTAAGATGGATTCTAATTCTACCATTTTGGGTCAGGTTTCTAATAGCCTTTTCCTGTGAATTTTTTCTATTATTAACGTCAGTCCAACCTTTCCAGAAATGTATTCTCTAAGTTACAACAAATGCATAGCAACTAGTTTTGTCTTTTAGTATCTGGTATTGTATACAAATATGATTTTTCTTCTGTATTTTCTAGAAACTCCAAAGTGGTAGGACTTTTGCACTGGAAGCCTCTGAGGAACCTCTTTGCACATTATAACAAAATAGTTCCATTCAAAAAAATGAATGCACGATATACGATTACATGTTAACTAAAGTTTTATTTGAATCTTGAATATAAATAGTATTTTAAAGTTCTTCTGTAGGCTTGTTGACATATAGCTTCCTGTAATACCATATACTGTCTCCCAATCCTGTAGTGTAATGCCAGCTAAGAAGTTGCTTGTAGATGCATTTGAATGTTAAGGATCGTTCAGTTGAAATTGAACTTCCAAGTAGTAGTTACCAAAAAAGAAAAAGTCCTGATGAAGTCCACTCAAGATAAAGATGCAGGTTCAATATTTCTTTTAATATGATAAATTCGCTGCTGAGTTATATCAAATATTAATGTAAGAATTATGTTGAGCTTAAGGGATTTCTGAGTATTACAAGTAAACAACAATCTTTTGTAGAGAAAGCAGGCAGTTTTAAATAATAAAAAAACCCCACCTCACTACAGTAAGGCATAGGTGACCATTTTATGGCACCATTAATAGTAGGAGAGGGGAAAAAATGGTTAGGGAATTTGAATAGGGAAGGAGGTTTTTTCAAATACAGGGCCAGGTCTACTCTCAGGGCTAGATCACTGTTTTACATGTCTGATGCTTACACTTAAAAACCATGGTGCTGTTTAACCAATAACTACACTGAATAAATACTTATAGCTATGGCTTCAAAGCAATAAATATACAATTTTCTTCAGCGTATTTTTCAAGATAATGCTTTGTTGCAGACCAAGTTCCATACTACCCAGGTAGGCTTACCTTCCATACTTCCGAAGCAAGGAAAAAAGACCCCCAAAGTCCCCAGATGCACTATGATTTGTAATACATGTGAAATACTCAAATGTGGCAGTTCAGTGAATGCCAAGTGACTTAATTTGCAAAATAAACCTGAAGTGCCTTGTATAATTGGTTTCTTTGGGTTTTATTTAAACAGTGAAGACCAACATCATTGGAGTTAGTCCTGTATTCTTACTGGTAACTTACCCAGCCTGGGTTTTTCAACACCTGTTAAGTGACCCAGGTAGTCCTGTATTCTTACTGGTAACTTACCCAGTCTGGGTTTTTCAACACCTGTTAAGTGACCCAGGTAGTCTATGTTGTAAGGTTTTTTACCAAGAGCAGACATGATCTAATTTGAGGAAACGAAGTGAAAGGTTTGCCTTTTCTAGATGGCATCAGCAATTGTGCTGCATTCATTGAAGTAATGAAGAGTAAGAAGAAAAGAATACAGTTACTTAATGGTGTTTTTCCACAAAGATATGGTAGCAGAATGGAAGAGCTAAAGTCTGTGCTTAAAATGTGCAAAGTGCTTGCACAATATACAATTACAGAAAACACTTTGTTCTATTACAGTAATTCTATTATTTCCCAACTAAGTGGTTAATTCAGGGAACGTAAGTGATACAGCGTTATGAAAAGATTGTCTGGGTTTCATCTTTTGCTTTTGATGTATGTGGAGTCTTTCTGCAGAATGAAATGGACACTGAGTAAGGTCCTGTGATAAAGATTCCATAGAAATATCATGTAATTAACTTCCCTCATTTTTAGTGTTGAATAAATGCTGATTTGAATGTGTAAACTATGTGAGTGCATAGTGATGTAATATTTATTACATCTGTTGTGGACAGATTTGTGTATGTTAGAGTTTAGAGGAAACTGAAGAATCTTGCTCTGAATACTCATAGACCATATGTAAAAAGTAATGGTGAAATAGAGAAGAAACGTTTATATTCTATAAACAGTAAACTAAGGTTTGAAAGAACTGAGCCATAAAGGCTAAATAGTCCCTGAAATCTGAAGTCCAAAAATTTTTTTATTATTTAAAACCATTGAAGTAACTTTGAAAGGTTGACTTCTTCCTAACTGCTCTAATCTGGAAACAAAGTAAGAAAGTTTTAAATTTATTTAGCTTAAGTTTAGGCAGAATGTCTTCCATGAATAAAACCTACTATATTCTGATAACAACTGTTAAGAATTTTTTGTTATAGTAATATAAAGGAAAAATAATCTTCCTAATACTTATTCTCCTCCTCTAGTCTTATTTTTCCTTATTGATACTGTGCTGAAAGCTCAAAGGTTTAATCATTTGTCCCTGAGTACCTATCCTTCATATTTGTTTTGAATCTCATCATAGCTCTAAGTGTGGTAGTTTTCAAAAGAAATAATTAATAGCCATCATTTCCACATTTATGTGTAACTTAAACAGGTGTGTGTGGACACCAGTGGAAAAGTTTTAAAGAAACCATACTTTTGAAACAACTCTTTTTGGTGATTTTTGTGAGAAGTAGCATGTTTACTATAGACTTAAAATCCTGACAATCCCAAATGAGAAAGCATATGAGCAAATCCTGTCAGAAAGTGCCTGTCTGCTGCAGAAGGTCAGAGCCATTCCCTGTTTAAAACAAAAGAATTGCAAAGTCCACTGAGGTCTATTACTCTGTAAATGCAGAGTGGTATATTTAATTTCACATAAGTGGGAAATTCCCCCTCTTATTGCATGAGCTGAATTAGACTATGTGGGTTTTTGTCTGATACTTAAGCACAGCCTTAGAGCTTCTACACCCTGTATGTTGATGTTTGGGTTTGTTTTATTTTTGTTCTGGGTTTGTTTTTTTTGGGGGGATTTTTATTTGGAATCATTCAGTGTGATTTGAGTCATTTGTCATCTATAAATCAGGCTGAGTGGAGCACTTTTCAACCCCTTTGTCTCTCATCTTCCTACTTCCACAACAGTTTATCATCATAGCTGGGAAAGCTAAGCTAAAAGGATAGGAAGACCTTGCTCTTCTGTCATGTTTTCATCCCTAGATATTGGTGTGTCAGTCAGATTTGTATCATTTTGCTGCATGTCACATAGCATAAACTGAAGAACAACAAAAGCTGACTTGTCCAAGCCTATATAGAAAGGTAGTTCCCCATAGTCTGTATGACCGTAGTTTGAGTATTAACTTTTGACCAATTCAGCAGTCTTCAGAAACAGTAATATCTGTGTGCGTGTGTGTTCCATTAAATCATTGTTCTGAAGTAGCTGAGTTCCTGGCAACAGCAAATAGGGCACACAAGGCCTGTTGCTAGTGAGTAAACTGTGGAATGTAATAAATTAGTAGATTTTTATGTCAAAATAGCATATTGTCTAACTGCATATATTACAGAAAGCATGAATTAATTGAAAATAGAAGTTAAAATGGTTACAGAGGAAGGTGGCCTATTAGTGTTTTGTTAAAAAACCTTCCCTTGGCTTTGGTATAAAAGACTCTACTGTTGAGTAGTTTTGCCATGTACATAGCTGAGCATAAACAGGAGGCTTAGAAAATCAGTCTCTTTCTGGAAAAGTTTGATTAGAACCTGTTACTAGCATTTACATTAGCTTTACTTAGCAATTTTAGTTTTATATTACTTAGTCTTTTCAATTTATGTATACTTTATGTATTGAGAATTTTCACTCTGTGTGTGCACATGTGTGAGAAGTTCAGAGGAAGCTGTGTGTTCCCTGCCCTATTGCTTCGTGTTGGATGTGTGACGCTGGCGAGGCAGTCGTTCCCACCGGCCGCTGGAACTGCAGTCCCTCTGGGAAGGGGAGGAACTGTCAACTGGGTGCATTGCTTTGGCTTTTAGTACTTTACTAAACCAGTAATGTGTAGGTGAAATGTGTGGGTAACTTTTAATGTTTCTGTTACTTCATCATGTGAAGTAAATCTGATCACATATCCTTTTTATATCTGCATCTGTGGTGACCTTTTTGTGGTACCATAAGCTTTTTTAATGCCATCTGAAATTCTCCCTCCCCTCCAAACCAAGAAGTATTTTAACAAAGAAAGAAATATTAATACATTATTCATTTGATTTATTAATGGTCTAATTGATCTATGTGGATCAAGGGATATAGAGATGCAAAGTCTGCTTTACAAAGCAGCCTCGTTGCTTTGGCATTTTATACTTCAGATGTAATTCAACACGGAAACTATTAAATGCTGAGGTAAAATGCAAGCTCTGCTAGCAAATTGAAAAGATAGATATTGACTAGGTGTTGTGTCACTAGAACCAGACATTCAGGCTCCCTGAAGTTTTAATTTTTGATTTAATTTCTTGATAATGCTGCACAGTTGTAACTATGTGTCTGAGGCAAGGAGAAAATGACAAGCTGAGCCATTAGGGAGTCTGTATCTACTTACTGTTCCCCCCACCCCATCGGAATCCTGGTTTTCCCCAGGTAATAAAAGTATGTGATAGAAACATTACCTGACAGTAGGACAGGGACTCAGACACTATTAAACAAAAGATAACTTTAAAGCTTAAATTGTATTAGTAAAATGCCTATTTTTAATGTAAAAGTACGTGGTTATAGCTAGTTCCCAAGTGTTACATCTTTGTATATGTCTAGATCTGTAATCCAAGTCTGACTCAGACTGAGCAAGTTTAAGTCTCATGGAAAAATATTTTTATTGGGCTTTAGTCATGTATAGTCCATGCTTTGGGAATGGGTGCAGCCCTATTTATTTCCACATGAAAGACTCGTACGAACATCTCTAAATGAGAAGTTAAAGCAAGCTTCAGGCAGTGTGATGTCTTGATGAGCCCCTCCTCTCCCATTACAGCCTCAGTGTTTCTGATTCTGTTATTACCTTACCAGCATTGATAAATTGGTGGCTTCTGCAGTGTGAAAAGTATGGTTTAGGCCAGGTCTATGTTATGCATAGTTATGGTTCTTGTTTTTCTCAATAGACTTCTTACAGAACTCTTGTCATCAAAAAACATGACTTTTGATGCTCTGATAAATGCAGTTATGGTGTCAGCAGTGCAGTTTCAGTGAGGTGCTTCATGTCCGAGTAGGACATGCACTGACCATCCTGTACCAGTACATGACAGTTTGGGCAGTAGAGGATGTCATTGTTATATTGATGAGATGTTCTTAGAATAGACATAACATGAGGAACCATAATCTTAATGGCTTTTAGCTGTGCTCAGACTGCTTTAAGTATAATACACCTTTGAAAACAGGATTTAGGTTTAGTCAGTTTAGACACCTCATTATTATTTCATAGTCATTTTTGTCATATCAATAGTTTTTTCATATTTTTCTAAATGCTGGAGTATCTTATCTAGCTGAGAAAAGAAACATTAGGGGGAAAAAAATCCTGTTACTTCTGAAAAATTCTTACTAATTTACCTGTATTACCTTGTATTGTTTTTTGTGAAAAGATAAACTTGCTACAGTTAAATGTTTCAAATGTGAAAAATGAAACTATTTCCTAGAGCTATTTCATCTTCTGAAATATTTTATAAAAGCTTTGGTAATTCTCTTAATACTAGACTTCAGGTTCTCTTTGGTAACATAAGTTGCTGTATATGATCAATGCAGTAAGGCAATCTGAGCAATGGGTGTGAATCTGATTTGTGTACCTACCCAATCAGAAAACCACTTACATAAGTCAAACAAATACTATTATCTGGTTTTTTTCCTTTCCAGTGGCCAACAAATTTGTACCTGTATGAAATAATTAAGTCTGGGTGTTAGAGCATTTTAGAGATAATAGCAAGAAAACCTGTCTTCTGTTTAAAAAAAACCAAACCAACAAAACACCACACAACACCATTCAGGGTGTTTCTGGCACTGCAAATTTGTCTACTTGCATTCACCAAGACTTCAGCCTTAGGAAGGTGTACAAAGGTGGTACAGGATCTACACTGCTGATGATCTCATTAGTTTCATCTTATCCACTACTTTTCAGTCTCTTGTTAAACTTTCAGGTTGCTAGAATAGTGCAATTTATTGCCAGGTCCTCATTTACTTAGTGATGTTTTGTATCTTTATTAGCTAATTTATTGGGAAAGGCGATTAAAAACAAAGCAGAAGAGATGCTGGGTGGTGATGCTGGGTGCAGCTTATTTATTAATAAGCCCCTATGAGTTGGCAAATCTGTAAGCAAACAAATGAGAGAAAGCAAGCCTGTTGAGTTGCTGTAGTTAACCTGGCCAGCAGCTAAAACAATCACACAGCTGTGGGCTCACTCCCCCTCACCGTGGGATGGGGGAAAGAATTGAAAAGGGAAAAAAAAAGGTAAAACTCCTGGGTTGAAATAGACAGTTTAATAGGATGGAAAAGAAAGATGATACTACTACTAATAATGATAAAAATATACAAAACAAGTGATGCACAGCACAATTTCTCACCACTTGAAGCTGATGATCAGCTAGTTTCTGAGCTGCCCCACCTCCCTGCCAACCCCATGTTATATACTGGGTGTGATGTCATGTGGTATGGAATATCCCTTTGCCAGTTTGTCAGCTGTCCTGGCTGTGTCCCCACCCAGCTGCTTGGGCACTCCCAGCCTTGTTGGCAGGGCAGTGTGAGAAGCTGAAAAGTCCTTGACTGCTTGGCAACAACTGAAACCATCAGTGTGTTATCAACATTATTTTCATCCTAAATCCAAACCACAGCACTGACCAGCTGCTGGGAAGAAAATTAACTCTATCCTTGCTGAAACCAGGACGTGAGCAAGAGAGTCTGAATTACAAAGTACACTTCTAAACTTCTCAGTTGTCAGGGATGAAACTTGCTGCTTGTGAATTTGCTGGTCACATTTATAGTGGTAAATTCTGCTCTTAAAAGTCTCAATTTGCTTACTCACCTGTATCACTGGTAATTTTGAAGTTTGCTTTTAAATAATAGTCATGTTGGTGTTAAATACAGAGACTATTTTTTAGTGGTAGTGGAAAGGTAGTCTGGGTCAGCATTAACTTCTCTCTCACTTGACTTGTACATGAAGTACAACAGTTCTTTTTGTGGGGCGTACTCTGGTCTGGAGTCCTTTCAGTACTGACGAAGAGCTTACTGTTCCTATTAAAAGCAGAGACTGTTGTACAAACGCACAAATCTATAGGCTCAGATTATTTGCAACTAAAAGACACATGCTTTAGCAAAAGAAAAAAGATCACTATAGGGTGTTTGTGTCTTCCTTAGGAATAGTAATGGAGAGGCCACAATCAAGTGACAAACACTGCTTTTAGTATTGTCAGATATTAATTTATGGCAATGGTGGTATTTTCATGCTGTCATAGCAACAGAAGAATATAAATACATGGAAGATAAAAGACTGGGAGGCAAGGATGGGGGAAGAAAAGGCTGGAAATAGTAGCATAGATAGCCAGACCTGGTGTCAGTTTGACCCAACCTGAATAAATCTGCAGACACTTGTGATGGAAAGGGAGTGGGCAGCAAATGGTTCAGCTGTGTTGATAGAGATTGTTTACTTAAGCTGTACTGTCTCCTTGTGATCCTGTGAGAGCCATAGGAGGCTATTTCTACAAATGAATCAGTATTTAAAGGTTTTTATTACTTTTTTTCCCCTTACAAGGATCCATAAAGAAATACTAAGCTATTCCTAGTGGAATTAGGGTCGTGAAGAAAACAAAAACCTCCATTTCTGGAGACCCAGCCATTACTTTCAAAGTAAAACTGCATTTGTCCTGGTCTTTAAAAAAGTGAATTAGCTTATCTAAAGCTATGAGAGCGAAGCCATCTTAGAATAGGAATTTGAGAGCAGAAGAAGAATTAATATTTAATGATTTAATATTACTTATGTATGTTTTAGAGCTGATATTCTCTGAGGCACTTCACCTCTGCTTTTTCCAGAATGAGATGCCACTCAAGGCATGGCTCTGTAAGGTCTTTGCAATCAGTTCAGTCATCTATAACAACTAGGCATATAAAGCAATAGTAATTAGACCACCAAAAAGACAGTTTTGGCTAAACAGATTTTCATCAAATGTGTTTCAGATACCTTAATTAGATTTCTGTTGCTTTGCCCTAATGGCTGAAAGCCTCAGTCCCCTGCTATCAGTGGAACGTATGATATCCTCGCATTGCTGTCTGCCTGGGGTGTTTTGCCCTCACTCTGGCTGTTATTTTACATTTTAATATACTTGAGCATTAATTGTTTAGTTATTAGCAGAAATAAACTGGATGTTTGCTGATCAAACTTGAATTGAAAGGGACCGGACAAGCATTTTAACAAGCAATCCTAAACAAATTTTCTAGTTTCTCTGGCTCAATGAATAGTTACGTATTTTATATCAAGTACCACAGTTCTTCAGAGAAGAGCTGAAGATAACTCACCTCAAAGCTTTAAGCTGGGTGACTTCTTTGAAAGGTGACTGACTTCAGTTAATTTTTGACATTAATTTGGTAGACTGGACTGGGAATCTTTAGACTGTAACAAGTATACAAATAGGAACAACCACCTCAGACTGTCTTTGAAGACCCTTGCTAGAAGGTGGTCTGGTATTTCCTGCTTATTTCAGAGACTTCTTTATTTATGCAATGTACAACAGCTCCAACAGGAGAGACTAAGGAGACTTTTTCTGGGGTAAACTAGGAAATTTCCAGAAAATAGAATGGAAACTTAGACTTCTTCTAGAAGTGTTCTGTGCTCTGGTGCATAAAAAGCACGTTGTAAAGGAATGAGGGAGGGGAAGGGAGGTGTTCAGTCTGAAGTAAAACTTTTTTTTTCACTGAAGTAGAAACAGTACATCTTACTCTAACAACTAAAACACCTTTGCATTAGGTGGAACATCTGGCTTTCTGTTCCTCCTCTAAAATCCTTTATTTTTAAGAACTGCCATGGAACCAGATTAGAACTCCTCTGTCCAGTCCTGTTGCAGACATAAATGCTTTTGGCCAGGAGAGAGATGAATTCAAATGAAAATGAGCAAGTTTCCTTTATATCTGCTTAGCCTTTTGTGTTCAGCAGGCTGTAGTAGTTGTATATGCATGTAGTTATAAAGTATGCATACTTTGTATATTGTGACTATCTACTGACTTCTAAAATTTATTTTAATGGCATAAAAATGTATTGATTGGATTAAGTGATTCCTATTTAAAACTCTGTAGTAGAAAGTTTATTATAAAACATTGTGAATTTAAATGTTAATTATTTTAATTTTAAATGACTAATTCTTTAATCTTACATTTTAATTGCATTCATCTTTTTACTTTCTACCTTTCTTGCTTTGTTCTTGCAGTTCTTATTGCAGAAATATAAAAATAGACAATGTGGGGTTTTTTCACATAAAAATGCACCTACTCTCAAATACAGAAAACAGTAGAAAAATAGCACAAAGAAAAGCAGTAGTAGCGTGTTTGGCCATACCGTCATTTTACCAGCTTCTGTGAACGTGTACGTGTTTCAGTGAAAAATTTTTTCATGCTGTGTCCATTTGGACTGCCTCTTTCAGTTTTCTGGGTTGAACTTAAGAGGGAAAATAATCTAAAATGGGCTTTTTTTTTTTTTTAAAAGCAATGAAAGCTCTTTGAGCATATCTTTGTAAAAGCCAGTTTTATTGTTGTAGAAGTTAAGGAATAGAGATGTTATTTCCATCAGTTTTAGTGGGAAATAAAATGGATTCACATTCCCAGATCAGTTGGGTGCTTTAGAAGATCTCACTGGGTGGGCTGTTACTTCCCCCTGTTTTTTAATCTCTATCTTCTTTCTCCAGAAGTCTACCTTCCCCTGAGCGGTCTGTCTGACCTTTCTGCTCTGCCTGTCATAACTAATTACAATATCATCCATCTGCAATGTTAAAAAAAAAAAAATTCCTAGAGCTAATAAACCCTGGAAAACCTGGGAGAAAACCCATTGTTTCCTTTGACAGGTACAGCTGACTCAATTCTTTTATAGCTGTGCAGAAGTAAATGAGTTTATACCTTTCCTTTTCAGAGAGAGATGTCCATGAGGATAGTATGAAGAACAGTCTGTCAGTTCTGTTGTGTGCACTGATTGTTCCAGGATCTTATGCAGTCCAGCAGAAGTAACTTTACTTGTACAGCTGTGATGCTTCATTTGGGATTGGAGTGAGAGTATCTTTTCTTCTGTAACCTTTTATGTCCAGCTTTAAGCTGCAGTGAATCTTGTTTGGAAAGGTATTCTGGGAGATGGAAGTGTCCAAGGACCTGATAATAGGGAGTTTTATATACAAAAAACCTTTGGAAAGAAAGGATCTGGAGCTCCTGTTGACATATCCAAGCTAGGTTTAAACACGAACTATAATAAAACTATAATAACGGATTAATGCTTCCATTTCACAAGAAATGTCCTTCAGCCTGTGTCCTCTTGATAAACAAAAAATGTTGCTGCTGTTCTATTGAAGAGAGATTTTCATATAATACTTTGTATGTCAGTATGGAAGTAATAATTTAGAAGTTCTATTTCTGTAATTATTGCACACCTATAACATAAGCTTTTTATTCAGATTTAGCATACTTAACAGTTGCTTTCTTAGCAGTAAGAACACTTGGAAGATGACAACCATGGCATATATTGAATATTAATTAACAAAGTCTTAAACTTGTTTCCGTCATTCAGCTATGACAAAGTTCTAAATTGTGTTAGGTGACTTTTGGCTAGCTTGCTTTTTGATTTGTAAACTGTTGGTGAAAACATAGTAACAATGGTTACGTGTTCAACAGTATTTGCTTCTGCCTTTCTGGGTGATAGTTTGTTAATCTTGTCACTAGTTAACAATAGCTTTTTTGATTGGAGGTTCTGGCAGCAGGCTGGTAGGCTTATGTTCCTTCCTGGGATGAGCATAACTCCTGCTATCAGGATTCTGGTGCAGGTGCAAATTACAAATTTTCTTTTCAGGAACATTTGCTAGTAATTCAAGACTTCATTGAACGTTCTTGCCAATAAGCTAAGTGTTAGAAAGTCAGCAAAGCGTATGTAATGCTGTGAACACACTTCAAGTCCTGAAAAACCCAATTGCGTGATATAGTATGCATGATTAATATAACTTCAAGGAAGGAATTCAGTCTGTCAGACTTCACTGCCAATTGCATTGATGACAACCTGGTGCCTTTTTGCAGAACAGTTTCCCTTACATAACACTGCAGGCATTTGCTGTCTGTGAAGTAGAAAAACTTGATAACAGAACAGTTTTTAAACAAAACAAACCCTGAAGGTTTGTTTTTCTTTGCTAATAGTTTGACTAATGGTATTTAATTTTTTTAATTATTTAAATTTTTTTACCAAAGTAAATCTGTAAGATGTATCATTCAAGCTTGAAATCTCTTTCCTCTGGAGGGTTCCTGACATCCTTTACCTGAAAAAAATGATCTTAGAAAACTCAGCAGTAGTCTACTGCTTCTGTATCACTTTGTCCTAATATTAGGTCTTCTTCAGAAGTGAAGACTGAGCAGAAAGATCTTTCAGAACAGTAAATGTTATTCTCATGCCACTCAAGCATAAAATGTTTAAACATTTTTCTTAAAAGTATGTATGTTCTTAGGTATCTCTGTATGCTAGATATGAAACTCACTGACTTGTGACTCCCTGACTAAGAAGTATTGTTTCTACTAGAGTCACTACTGGTGTGATCAACTGAAAATTCTGGGCAGTGTCTCAGCAGGAACAGACTTCTACTTTTGGGGTCATGTTATTGTTTGATCTTTTGAAAAGTACGTATTTAAACTACACAAAGATGAGCACTTGAATTGTTGTTTTGAGTCAATCAAAAAGGAAGGTATGTTTCTCCAGCAGTACTCAGTTTCAAGACTCACTGTGCATTAAGACAAAGCTTTGCTTTATTTAATGTGTGGAATCCAGTAACTTATTGCATGCATTTTCACAGCAAAGAGCTTCTATGTCTTCAAGTGTTATCAGTAGAAATACAAGCAGGGATTCCTGGTGTAATTTTGAATTCACAATAGGTCGTGGAAAGCTACAAACACTGTCAGTATGCATGAAAAGGAGAAAATAATTATTCTAGGCTGTGAATAACATCCTTGAATAGTTAGATGGAGCAACAAATTAAGGGCATAACCCTGTGCTATGATGATTTTTATATACAGTAGATAGAAATTTTTGTTTCTAATAACCAAAGCAAGTAGAAGGAAATACAACATAGAGGCAGATTCTCAGGCAATAAGTATTTTAATCTAATAGTATGCTGTGGCTTGTGAAAGACTGTTCAGAGAAGTGACTAATACCACAGTTAACAGCAAGACTAGAAATGGGATCAGTTTTTTGTTCCGGCCGAACTCCAAACTGCAGTCTTTGTAAAAAGAACACTTTAACAGGGATCCAGGCCTCTAGCTGGTGGACTGAACTGTTCAAGCCCCTGCCCTGATATGAAATAGTAAGTTAGAACTATCATGGTAGTGCAAAACATAACTTGTCAAGGCAGGTACGTGGACAGAGGAAATCTGTACTCCTAAGTGTTGAAATTAATTGTGCAAAGACAGGATAAGACCAATAAGATCCAGTTCTCTTGAGCTGGAAAGGTACATAAAAAGCAAAGGAAATAGTTTGGTAAATATTAATTAGATCACAGGGCAAAACTGGAGTTGGCAAAAATAGTATTAGTACTTTGTTGTGGTTTAACCCGAGCTGGTAAACAAGTACCATGCAGCTGCTTGCTCACCCCTTCCCACCCAAGGGGATAGGGAGGAGAATGGGGGAAAAAAACTTGTGGGTTAAGATAAAGACAGTTTAATAGGATAACAGAGGAAGAGAATTATAATAGTAATAACAACAATAATAAAACAAGTGATACACAAATGCAGTTCTCCCTGCATGCAGAAAGAAAAACCTGCAATGCCCAGTTTGTTTCTGAGCAGTGATCCTGTTTCCCAGTTCTATCTGGAGCATGACGTTCTATGGTAGGGAACATCCCTTTGGCCAGTCTGGGTCAGCTGTCCTGGCTGTGCTCTCCAGCTTCTTGTGCAGAGTGTGAGAAGCTGGAAAGTCCTTGGCTTAGTGTAGACACTACAGCTACCTAGTAACAACTAAAACATTAGTATTATCAACATTATCCTCATACTAAATCCAAAGCACAGCACTATACTGGCTAATAGAAAGAACGTTACCTCAGCCAAATCCAGGACATCCTTACAGGGGAGGAAGGAAAGGAAGATGCTCAAGGAAAACTTAAGTGTGTATACAAGAGGTGATCAGAGGTTTCACTTTAAATTTGTAAAACAATATTCCTGTTCATAAACTCCTAAATCTTGGAAAAATACAGTACAGCTGTTATACTACCTTCATTGCTGATGCAGTAGCTTGTAGAACATGTAGATGTATGGCTTCACACATCTTAGTTGGTGACTGTCATGGTTTAGTGCAGTGACTGGTGATTATTTTAAGATTGTGGTGGTCCTTGAATTTGTTGGATGCTTGTAAAGTGCTAATAAGAAAAAAACAGTATGACCAGTTACAACCTACTAAAAGACTCTTTTAGTAGGTTACATACTCTTCAGCTCAATATATTTTAGATTTGTTGAATCATCTCTTGAAACATATGTTTAACTTTACCTTTTGGTTTTGGTAAACTAATGGCTTAGAATTTTCTAAATATTTGAACATGATAGACTTCTCAGCTGCTGCTGAGACTAGTGTTAGGTACAATCTGAAAGGTGATTTGATTTTTTTAGTTGCAATCTGAAATTCAGTCCTGTTCTTTACTAAACTGACAACCTTTCCATGAGAAATAGCGGCTTGTGTTCTACCATTGGCTTATGGGCTGAGTTATTTTCACTTTTATTGGTCAGTCCTTGGAGATTAACGAAGGACCTTTGCTTGTCACTGTGACAACTGCATAAAGCCCTGCCTCGTGAGAAAGTCCAGTCATCTTAAGTAGAAGTGGAGGAGAAGTAATAAGGAAAAGACAAATAATAAGCAAATGGAATGGACAGAGTTACAAGTATTGGTAGGAGGGGACTAGTTCTATATGATATGTAGCATCAAATGCTGGAAACAAAGCAGGAGGATAGAGAGGTACAGCAAAGTGGGGCAGGGGAGTGGGGAATGGATGCCAGTAGACTCAAACAATTGAACAGATTGTAGGGCAGAGAGGGCTGTTCAGTTTTCCAGTACAAGGACAAAGGCATGGGAAATATTCTAAAAAGAGTATTAATAAAACAACCAACCAAAAAAAAAGTTGCATCTTTGATAATCTATTGTCTTTGCTTCTGAGCTGATAAAGTTTTGTTTTATATTAATATTAACTAATCAATTTTTGTTGAATTGTGGCTTTCTTGCAGATATCTTGATGTGATATGTTTTTCAGGCAAAGAACAAATTTTTCCCAGATTTAATAATCACTTCTGTGTTGCCCCTCTCCTCCCAGAAGGAGTTCAACATGGGTAGCTATTATGTTCCTTTGTTTGTATTTAGCTTTATATCCAGAAGTGATCAAATGTAATGAAAGAAATCCCAAAACACCAGTAGAAGTTGGTCTCTAGTGTTACTTGATTTGTATTCCTCACATAATTTAAAGAGGCACCCCTAAGTAGCAGAAGTAAAAATGCATTTTACATACCAACATTTTTAGAAGGCTAATGGTGGCACTTGTAAAAATAGCAACAGCAGTCCATTCAAAACCGCTAAAAATATCGCATGGCTATTAAAGCTTAATTGTGGAGCACAGGAGGCTAAAATAACAAAGTAAAGGTCTGGCCTTGTTCCTGCCCTTCTGTGTGTGTGAATTTTAATAATTTTTACAAAAATCATTGTTTCTATAGCAGTGTGTTTTGTATCAGCTGCTATTTCTCATTCTATACTAATGTTACGAATTCTGTAATGTGGCATATTTTTCTGAAACTTGAGTGCTTGAACAGCACTTGTGGTCATGATAGTTTAGTGTATTCCTATTGACTTAATTTAGGCTTTTTATAATATAAGTTTCTCTAAGTTACATACTTTGCTACTTGTCTCAACAGCTGCATGCTAGGAATTTTATTCTCAGCCAGCAGCACAGCTTTGTGTAGGTGCAGCTCATAGGATGAGGCAAATAATGAAAGCCAACAAGTTGTAATTTTATGTTAGGTGTCCTAGAGCATTGCATGTATGCAAACTTCCGCTATTGTTCTGGACCACAAGATTGGTAATGTCTTGAAAACAAATGTTTCACTGTATTTACCATGCTGGTGATTTTCATGAACTTTTGATAGATTAGAATGCCTGTGTGATTTTATTGATGTTTTCAGAAGGAATTAAATAGAAAAAGCAGTAAGTTCAACTACTTGAGCTGTTCTGTCAGACACAATTGCAAAAAGTCTGGCTGTGAATGTATATCAACTTAAATCTAGTTGTGTCTTCATTTCTGGATGCTTTCACACTCAGTGATAACATCTTGAGATAAGTTCTTTCAATGAAACTTGGTATTCCTTGAAGAAATGAGTATCTTTTTTAATTTGTATCCTATCCCCAAGAGAGCTTAGTGAAGTCATTGTTGATATCTACAGAATTCATTTAACTTTTAATTACATAAGAAAAGCAATGTATTTTCATATGTACAGTTTTTAGACCTCATGCAAAATATCTTGAAGATAATAAAAACCATGCGATTATTTTATTTACCTGATTGAGACCACTCTCAAAAGTGTAGGGGAAATAAAGTAGTGTGATTGCAGTAGAGCATTTCAGAGTAAAATGAATAGTCACTTCTTAGCAAGCCTGTTCAGTGAATGTAGAATTCTGCCTGTCTAAAGTTATGACAATTGCATTATCTAAAAATAAAAAATGTATTATTTTGAAGGTGTTATTGAAAATAATCTTAAAAGGAAATGCTTTTAAAATCATGCACACAAAGAAACATCTTTCTGTTTCTGAATTTGAGTAGATTAATTTGTCCACAACTTCCAGAAATGTGTCTTCAATCAAAAAAAAAAGCTATGATGACTTTGGTACAAAAGGTGGAGACTAACTAATGACATGATAAATTGAAAGCAATTAAATTAGACAGGAAGTATTTCTGCAGCCTTAAATGTACTAGGAACTACCTGTTGAAAGGAGTGTTACAGCAAACTTGGTACTACCCCCATTTGGCAGAGTTGTTTTGCTACTTTGATTTTTAATTTTATGAAGGTTACCAGATCTCCAGACTGTCAAAATACATGTTAATTCATCTTATCTGAAGTTGGGTAAGAGATGGTGAATAAAACATATAAATTCATTCCTAGCCTTTGCTTAGGGATAGTACAAATTTCAGTTCCAAAGTTTGTGCTACTTTTTTTTTTGACAGAAATGTGCCAAATGCCATTGTTCTCTCTCTGAGAGGAACTGTGAACCAGGTGAAGGACAGCTTTAATTGAGTAGCTGACCAAACAAGCAGAGGCGTGAGCATTTGCACCTTTAAGAGTAGTGCACATCCTTCCCTCTTGACGAAACAATCATGCAGCCACAGTAAATGCAAGCCCTTCCATTTTAATTATCAAACACCTGCCTGTCTTGAAGTGATTGTCTTGAATAAGAGAGGAAGAATCGGTCTTAAAATGAGTTGTATTCCAGTGGCATGCAAGCCTCTGGGCAGCTGGCTCAGCAGTTACTGCTGAAGTCCATTCCCAAGGTTGGAAAAGCAGTAAGCAAAACCTCATTTTAAAAAACAACAATAAAACCCAACCCAAACCAACACAAAAAAGCACTCTCTACCCCTAAATAGAAAAATCAATCATTTATTTATTTTAATGTACATTTCACTGTGGAAAAATTAAGTTACAAAACACTGATTAAAAAATTACTAGTAAATTGGTGAGGTGATAATTGCAAATTATTTAACAGAGCTATGCACCGGAATATAAAGAAAATAGATGGAAATAGCTGAAGGGAAAATAACTATGCATACTATGTCAATGATAGTTAGGTCAGAATGGCCTGAAAGAGAAGAGTAGTGCTGTAGAGGACTTATGAATAGCCTGACTTATAAATATCCCATCTTAAATATGCTTTTGCTGTGATTCTTTCTAAATAAAGAAGCTTAGTGGGCTGTTACTGTCTTGGTCTTTATGCCCAGGGCTGTAATACATAATTCTCATCCCACCATTAGACTTTCAATCCATTCGCTTTTATTGCGGTTTTCTGTTTTAAAAACAAAGTTTCCTAATTCTCTTCATCACACTTGCTCCTGAAGTTATGTTGCGGTGCTCTGTGGGTTGCAGATAGGTTCATACCATGCTTTCTCAAGCTGAGATTTAGGGGCACTGATTTTGGTAATGATCAGAAAACAAAGTGTTCTAAGCACAAGTACCTCTTCACAGGAAAGAAATAGGGATTCACTGTTTCTAAATATAATGTAATTACAGGTAATACGCTTAACAAGTTTAAGGATAGCTGAATGTCCCAGTCAAAATTTATATTTCCAGAATTTGTGATGCTCTGATCCTCAACCACTGTCTGTATCACTGCATGCTGGGGAGGCGAATCTCCCATAGATGCTCTCTGGCTACAGCTACCGGCACAGTATAAATTGAGGAAGTCCATGGGGCAGGTTTAAGAGTAGTTTTTTCCCTCCCTTGGTAGATCTCAAAGTATCTGTTGCTGATGCACCTGGTAGAGATAAACATGACAGGATACTTTGGACATTCTTTTTGGTGTTATTGTTGATGTCCAAGTGAGTGTCACAACAATCCTGAATGTTATTTGTGTACATTAAGATGATCAGAGGTGCTTTAATGGTGGATGCTGTTATGTTAACTCTGTGGTATGATTTCTCATAAAGTTCATTCTTGTGTAGTATCTAGAAGACTGTTCCTCTTATTAAGCAATACCCAGATTTATTTACAGCAGACTGTCTTTGACTTCTGAAGCAAAGTCCATATGAAAGGACACTCGAACTTTGCAATGGCTTGGGTTGGGTCACTGCAAAGATAGTTGCTGAGACAGTGTTGCTTCCTACAATGCCGAGTCAACAATTAGCTGTTAATTGCAAAGATGGTAGCAGGTGTTTTATAAATATCTCTTTATGCTAATGACTTCCCAAAATGATAAGTTTTTCAGGATCAATGAAGCTGTTAAGGGTTATGAGAATGGCAGATAGCCACAAAGCTGAGACTTCATTCATTGCTAGCAAAGATTACAGCAGCTATTTTAACTACTGATTTGATTTCACATTGATAAAAGGACAGCTTCTTCAGCTGAGTTAAGGAAAAGAAGCCAAAAAGAAGGCACAGAGAGAATGTAAACTGGGGGAGAAGAAATGGTGTGGTGTATGTGTTTATTTTTCTGTGGCTTAAAATGGGCACCATTGTTATGACAGTTTCTTTCCACTGCTGGTAATTCACAAAACCTGTCACTTTCACCCTCACCTCTTCTCCACACCCTGCACATCAAGTCCCTTCACTCTTTAATTGTGGTTCATTATTCTCAAAATATCTAATGTTTTACCTCCCTCCTATAACTTTGATTATACATATTTAAAGAGAGTGTAATTATAGTGTAACCCTGAACCCACTTCCTTCACATAGCAGACATTTTCTTTGATTGTTCTTATTCACTGACATAGCAGCATCTCCTTAACAATGACTTCTGTTGGTCAAAATGTCTTAATTGACTTTATTAGCTATAGTGGTTGCTAGCTATACCATTTCAGTAGCTAAAACACATAAAAGTTGCTTGAATAACTTGGAAAAATAAATTTTAGTGACAATTTTCTACTAGAAAATTGACTCTGGCAGTTGTCTATCACCTTACTAATTCAGGAACTCTTAAATTGGAACTTAATATATATTTAAACCTCTCAGTATGTATTCATAGTTTTTAAACTAATCCTCACTCCGTTAATATCTCCTTGTGGGGCAAGTAGGGCATAAAATACACAGCCATCTTCTCAAAGTGGTAAGGTGATGTATTGTTTATCGAGTGCCTGGTTTGGCTATCATGTAATTTGAGCTTTGCAAGGAGATTCTATACATGATGCCATTATAGTTTTGATAGGAGTTGGGAACAGGCTGTGCTTTCTTCTCTCTTTGATAATATAATGTGAAGTATAAGGGCACCTGATAGTGTTATTTTACAGTACTATCATATAAAAGGAAAAAACTTTATCTCACCACTGGCAGTTGGAAAGCATCACTACTTTCAAGAAGGAAAGGTGATCATTAGTTTTGACCGTAACAAGCAAATGATGAAAGCTGGAGAATGGGAAAATGTGATTACACTACATTTATCTAAATAAATATTTAATTTAGATAGATTCAGGCATTTGTATGAAGGCAGAATTACAATAGATTTTGTAGGTTAAGCCAATAAAATTATTTTTCAAAATATCTCCTAGGAAATTTCAATTATAAAATTACTTTTGTAAGTAATTTCCTGTGCAAGACCGCCCTATAAATGTGCCCTGTATGTTTACTCTAGCACTAAAAACCAAGAGAATGTTTAAATTTTCTGGGTCCTTTTTAAAAATAGAATAGATTAGCATTGTGTGACTCTTCTGACCTTTCATACTGTTTTTAAAACATCTGGAAAAAATTGGAATTACTGGATGATTGATTTACATTATTACAGTGATAGTACTTCTGTGTTTCTTTGAGTTGAATGTAATTTGGTGCTAACAGTTCCATTGTGATCTGTGTACTGGTGTAAACTGTCACCAGTGACATTTTTATGCCCTGACAGCTTTGTTTCTAGTGTGTGGCTAATTGTAAATTAGGCTAATAGACTTTTTAGCTAAAAGAGACCTCTTGTTCACCTTGTTCTTGAATGTGTGTTAAATAGATGTGTACAGCAATTACTCATTTTATTTAAAGATGTAATATTTTACCCTTAATGTTGCACTTATCACTGTCAATAAGTAATGATGTAACTTTAGATTGCTGAGTGTCATGTTGCAAAAGTGGCCTCTCTCCTTGATATTTTAAATGAAAGCTTTCTTATATGGGAATGTAGTATGTACCCATATTTGCAGACTTACTCAATAGTGACTTCTACAACCTTTCTGAAAGCATGTTTCATCTATAATTAATAAGGCAACATAATTCACTATTCTAGATCTTTAACTATATTTTATAAAAGGAAGTAATCTTCAGTTGCAGTAACATAGTAGATTTCCTAAACTAATAATCTTTTAAAAGTAATTCTATAACTGGGATTTTCTCACTTTGTCCTGTATGATCTTTGTCATGTTTGACGTGACAGTTTTATTCACAATTTTGCCTATTAAACATCTGTCTTCATAACAGACTTTGAATTAAGGTTTTCTCCTCAGCATGTAAATGAAAAGCAAATTGCAAATGACTCAGCAATTTATTAAATGTCTCGTTGTAATTTGTTTTTACATAAAATACATAAGGCTATTTTGAAGAAAGAAAGAATTGTTTAAACTAACAAGTTTTAGGAATTTGTGGGTAGCTTCCTGATGCAGTGGCAAAACTTGAGTGTTATTTTCCCCTCCCTCCATTCAGTTTATCCAAGAGAAACTAGCTGCATCCAGGAATGGGTTTCCTGTTAATGTACTTGGATGAGACAAGAAATATATTTTACTAAAAAAAAAAAATTGCAGAAATCGAGTCAGCTAAGGATTGTCCTACGCTGGTTTGCAAACAGAAGACTGCCATCCCAGTACTAAAAATACTTAGAAACCAGTTGTGTAATAGTCTTAAGCATCTCATAACTCTTGTTTTTCTATTGTATTTGGGAATTACTTGCTTTTAATCTTCTTTCAGAAGTTTTAGATATCTGAAGTATAACATACAGCATTACCCAGTAAAGAATAATTGCCATTTAAAGATTTTAATTGTCCTGTGGAATAAAAAGGAAATGCAGACTTGGACTGTCTAATAAAAATAGTTGAAATACATTTAGGAAGAGTTAGTCCTAGAAGATGACTCAGATTGTGACTATCCTAATGATAATAGTTTTCTCTAATTATGGGAATTCAACTTTCACAGATAAGAATCCACTGAATAATTTCATGGTAAGAGGGGATCAGCTATGCAAATGAACCACCTGTATTCTCTGTATGTGTGATTGGGAAAGCTTCAGTTTTACTGATCTTATGTTTTTTGTGGAAGTAATGCATACCTGTTACTAGACTCTTAAAAGGAGCATAAAGAAAGATTTTTGGAGCTTAACAATAGCATGGCTATTAAAATAGATTAGAGTAGTAAAGCAAGTGAAGGTTAGGCCTTCTTGCTAGGGTTTCCTTTTGTAGGCACTTTGAGATAGTTCAGCTGTGTACCAGTAGTGTGGGGTTCAGCTTTAGAGGCTCTGCTTTCAAAGCAGGAGAGAGGGATAGAGACCCTATTAACGTTAATCCTGTGTATATGAAAGTGTTGTAATAGAAGAACAACTTGTTTACTGTATGTGCTATCAAACAGTTGAAGTACTGTATTTTTCAAAGTCAGGATGTAAATATACTATTCCTCTTTAATCTGACAGTGTAAAACAAAAGGACAAATTCTTAAGTGCCTAATTGGAGTTTAATGCTGCAGGAATTTGATGTAAGATTACTGTGTCATGACAAAGGAAAGTGTTTCTGGATACATTATTTTGAGGGCAGTAACCTGATGTATGTATCTGCAGAATGATTTAGCAGAACTAACTTCTGCTCACTGTTTCTGTGAGAGAGCATGTTACTGTTGGCCTCTGAGACAGTGTAGTATTAAGTCATTACTAAATGACATAATGATCTCAGTAAAGAGGAGATAGTGATCTATATATTTATAGGCATAATCATGTTTATGTAGTGAACATAAACTTGCATTTTAATGTATTTAAATTACTATTTTGTAGTAAAATTATGATGTTCATACTGAAATGTACACAACTAATCACAAAGAGTTTTGAGTTAAGGAGTTTGACAGACATCACCTTGTAATCCAGATTAGAGGTGTATCTTTTAATGAGAGTTCAGGCAGGGCCCTTGAATAGTGTAAAGCCTGTAGAGTTCCTCTGGCATGCTGAGACCAAGACTTGCTGGATTCAGGTTGCTTGGGAATGCATCCCAACACAGGTGATAACCTCTATGTGAGGCTAAATAGCAGCATGAGACCAATAGTCAACAAGCAGTTTCCTCTGTTACAGCATCCTGGAGGAAGGGTACCTGAGAAAACAGGCTGTTGCAAGGAAGCTGGACAGGCAGAGAGATGGACTCCAAACATCAGTAGGGTGAATGTGGATTCCCTTTCTTTGTTTTCCACCTAGATTCTTTATATTTCTAGCAGCAATGGCTCTTTTAAATACTGTAAATAAATACTTTTATTCCAGAGTAATTTTGAGTTCAGGGTGATTTAAGGTAATAATAACACCAAGGATACAGACAATATAAAACTCAAACCTTTTATAGTGCTCAGTGTGCTGTTCTAGATACTGTTACTGCTTTATGTCTGTATCTTCATAGGTCCTTACATTGTGCAAAGTACTTTCACAGCTTCCATTCTAGAGGTAAGAAAGCTGTTTAAACCTTATTCCTAAAGCACTGCAGAAGTGCCTGGGTTTAAGCCCTGCAGTATCTGTTCCTGCTTAAATCTCAGGCTATTCAGCAGAAGTAAGAATGAATGGGACAATTGCATATCACAATATTTTTCCTGGTTTTTTCTATGTATTTTATGTTGCACTCCTTTTATCAACACTTGGGAAAGTTCAGTGGTGTCTATCAGGAACTTCTAATTGCCACTACAACTGTAGAAGATGCATCTGCCCACACTCCCTGAACTGCTTGCTCCCTGTATCATTCCCTTGCACAGCAGAATGGCAATAGGCCCTGCCACTCAGGCCATGTGCCTCTGCTGCAGTTGTAAAAGCAATTTACTCTAGGGTATTTCAGTTTGCTCTGTGGCTGTTTGCTGATGATAACTTGGTATGAATTCCTGGTATTCTAAGAATATGTATTTAGATTTCAAAACTCCCTGCCTATGCCTAAAACACACACGCTTGCTTCCACCAGCCCTTTAGAATTTAAATAATTTGAGTTATTCTTTGGAGCAGAATTCTTCACTGGCAGAACTCGGATGCAATTGTTAATAACAGTGGAAAACAAGAATAAAAGCAGCAGAACTACAGTATCACAAAATGTAAGTCACTTTTATTTGCCTTGAGAAAACTGGAGATTCCAAAGGGAGATAAAGGGTTACATTTTGCTTGAACACTAAAAGACAAATATACTCTGACATTAAAAATTAAATGATACTGAAAGAGGAAAGAAAAGTAGCTGCCGGATGGAATCTTTTTACTTTGTGATGGACCTGGCTTGTTCACTCAAACTAAGAAAGATGGAAAAGCATTTTTGTAACGACATGAATATGATGGATGATAAGCACAATCAGCAGTTTTGACTAAGATCTATTGTCAGCAATGTAGTATTTGATCTCTGCGGGTTCAGAGCCTTCTGTGCAGTTCTGGAATCGGTGTCTGTGCTGCTGGGCAGTTGTGATCTGTCCTGCAGTTGTGTTGCCTGAGTCGTGAAGGCGTAGGGAAGCTGCTGGAATGTATGGCAGGTCCCTCAGTATTTTGTCCTCTCTAAAAAGAGAGATTGGTTTGCATGGGTGTTTTTTCTGGGTGCAGTGGAGACATAAACCTAAAGCTCTGGCTGTAGACTGGACCTCTCATGCTGGGGAAACCAAACAAAAAACTTAAAGCGTGAACAGCTCATGAAATACAATCTTAATGTGAAAGACTGTTACTGCTTCAAATCGAAGTGACTGAGGTCAAAATTTTTTAGGTTTTCTTCAATGAGTAGCTGAATGTTTTGTTATTTTTCCAGTCTTACCATGATTTCAGTTCTAGCAGACTTGAATTCTAACATTATTCTGGATAGCTCAGTGTTGTACTGAGCTGAAGTCACCTGTTCAGGAGTGTATTTCTTTGCCATGAAAGATAGCAGTCTTGCATTTGTCTTCATTCACTTGCCTTTGAAAAATTTCAGCTAATGGAGGACAAGTGATTGACATGAGTTATCTTGATTTTGTTGAATAGAGCAGTAGATTTCTTTCTTAGTAAGCTGTTGAAATCCTGTCTCTGGTTTTGAGTATCTTATTTGAACAATGGTGTTTACAGTTTGCAGCATCTTTTTCTGTGGACTTGGTACATCACAAAGACTGCCATATAGACCATGCCACACAGTTTGCATTGGGAAATGACAAAGTTTTAAACTTCTGTTTGATTTTTTTCCTTTGTTTTTGCTGCTTGCTTGCTAACTGTTAGAAAATAAAAGATAAATAATGTAGAAATTAAGCTTTTAGTTATGGATTTATATAGCCAGCATCTGGAGTCCAATATAGTGATGGGATAGGCTGAGAACATGACAAACTAAATAGTTTAAAAGGCAATGTTGTAAAGTACAGGTGTGTAGGATTATCTGAAAATGGTCTGAGTTATCAAAGGGACCCAAAGTGACAAGTACAGTAGACTACAGCAGCAGTTACCATCTGTGTAAGATTCAGCACTCAGTTTTGTCTTGGAAATAAGTAGTACAAGTTCAGATCTACTCCTGGAAGCTTTGCTAGTGGAAGTTCAGTTCTGAGCTGAAAGGGGTTCAGTAAAATTGAATTCAATGAATGGTAGTGGAAGGCTTTTGGCATTGAATTTCTCTGCTCACAAAATAGACGTGGATGTTTACGGTATTGAGGGCAGTCATCTTGGATGAGTTCTGCTTGAGTTGTTTTTGTCCATTTTCTCATTCAGATTCTGTTTCCCATAAAGATGATTTATCTTACAGGGAAGGTCTTAAACTCTAGAACAAAACTCTAGTCTGGAATCATAGCATAATAGCATGTCTTCTGGCTCCAAAACATTAATGTAACTTTACTCAGAAGGACATAATTTGTCGTTTTGATACAGACAGTCTTCTAGTCAACAGAAATGGTAGATTTGAGTTTGTTGGATTATTTTACGAACTTTAAGATATATAACAATGTCGGTGTAAGTATGCTTGGCTGTGTTGCTACTTATCACATAATTTTCCCTTGCCAATGTGAGGATTACCTCATCATGAGTAATCTCCATATCAGTGAAGATAACTGTGGACTGATCAGAGTACTACTTAAGGTGGTTTCAGATTTGTCAGATAAATGTGATGTGCTGATCAGGATGTTCTGTCACTAGTCCTATCAGATGCCTTTCATCGTAATCTATTCAGAGGCAGGATTTCAGAGGTCCCAGGTTTTTGCTGTACACTCAGTGTTACTCAGTGACTCAGTCTCTGTAGTCGAGTACATGATGATTATCTTTCTATTCTAGTTTACTGCAATTTTCTTTCCCTATTTCTCTTTTCTGTTACTTGGCAGTACAGAGCTGATCTCAGATCACAGGCAGGGGGTTAATATCTTGTAGTGATCTGGCAAGACACAATGTCAGTAATTGTCATTGATGGATTGACCAGCTCCATCCCTTTCCCTTTCTTGGTGTGCCAGAACTGTTCTCAAAGCTTGCTTCCTCTATCAGTGTACTGCCTGTCCTGAGGAAAAATGAACAACTTAATTACCAATGACAAACTATCATGCACCTTTCAGAAGCACTGATGTATCTTTTTAAAAATCATTGCTAACATCAGGGGTTTCTTTGATGTATGATATTTCTGAATGAATTGTACTCTCCAAATATTTTGTCATACTAACTCAGTAACTAAGATATTCTTTATATTGTTTCTCTTCATTTATTGAATGCCATCTTTCTGATTTGCAAATCTAGCAAAACATAAAACATAGTGTTAACTGTGCAGTTGTTAGAGTTTTCAGATTTCCTAGGTGTAGCTGCAACTATCATTGCCAGTTGTTTTGGCAAGTGTTTTTTAGGACTGAGAGTGGTAGTGTTGAGGAGATGGTCAGAGAAACATTCAGATATTTGCCAGAAGCTGTAATGAGGCTGCTAGTCCAAAGAGTTATTTGCAAGAAGATACAGCATGTCTTGAAAAATGAATGGAGTTTGCAAGAACAACTTGAAGTGATTCAGTAGTTCCCTTACTATGGGGGTCCCAACTGAAATAATTTACTGTAAGACTTGGTTGAGCCACTACTGTGAAATGGTCCTTTAATACTAGATAAGATGCAGCAAATGTTAATATCTTTCTGGCTTTACCATTTAGATTTCACTCTTTTTAAAGATGAAATATCTTCCAAATGTCCATCATAAATTCTTGTAATAGTTGTAGAAAGAAGACTAAATCTGTGCCAAGCAGTCTTGAACAGCATACTACTAATACACTTAAGACATTTCTCCTAGGAAATTGGAGCTCTGTAATAGAAAGCATGTTTTCAGATTAATCTAAATGACTGTATTATTAGAGTACAATGGAATACTCTCAGCCAATCAAGAATACTTTTTCCCCAGTCAGTCTATGGGGTGAAAAGCAGACGCATTATCTGGTTCCTGTTGATGGGAACCAGGAGGAGAATAATCAGCCAAGAGTTATCCAGTAAGCATATGGATGATACACAGATAAGGATGGAAAACAGTGCAGTATTTTCCCATCTCATTTATACTCATTGTAGTCCGAGTTACACAGATGAGCATAGATGAGTCCTGATGAATAGCAATGTTATATGATACGCAAACTAGTCTGGGAATGGAACAGCAGTGCAACCATCATGGCCCACTGAGAAAACACTTTGGTACAATGCTGCTCATGTCTAAACTTAATCTGAATTAATTAAGCAGATATGTGGTTTGTCTATAGGACAAGTATTAGGTAATGGCATTGAGTAGAGAAAGATCTAAAGTGCTTTTCTAGGAAAAGGTAATTCAGAGGTTCACTTCTAGTTTTTTTTACCTTGTGTCCTTTCCTCCCCACCCCTGAGTTTTGGGAACCAAGAGGTACTCCAAAAGGAGAAAAACTAAGAACTTTCTTCTTCCCCCCTAACTTGTCTTACAGGGAGAGGTCATTTGGCCAGTTGGGAGCTACACAGATTTTTGTACAGAGACATATGTGACTGTTGGGTACCATCATGAGTTTGAGTGAAGAAAAGCAGTGCTCCGGTGTGTTGTAAACTGCAGTTACTGTCCTACCAACGCACAAAGGGTAAACTGGCATCTTGGCAGGTGATCTCAGTGCTGTGAGAGGTCATTGAGGAAGGGTAGTTACTATAGGTGTATGTGGTGCTTTTTGCTACAGTGTCTGTTGGTTCTTGTTTGATTTTCGACAGGTTATCTGTGCCTTGCATAACTCTGCGGTAGGCTTGATGTAGTGAGGGGGGAAAAAGTCTTCTAGAACAGACGCTACCCAAGGTGAAGACTTTTCAAAAAGAAAGTTTGCTGCTTATAGGACACAGCAGGTATTTTCCTCCTGCATAACTCTTTGACATGCACCTGCCCTTCTACTGTACTTACGAATTGTGCAGCCATAAAGTTAAATATAGTCCTTTTGGGCAGGGAGGAAGAATAGCCTAGAGAGGGAGTAGAATATTTATATAATGAATAAAGGCTGAAACATGCTGCAGGCTTTAATTAAGCCTCCAGAAACATTGTGTCAGAAGAAAGTAGATACCAACATGAACTGAGTACTGATCTACTATTCAGAGATCATAACCTTGGTCTAATTACATTATTAGTATATAAATTATTACATGAATTATTTATTTAAAATTAATATTACATATATTAGTTGTCATTAATAACTTGGAGGTGCCTTTTTGTCACAGAAGAACAGATTAACATTATAATTACTGCATGAAAAATAGATATTGATGAATAATTGCTGTTTGAGACATATAATTGTCATTACATTATGTATTTTTTTCTGTTCCCTTTTCTCCATTCATTGTTCTGCATTTCTGGTTATTGTCTTTGAGAAGAGCTGTTAACTTTGTGATTTATTAGTAGATGTATCAATATGGGATATTTTAACACCTGAAAACACAGTTGCTTGATTACTTGTGGAAGGTAAAACATACAGAAGAAACTCTGCAACAGCTTAATAAACTAACTAGCAAGTACTGTGGCTAGACTGTGAAATCCTGGTCTCAGATAAATAACTTGCTGTTTCCTTTGATTTTTTTTTACCCCTTCATCTTCTTGAAGAAGGCGAGAAGGATCAGCAGTATAATTAAAGCCATGATACACATTGTAAGAAATTAGAGGTGTTGATGTTTTGCTTTAGTTGTTCAGTGCCAACTGTTGGGGAATACTGGCTAGACAACAATTTAACACAGAAAAGGCTTCTCAGTTTGAGATCTTAAAGATGAATGTTGTACTGATGTTGTAATATTTTTGCAGAAATGTTAAAAACCTCTATTTGCTAGTGACCTCCTGAAACTGCTCAGAGATTAATAATAGCTATAGTTACAAGCTCACTGAGGAGTACCCCTGTAGACTGACTTTTGGAGTAGAAAGGTCTTTTGTGCTTGGATCAAAGAATCATGATTTATCTTTGGCTAGATAAATATTTGGGCTCTAGTAGCCAATATATAATAAAAATCTTCTATAAAATTATTTTGGTGAAAGAAACTGAGATATCTTTCTGTGAGCAGCTTATCCATAAATTCTACTTTCTTCTCATTTGCTGCCTCTTCTTTTACTGTGTTCAAATATGGATGTCCTTTCAGGTGTCTTCTGTTCAGGAGAACCTCAGTGTTAGGCTGAATTTTCCTGCTGTGTAACTGTATGCTTTTCTTATCCTTCATGCATTACCTACATCACACTTAGTTTTTTGGGTATGTGTTTTTTTTTTTTTACTGCCACCAAGCAGTCATGTTTCTGTTAATTCTGGGTCAAATGTGATTGGCCCAAATTAATTATTTTTCCAGCTTTATCACCAGAGGAACAAGGAGGTTCTCTGGCTCAAGAAGGGACATAGTGGTTTTCTGTTACAATGATTCATTGTCTTATGAAGCGCTATACAAAGTTACTTTCCTGGCTGGAAGAGCTTCTGTTAAATTTATGCTTGATATTAAAAAATCACTTATACTATGAATAAGTGTCACTGAAATTACTACAGTATTTAGCTTTAAAAAATAGATGAGCAAATTTTGTAATATTTATTTTGTAATATTTTTTTGTTCCTACTGGTAGTTAAAGGAAAACTATGATTTAAGAACTTTACTGCTGCCCATACTATGTCAAATAGGCTGGATGCAATCTACAGCAGAAGATGAATTCTTGTTGAATTGCGGTGCATTTCCACTTTGTAAAATGGGTATTTTTCTGTAAAACTGCAGGATACTTTTTCTTACATATTGGGATGAAAGCATTGTGTTCTGTTATCTATTATGCAAAATATGGAAAGTAGGAACTGTTTGTCTTGTGGCTGTTATCAGGAGTTGTGTGTTGCTTGGCCACTTGATCAGCTTTTGATTACAACATGTTATTATTAGGACTTTTTTTTTTATAGGTGGATCAGAAGTATAAGTATGAATTGTCTTAATCTGAAGATTTAATCTGAGTCTTTGATATTTTGGCTAAGTTGCCTGGAAAAGGATAACCTCAGGTTTTCTGCAGGAGCAGTCACTGCTATGTTATCTGCTGAGCCCGTTATCATAGGTGGGTGTTTTGCAGATCAGGAAGGATTACCTTGTTTATTGATCCCAGCAGGGGGTATGTGTGAATGGCCTTATAAACACTGGCAAGAACTGTTTGCTTCTGAGTGTGTGCAAAAGGATAAACATAGCTACTTTGGATACATACTGATGAAAATCATCTTCAGGCACCATACCTAGTTGATTTAAAGTTAGGTGTTGTGAATTACCCTATTAATGGTTTTAATACTCCTTACAAACTATTCTCAATGATCATTTGTGGTGCCTGTGTGCTGCTGTGGTTGTAAGTTTTAGTATTTTTGAGTGCTTCAGTTCTTTGCCTATAAAATAAGAATAAAGCAACTTTTCTGAATTACAGTAATGATGCCAGATGCTGGGACACTACATCAAATTTTGTGCAAGTGCTATTCTGATATGTGCAAAAATGAGTCAGACAACTTGGGTTCCTTTGTTGCCCCTGCTACTCATCTGTTGCATGACCCTAAGCTATTTGTGTCAGTTTTCTGTGCCTTGCTGTGCACATGCATGTAGGCTTTTTCTGAAAGTGCACACAAAAGGATAGAAGTATTCATTCCTGGTAAATAATCTCTAGCTCTCTGGATGGAAAATACTACAGAAGGCAGAATGGGGGGGGGGGGGAGGATAGTGGTGTCTAGAAATAGGAAAGAAGAATCCAGAAAAATAAGAATACTTTTGCTTTCACCAAATAGATTGTTTTGATAGTTCATCCACAAGGAAGCTGTCCATGCTCGAGTTGCTTTATGGGCTGAACTCTGTTTTTTGTTAAGTCTAAGTACAAGCCGTTCAGCAGCACAGCCTTTCACTGGGCAGATGTTTCTTATTGAACTTAACAGTAGAATATCTCTGAGTGCAATTGAGTAAGAATGATCAAGCACTCTAGAATGTATTTTGAGAAAAATACCATGCAGCATAAGTAGTTGAAGGCAGAAGTAGAAGCAGTCATTACTTTACTGGGAATCCATTTCTGTCCAACATCTAACTAGACCATCTGATTTTGGGATTTCACTTAAATTGTAGCAGTTCAGTGGCAAGACACAAAATGTATCTACAAACCAAAATACTTGAGAACAAATCCTTATAAATGAATAACAGCAGAAGACAATTATCTCTATTGCTCTTTTGGGAAAGTGAAGATTCAGTTAATGGAAGAGCAGTTGGATACTTAGGTGCAGCAGAAACATTGCTTTTTATCATCTGAAGAATGGAATTTTATCCAAATGATTTAAAAACAATAAATTGTGCACTAAGACGTAGTCTGTGCAAGTACGTGCTTAAGACAGATATCTTCTTTGTATTTGAGCTGAGTTTTACTGTTGTGGTTAATAGTACTCTAGCATTTAGACATTGATGTCAAAAGAAATTATGTACATAATGTCTGTATCAAAACAAGCTTTTTGTGTTCATTTTAGGCACATGTATCTTTCTATTTTTTGTTTGTGTACAGATTTGTTTTTCATAATGACATGGATGTTAACTTTAGGCTTTATTCTCAAACTAAACTATGTGGTGGTTCTAGCAGGAGCCCAGTTTGTTCTAGCTCTCTCTAAAGTTACTCTTTTGGTACTTACTAGATTTGCAGGTCAGATCCTAGACTGGAGGAAAAAGAGGGGGATTCCTTTTCTGAGCGAGGTGTTACAGATGGCACATACTTAAGCACAAGTTGAACTGGTAACACTTCCAGGCTCATTTCCATTTCCAGCACTTTAAAGATGAGCCCACTCTGAGAAGATGAGTATAGAAAGTCATCTAGCAGCACAGCATATCATGTGTAATTGTGTATACTTTGTGTATGCATGTAGTCAAACTGTGTAACTCCTCTATGTATTTCTATATGAAAAGTGGAAAAACTTCTCAGCATTTGAGAACAGACATAAACTCTAAACACAAAGTGCTAATTTGTTTATGCCTGAAGAGTGTATCTCCACAAAATATTCTTAAGTCACTAGATTCATATGGATGCTTATGTTGATAACTTTTACTAGGAAAGTCTTTCATATGTTTAGAATACAAGTGAGAGCACTCTCCTGCTGTATACTCCATACATATTGCATTATATTTGACTGATTTCTCTGAAAAGATTTTAATTACGCAGAAAACCTTGGCTTTCTTAGTGATGAATGAAGACTTTCAAGTTGACCCTCATCTGAAAATCGAAACAAAAGATGTGAATTACTAGTTCAAGAACAGCAGCTTCTGCTAATTTTGAAATGGCAGAAAAGTTGAGCTGGTCCATGCCTTTTTGATAAGCGCCTCTGAATTATATTTAGCTGTACCTGGGAAGTCAATAGACCTGCAAAAGCAGGAATATTCTAATGGCGATACTCTGAGTCACAGCATGTAGGACTCTGTCCCTGCCTTGCCATTGTTTTTCTCCATAAGTAGCATGCGAATTCAGCCATTCTCTAGGGAAATGACTAGAATCACTGCTGTTGGACTGCAGAGATTATTTCTCTTATCACTTATGGGTTAGGGCAGTCCTTCAAAACATGAGAGCTGTACTTCATTTCTTTTTCTGCTGGAACAATTTTGAGCTGTTAATCTCTTCTGTTCATGACATTTGTGACCTCTGTGCTAGATGGTGTTCTCTCTCTTATTCTTTCCTGTTAATTCTTTTCTGCCTAGCATAAACAGACAACCACAATCCACTGCTTCTCACATGAGTGTCCACATCATTAGAAAATCATACCTGTTTTTTTATTCCATGAGTATGTACCTACTTTAATACAAAGTGGAGCAGTGGTTTTCTGTTAGACAGGAACTTCCCATCAGCACATCCCAGAGCCTGACATTGAGGTCAATTCAGTGTATTTCAAAGCCTTGATTGCCTGTGAGAGAAATGTTGATTGAAATCTTTGCAATTAAGCTGGCAAAGGAAGAAAAGCCAGATTTAGCTCACAGTTGCTAAGAGTGTTCTAAGTCTGGAGTTTGATCTCCTGGAAGGAAACAGAGCTATTCCACCATTCTCTGCTCCAGCATTCATCTGTATTTACTTCTACTTTTAAGTGCTGAAAGTGAATGGTTCCATTTTAAATGGAGTAATTTGCTTCTTGTAACCATTGGGGGTTTTTTGGCAAAATGAGCCAGAATAAGTTTTCTGTTAAATGTTATGATTTTTGTATGCTGTTTGAGTTACAAACAAAAAATCAGTTATTGGAAGCAATTTGCTATCAACCAAAAAGGACTTCCTTCAACTTCTGGCTTTGTGTGGTGCTGGGAGAAGGAGAAAAGAAAATGACAGATCTGTGGTTATTGGAGGATTTTCCTTTTTCATGCTGTTAGCACTGGTTGTACAGATTTTGGGATGTTGAGTTGGGTTGTTTTGCTTGCTTGTTTGTTTTGGAAATAGTGAGTTCTTTAGAAAATGCTACAACACTATTATACAATTTCCAGTATTACTATATGGTTTACAGTCCTGAGTAAAACTTAAATTCAGAGCTAGCAGAATATGAACAAAAATATTCGCCAATAAGCATTTCTACAGTTAATGAAATAATTGTGTGCAATGTACTTAGCAGTTGTGTGTGGATCATGGTTTTCTTGTACAGTGGTGGTCTTTGCTATAATCCTTGTCCATTGAGATCGCATTTGCACCTCTGATAGAATGATTTTGATATAAAGATCTATGGAAGGCAGAAACCATGTTGGGAAGAACCTAGCTGACACTTCTGCATCTTCAACCAGAGTACTGCATCACACCAAAATCAATCATGATCTGCTACAGCTGAGTCTTTACAATTTGCTAGAGGGCAAATAAACAGTCCTAGTGCTAATGTACATCTGTTAGTCACTACTGTTCTTACAGCTCCTGTGAAACTCAGTGGCTGAAATATTAAATTATTATTTCTTTCCCCATAGTGTGTTTTATGACTCTTTGGAAGCCATCAGAAAAAACATGAATGACACAGCATGGTCATTTTTTTGAAAAATGTAGGAAAAGGCAGCTCCCTTTGTTGTGTGCAGCCTTGTGTGTGTGTGAGGATAAGTGAGAAAATGTATATAAATGTTGAAGAGGGAGAACGCACATAAAGACGTAAGGAATAACTGAGGGGAAGGGGTATGTGGGAGCGCAACTGAGGGCCAGAACATGAATGAACAGGCAGCAGGTCAAAACTAATCCAAGAAGTGAAGAAGTACAAACAGAAGAAAGTAAGAGAAAGACTTTGGGATAAACATTCCCAAGAAGCAGTAGTTATTCACTGAAAGTCCATTTTTGCTGTTTTAAGCCTGTTTTAAGACAGAATGGTTCCATCATTTTATCTAAAATAGGAAAAACCTAAGAAGGAAAGTCTAACCCCAAACTTCTTGTGTTCCCACTGAATATGAAATGTCACACTTGATCTTGTGCTGCCAGTCTTTAAATTTCCCCTTCGTGCAATGTTGATGATACTATATTAGCAATACTTTGAGATGCATCTAATTTTGCCTGTCTAATTCTAGCAGCCCTAATACAGAAGGAGCATGGCTTCAGGAATTTTCTGTGTATGCAAAAGATACTGGTGCTTTTCTGCAGGAATGTACTGAAGTTAACAGAAAACAGTTACTTAAAAAGATGGCTAGAGATAGCTTTGTAATATTTCTATGGGGACTCCTTAGGTGTGAGACAAACATTAGCAAGGAATAAAATTTTGTCAAGGGCCTTGCTAGCACCAGATGCTCCAGAAAACAGGCACTGGTACATTATTTTTACATTTCAGCCTCCTTTGTAAATGTGGGTCTTTTTCAATATGGAGAAAAAAATGATTTATCCCTAAACAAGTCACAGAAGTGACATGCAAACATGCCAATGGTAACTGAAATATTTCAGGGGGGTGGAAGACCTCCAGGATTACAAGCCATAATTACTGAGAAAATTCTGGGTTTTTTTGATCTATTCTGCCAGTTTTTCTGGAAGTTAATTTCTTCTGTAGGCAATCAAGAATATTTAATTTTTGGAAAGTATATTATTCCAGCTGTAAAATACACTGTTTTCACTGCACATTGTGGTTCAAGAGAAAATTGTTTCATTTGGTTCATTGTTTTTATCACAATAGTCTTTGTGCACAAGTGTAGAATACTTGATAGCTGAGCAGCCATTGGATACAGGATACATCCAGATCAATCACTAATGTTTTTTAGTCTGTTAATCCAGGAGTGTTGCTGGGTTCACTGTAAATGTTCCTGTAGATACGAACTTTCTTTCACCGTATGTGAAGTTAGGTAACACTTCAGTTTTCATTTGGCACATTTTCCAAGTTGATGAGGATTCCTTACACAGTCCAGCAGTATTGTACTTTGCTGTGATTAAGCCAGTTCCGATTATAAAACTAGTATCTGTATTGAAACTGTCTCCAGATTTTTTTGGACTCTTCTGGAATTACAGTAAATGCATATCCAGCTACAATGAGCTCAAGATCAGCAGACAGCATGGAGCAGCATA
Source organism: Balearica regulorum gibbericeps (assembly GCF_011004875.1). Lineage (NCBI taxonomy): Eukaryota > Metazoa > Chordata > Aves > Gruiformes > Gruidae > Balearica > Balearica regulorum. Next base: position 4,992,472 of record NC_046194.1, on the reverse strand, counting down.
CAGTACTTTGAAAGATTAATGCAAGGTATTCAGGGTAATTTTGTACTTCTCATGTTTGGCCAGTATGAATTTTTCAGTGGTGGCTTAAGGATTTTTAAGGATCCCTTTTAGCTTTGAATCTGAGGAAGTGATGGCTTTGTTAAAGAGGAGAGGGAGGACACAAAGCCCCTGAAGATGCAGTAGCTTCTCTTACATACTGCTGACTTGACTGCTCACTCTGCTAGTTTCTCCCTGGCTTCTTGAATTTCTGTTCCCTGCTGAGTTACATAATGAATGTTCTCTGAACTCCCACACTTTCCACATGCCTTCCCACATAGCCTCTTTCTTTTGCTAAAAACGGTTGGAAGAATTCTAACCCACTTGTTGAAAAGCTTTACACAATGCTGCTGAATCACATCTCAAAATAGGAACAAATCTTTCAAATTCTCTTTTAAAAAAGAGCAATAAAACAGAAAAATCCACACACAAAACCCAACCCACCCTCCAACAACATTGACAAGTCATTGTGGAAGGGCAAAACAACTGTGAATCAACTCTGTTTCTTGCAGTATCAATCTAAAAGCTTGTAGGTTAGCTGCCACTTTAAGAAAATAATCTATGATGTAGTTCACATAGCTACCAGATGGCAGCAGCTAGCAGTGGACAAGTAGCACAGATACTTGCTAGTCAGAAGTGTATAAAAACTCACTTTAGTGTAAATATAATAGTGAAAGGAGGAAGATTTCCAGTTGACTGTTGCATATTTATCTCTGCGTGGTTTACAGCTAGACCCAAATAGAAGGAGGTAAAGCCCATTAGCAAGACCCTCTACTGGCCAAATTCCAGTAGCTGTTACGTTGAAAATTGCCTTGATATTTTGGGGACATCAGGATCTCTACATTGCTGGGAATAAAGGCATAGCAGTCTGACAAAAACCATACTTTTTAGCCAATCCTAAATGTACTTAGAAAACCAATGCAAAGTCACATTTTCAACTGACTCTCGAAGTGTGAAAGCTTGTTAGAGCACACTTAAAGTGTAACAGGAACTTGCCAGACTGAAGTTAGAACCTGTAACCTTTATTTGATTGATATTAATTTGCTAGGTGATATCACAGTCTTCCAGTGTCTTTAAGCATCATTTTTTTTATAATTTTTCCAATAATAGAGACTGCCTAAATTATGAAACTTAGATATTTAGGGATGTTTTATGGAAAACTGATGTGTGAGAGAAATAGAAGCTGAAAAGCAATCAACCTGGGTTCTTGCAGATTCTAGCAGCCTTGTCTTCTGGTCTTGCTTTTAAGCCCAGGAGCTTTCAGTGTTTTACACCTTGTGCCTTGAATGTCCCTATCCTTGGATCTGTCAATCTGCACCTATACCACAACTTCCATCCTTAACGGATCTTTCTCTTCCCTCTGTTTTGCTTTCCAGCGAGTTTCACAAGTGGATGTACTTGGTTTCTCTCTAGGAGAGACAATTTTTTCCTCCTCTCAAGAAATAGCAGCTACGCAAGGTAAACTGTAGGCATAACTCTTTGCTTTCCAGAATAAGATACACTGAGGACACTCGGGGGGGGGGGGGGGATAAGTGTCATCTTACTGTACCCTTACAATGCTGAAAACATTTCTTTTTTCCTCAGTAAACTGTTAAGTTTGCACCCATCAGACTAATGTGGGACAACTCAATCCCTCAGAATCTGTCTGAAGTTCAGTCACTGCTCCTGTGTTTTTGGTTTCTGGGCAGATGTGTTGTATAAACCTTTTTGTTCTCTCCTGAGAAGTGATGTTCACAGTGTAGTTGTGTAGTTCCTATGTCAGTATGAAGTTTTTTGTTGTTGTTTTTTGATTTTTAAAGACTTTTTCCATGCCATATGCAGACAGGGACATTAGTTTTTTTCTCTTCTAAGCATGCATTGTACCAATAGACACACATGGCTTTCTGCATATGTCTCATCTTTCTGCAGTATTGACAGTATTCTTCAGTATATATATTGCTGTATGTGCTTCTAGTGGTATACATAAATAATGAACTATACATGTGCTTCCCTGCAGTAACTTCCTGAAAGCATTCTGGGAATTAGGATCCTAGTTTTCCAAATATAATTCTTTCTGTTTTCCCGTTTCTAGCTCTGAAATTCTCATTCTAAAGTTCTTTATATTTTTGTCATGTGTTCTCATGGTATTTTAAAGGGCTTCAGGTAGATCTGTTCTACTGCTTACAAATGCCTACTCCACTCTGCCTGAGTTTTTCTTATTAAAGTTTTTTCATTAGGTCTGTCACATTTGTCAGCTGAGTGTGTGTGGAGGAAATGGGACCTTTAAATCACCCCCAGGACATATTCTTTTACAAACTGTTTCATTTTCTGGCTCAGATACCATATGCAAATGATAGTTGCAACATCTTAATCCCCATTTGCTGCATATCAGACAAGGATTCCTTCTCTACTTGCAAGTGATTAACATACAGGAGGAATTGTTTTTATGACACTGGAATTATTTTCCTGGTCATCCTTAAATTCTGGTTGGTTACTGGTGTTGCTTTTCAGTACTTTAAGGGTTTTGCTTATTTTCCCCCAGTATGACCTATTTTTTTGGTTGATAGTTGAGAAGAAGCTTTTTCATGGCTTGAAACAGTGCAAGGAGTTAAAAGCACTGTGACTGACTCACCCGCTGGCTACATCTTAACAAGTTTACACAAAATCAGAGTCCAATTATACACTGTGTTTGTTATCAACTACAATAAGATGATGATAAGGAAAGAATGGCCCAGAGGGTAGGGACTGCATATGCTATCATGGTTGGTGGTAAAAACAGGGATAACATTTGAGTTTTGTTTTTAAGTTTAAAGGAAACTCATAGTTTTGGGGTGGTTTTTCTGTTCAAATAAAAATCCCTACTGTTGTGTAAGACTCTATCAGACATTCTCACTGATTAATTGCAGCAATCTCTATGTAAGGGCTACCCAGTATGCCATTCATCAGATGTGCTAACTGCCTGAGCATTTTGTGGGTCATAGCAAAGGTTTGGCCTCTGAATTCCAAACTTGTGTAATGCATGTTTTGTTTTCCTAGAGCACTGTATGTACAGTCTCCTTTTTTTAATAAAAATCAGTAGAAAATCTACCCTGACCTTGAGTATTTATAATTGTAACTTCTCTGTTAATTTTGGAACTCAGGAATACATTTTGTACCATTTCAGTGTCTGATACTTCCTTTTGAGGAAGTGGTTATTACTGAATTCTGATTCCTTCTAACTCATTGGCTGTGTCAGCTCTCTCATTCTTGGTACAGTTAGCTTCTTAATGCAGGATTCAATGGAAGATCTCTTACGTAAGTCTTGATCTAGGAAACAAAACCAGTAAGAGAAATATTGAATCTGCTTCTCATCTCTAATGTTGATTAGTAAGTCTGATTGTGTGGTAAGCTGGCCATTGGCAGGGTGTTTTAAGAGTCTGGCTTGGCTTGTTTGCCAAATAGAAGTGTCTGCCAATTTACATCTGCAAAGGAAAAAAACCACTGCCTTTACCATTGAAGCACTCTCCATATCAGAGAAAGAAAAAAAACCCCCTTTCACTATGAGACTTGAGTACAAGAATAGCAGGGAGAAAAATACAATGGGAGATGGCTACAAACCCTTGTCCATCTTGCATGTTGCTGTCCTATGGTATTCTGTGCATCCCTGTCATGTGCCTGCCTTCTATTTATCAGGAGTCCTAAAAGTACATTTGCACAGCAGCGGGCAGGTATCAGTCTCAGCTGGCATCCTCTGCCAATAGAATCCTCCCGCAAGAATTACTTTGTTGTGTTAAAATAAAGATTGCTTTTTCTACTGTACCTGAATGTCTCTTTGTACAAACTTTAACTAAGCTATGACTTGTAGTATCTCTACCTCATGTTCTGTCTTAATATTGACTTCTCATAGTATTAATAAAACACTTTATCTGATGGACATCTTTGCATTTTCCCTGCATGCCCTCTCCTTTCAACTTTACTTCTATGCTGTTAATTCCTCTTCAAGTGTAATGGTAAGATTCAACTAGCCAAAGTAAAACCACTATGTACATGTTAAATGGAGCCCAGGACCAACCCCAGCCTGATGTATGACAGCTGTTGGAGATTCCTGCTCCAGAGGGTTCATGCCCTGCTGTCTTGCAGGGAAGGGACCTTCTGTCCGTGCAGGCAGAGATCAGAGAAACCCACGTGCCAGGCTGAACACACTAAACTCATGGTGCTTGTTGCTCTTGGGTTTTTGTTTTCGTTGAACTCAGTATTCTGATGTATATTTTATGGTATCAGGGAAAAGCACAATAGCTTTATTAATCATATCTTCCTCCTTTAACAAGTCCCTGTGCTCTTATAATATGGAACAAGTCTCTTTCATTTTGGGTTAAGAATTAATACTGTGCTGTGTTCTCTGTATAATGTGATTTAGATTCAAAGACCACTGAATGCATTACTATATATTTTAAGACATAAACCGATTAGTTTTCCAGTGCAGCACTATTACAAGGTTCTGGTAGCACAAAGTAGTGCTGCAGTGTAGATGCTGAGTGATAATTGTTGTTAGGAGACCCCAGCAGACCACACAGTCTGTGCTGTGAATTTTCTGTGATGAGCAAGAGAAGCCATGGCAAGACTAGTGCTGCCATGCTCCAGCAGCACCTGGGTAAGCGAACAGTCGTCAGGGCTTGTAAGAAGTTGTTGTGCATCAGAACAGCACTGAGAAGTGAACATATTGTTGATAATCCTGAAAATTGAGAAGTGCAGGAACCCTGTCCTCAGATCTGATAAGGAGCACAGTGTAGCTGGAGCCAAAGTGTAACTATAAAGTTGGCATCAAATAACTCTTTACTGGAGAAGTTTCTTGTTTCTCACATACGTGGTGTCAGTTCATATCTAACTTGCTCTTTTTCTACCCATTTTTATCTATTTTCTACGAGCTGTGTTACATACTTATCTCAAGTAACTACCTTTTATGTACATTGCTGTATCTTATTTTGTAGTGCGCAATTCTTAGCTTTTTCCATTTTATTTCCTGTAGCTTTATCCATGTAGTAATTTGATAATTTTCTGTTTGGTTGGTATGCTAATGTAGTAATCTCCAAAATGACGGAAGAGTCAACTCCATGTTACAAGGAGCAGTATTTTTGTTACTGTTCTCCCATAATGCTTTAAGGAAGTTCTTTAGTAATAAAATGAAAATAGGAAAGCATTTACTGTTTTACATAAAACTATCAACATAAAATATCTCTGGGAAAAAAACAAACTCAAAACTTTGAATTATGTTGTTGGTTTTCTGAAGCATAATGAATACAAAGCATCCAGTTCCTCTGAGGTCTGATTTTTATGCAAGGCATTAGTTTGTCCAGAGACCTCAAGCTGAGATATGAACCAAATAAAATTCAATATAACTGTTCACACAAGAGTTTAGAATCACTTTTACATTTGCTTCCTTTCTATTAAATGACTTATTTTTTAGAAACATCTTTTATCCATTCTAATGAGTCTCAAAAAACATGACTTGTTCTGTTATAGAGGCTTATCTTGTCCACATGCATGTTGTGGGTGGAAGAAGCATCTGGTGGTTAATTCATTACTTCTAAAACAAAGCAGCTAGAGTGGGACAGTCATGCAGTGCTATTTCAAGTCTCATGTTGTGGTTTAGCCCCAGCTGGCAGCTGGGCACCACGTGGCCACTTGCTCACCCCTCGTGGTGGGATGGGGATGAGAATCCAAAGAAAAAGGTAAAACTCATGGGTTGGGATAAGGACAGTTTACTGGGACAGCAAAAGGAGAGGAAAATAACAGCAACACTTAACACAATACACAAAGCGGGTGATGCACAGTGCAACTTGCTTACCCTCAGAGCCTGATGCTCAGCCTGTCCACCCCTCTGAGCAATGACCCCTCCTCCCTGGCCATCCCCCTTCATATACGGAGCATAACATTTGGTATGGAATACCCCTTTGGCTGGTTTGGGTCAGCTGTCCTGGCTGTGTCCCCTCCCAGCTTCTTTTGAAAATTAACTTTGTCCCAGCTGAAAACCAGGACACTTAAAAGATTCCTTAAAACATAATCTAGAAATACAAAAAAAGGCCTCTTCTCCTTTGCCCTTACTTAAAAAAAAATCCCAAGGTCCAGACCAAATGTAAGGCACTAACTTTTTTAATTAGAAACACAGAGCAAAAACCGAAATGTTTAATTTAATGTATTGTAATTATTTATTTTTACTCATTTTTACCATTCATGATGTATTTGCAAAAGTCATTTAATTGACTTAGAGTGTGAAAGGACTTGAACTTGCAGTTTATTTTTGGTGTTCTCAGGAGGAAATTCTGTTTAAGCTTAGCAGCAATGATTCATGCTTTTGGAGTTAGGTCCTCAGCTTAAATTAGTGTATCATTGATGTTTCTATCCTGTGAGTTTCCCATCCTCCCATGTTTTGTGTTCTGCTTAATTAAGCCTGGAGACATACTAGCATACCTTTAAAAAAGAAAAACACAACAAAAAAAACTGCACCAAAACCACAACAAAAAACCTGCACCAAAACCAACCAAACAAAAAACCCAAACAGGCTTGGAACCCAAGGATAACCACATGGATTAATTCTAAGGCTGAACTAAAGGAATCATGTGACTGCAGTTGCTGGATTGATGTTTTGCATCTGACTGCTTCTCCGCAGAAATTTCTAGTGTAGTACACAGAAAATTCCCAGTACACAGGACTGGAAGGATTGGGGGGTTTCTCTGGGGTTTTGTGCTTTATTAAAATCATATGTAATATCCACTTGTTACTTCTGATACTTTCTGCGAGAAAATTCAGCATCTGGTACTTATGAGCAAGTCTTAAGCTGCAAATGTATTGATCTAATAGATACTTCAGGTATATCTAATGAAATTCTGCTCTCCTCTTAGAATGTAGAAGGTAATTAGTTTTTAATAAGTATATTTTAAATTCAGGTGGCCAATTATAAGAATAAAAATATAAAATGGTGTACCTGTGACTGTGTCCCAAAACAAGAAATAAAAATGCTGGAGTTCTGTCTACCCTAAATTCATTCTGATCGCTCACGAAGGTTTTCTTATGGCCATCCTTTATTAACCTTCAGTAGGTTGCATAGGCTAAAACTTGTGGATTGCTGACTTAAGGCATTATGATTTTTCAGTACTAAATTTTAATATGGTTCAAGCCAAAGACATTAGTGTTTGCACCATTTGTTGTTTTATATTTATATATGCTTTTGAATAATATAGCCTTAAAGTTCTTTGGCTTATCCTGTTTTCTGTTTTTCAAGTGGCAATATTTCTTCTTCTTTCCAAATGAGAGATTATGTACTACTTCATTTAAGTCTGTAATAAACATCTAAGACTTTGATAGAATATAATACTGTGTAAGTTCTTCTTGTTAAATTTCTTGTTACCAGTGCTAATCATGTAAGTGCAAAAACTGGCAAAACGCCCTAAACAGCCTAAAGCAGGATCTAGAAAACTTTCATTTTGAAAATTCATTGTTCTATTAAATTATTTCATTCCTAATTCACAGGTGATTTCAAAGCTTTGGCTTGAACATTACAAAAATTTAACAAACAGGGAAAAAAACCAAAACATAGTGTTGTTAAATTTGATACATACTTAAGAGAACAGAAGTTGAAACAAAACTGAAATATTGCTTATATGCTTAAGGTTGAAATCCTGCTTGTTCTATCACGTTGGTAAACTTTCAGGTGAATGTGCAGGTGAAATTTTGCCCCTGGTAGAAGCTGCACAGGGAACAGAGGAATGTTAACTCTGCTCTTGTAGTGGTGGAAAAATAATCTGAAGCGTCTGCAACTAAGCGTGCTGGCATGCTTTTACACTGAAGCATCTGCCATGTACGATAGCTACCAGAGGGGCTGGGGGGCGGTCATGGGACGCTAGTCTAGATTAGAATCTCTGTTGAGATATTGCTTAGTGCCCTGGATAGCTTTATTATTTATTTCACATCACTGGTAAGTTAGAGAAGCACAGAGTACTAGCTATGCCATGTGTATGTAGTACAGAGATATTGTCTTCTCAAAGGAGTTGAGGATTCAGATCGTATCAGATAATTCTTTGCTTATGAGCAAAGCACAGAGCACAGTTCCTTCTCAGTGAAGAGAAAGAAAAGAATAAAATTAAATATGTATTGTGAGCAGATGATTCGAAACAGCAGGTTGTAATTTACCCTTATAGCTTCAGGATTAATGTGTGAAGAATCTTTGAAAACAGATTTGATCTGCCTTTTTATACATTTTCCCCTCTGTACTGCATTCTGTTTAGTGCTCACTGTGTTGTATGTAAAGTAGACCAGTTCCTTGTCAGTTAATGTTCGTCTTTGATTTGTGTCATCACAGTTGTTGCTGGGGTAGCAGATTATGATTTCTGCCATTAATAATGATAGCACTCTTCTGGCTGCCAGAGCAGGAGGAATTGTTGAATAGGACTTGTACTGTGGATTGATCATCTTCAGCTTAAGGAACAAAAATACTAAAATGATCATGTAGCTGAACACTACAGAGACGACTTCCAGCTGTAGTTCAGATTGTAGCTTTAACTTTTATTTTGATTTTTACCTCCAAATTATACATAAAAGATTCAGTTCCTGGAAGACCTCTGGAGGAGTTCCATTTTTTATTTTTTTGTTGTAAAACCACCACCCTCCTGCAAAACCTCAACCACCCACAATCCAATTGTGTGTTTTCTAAAATACCAAGTCTCAAAACCACTTGCTATCAGGCCTCTTTGTCATGTTTTAATGAGAAATTCCAAGTGAGGCAGGAGGTAAAAAGTCTATACTGGTTCATGAAGAAAACAAAACCAAAAGAAACCCCCAACCCTCCTGTGGTACCTCAACTATTGTAGCTGACAATTAGCAGTAATCAGCTGGCTTAGGATAAAAGATGAGGCAGAGTTTCTATGCCTGCTTGCTTTTCTGCAGCCTTTAGTCCAGTGGATACCATTTGAATTTAATCTTTACTTGCAGGACTGATCTCTGAAAAAGTGGAAGAAGGCCTGAGGAAAGGCTGGTGTGATGGTAGGAGTTTTTGCTCCAATGCATTCTGTTGAACTGGGAAGTGTGTAGATGTCTCCCTTTTCTGCCCTTTTGTTTCTTCTTCACTTTTCTTTTTGGACAATGTAATTTCAGGAAATGAATAGACTATGCCTCCAGTTCTAATACAACCAAAAAATTATAAAGCTGGGCAGATAACTGTAATAAATGGGCTAGTTTGTTTATTATCTCAAGTAAGTATAGAATCATAGTCTTTAAGGTTGGAAAAGACCTCTAGGATCATCAAGTGCAGCCGTCAACCCAACACCACTGTGTCTACTAGACCATGTCCCGAAGTGCCATGTCTACATCGTCATACAGAACAATGACCTCGGAGGAATGGTTCTGAAAGTTGTGGTAGTAACAGATCTATATTTATAAGAATACCTATTACGAAAAAGATCTAAATTTTAATTTAAATTCCTTTATTAAAGATGCCATTGAGCCTTCTTTATTTCTGTCCGTGGTGGTGGTGGTACAGGTTGGTCTGACCCAAACTGTAACCTCTTTTTTTCTGTTTGCTTTTCAGAATATATTTGGCTCAAGATCTGGATAAGGGGTCTGACAGCTGTAAATTAACATGTTTTTCCTAATTTCTGTATTTAAAAGTTGAGATTATTTTTGCCTACCAAATGTTTCAATGCTGTTTACTTCCTATGCTGAAACCTGCATCTCCTGTTATCTCAGTAGTCAGCTGGCATATCAGTATACCACATTTGAATGTGAGGTTAGAAATTAGTCAAGTCTGGTACCTTCCACTGAAAAAGATTAGGGTCTGAGTGTCTCATTACACTGTTCTTGGCTGAAAATGTAATGGTGTTTGGTCTTCTACACTAAAAGAAAGCAAAATTCTCTTTGTCATTCATCATAAGCAGCCTGACTGGGAAGATCTGTGATAGAACAACAAGCCTGGCACAAATACAGAAGCTTTGGAGTTTTCACAATCAAGTAGTTTGGTATCATATAATGTGTGTGTACATGTACATGGTTCGCCGCTGCTGTAAGATGCGCTATTAAGCAACGTGACTAACAGCACTGGGCAAATTTATCCTTGGTGGGTCCCACGCTGTGAGTACCAGTGGTCATTCGAGGGATGTAGGAACTGGGAACCACATAGGCTGAGCGTCAGTTGTTGCTTTCTAGCAAAGGAGCACTGTGCTGTGCTTGCAACAGTGGAAAATTTATTTCCTTGCATCCTGATAAGAGTTACAATACCCTCTAGTTTGCCTTTTAAAACTGAAAACAGAGCACAAAGCATCCTACTGATAACCATGGAAATGGGCAGTGTCTGTGCTGAAAACCCACAGCTAGTAAACTGAAGGAGACTGTGTAATCAGGACAGAAAATATGAATTATAATTACTACATTTCCCTCACAGGGAAGAGCCATCTGTAAGACAAACTTTTTGATCTACTGTAGATATGAGAGGGCATATCTGTTCAATTGTGGCAATGTTTAAGTGCAAACAAAATCTGTGAGAGAAAAGAATAGTATACTTCGAAGTGTTCATGCTTTGCAGATGGGCTAAAACAATAAACAGAATGCTGAAGTGAGGATAATAGCCCCTGAAAGCATACTGAGATTGTAACTATTGACTGAACTGTGCTGACTGTATCTACCAGCCCAATTTTGTTCTGAATGTATTCCCTGTTGCTTTACTTGTTTTGTTCCATTGAAATAGATATGTTGTGGAGAAAGGTTTAAAAATGCAATGCAAACTGTATGGTTCCAGGTCCTTACCTACTCTTGAAACTTTTTTTAAAGTTGAATGCATTTGTTTCTGTCTATCTTTTGATATTTTTATTCTAAGTGCAAAATAAACTTGTTTAAGAGAACTTGTTTCTGGAATCACAATAATCAGATTCAAAGCTCTTCATATGATGCAACTTTGATCTTTTTGAAGAAGCATATTATTTGACACAGATATGAATAGTAGAATTTCATATTTTGCCAAGTTGAACTGTTTGCTGGGCTCAGGGTTATGAATCTCCTGTTATTGTGTAGAAGATGCAAAAAACCATTTAGAGAACATGTGACTCTGCAAGCACAGAAGGCAGTTCTCAATTCTGATGAGAGTTGGACAGGTAAATGAAGAGTTGCCATATTTTTGACTTTTTTTGTTTGTTAATGCAGTGTTCTCTCTTTTTAACCGAGTTTGATAAGTCATCTTAGTGTTCTTCATCAATCGTTTGCCTCACCCTCTTTGAACTCACAAATGTTTTTCTTAGGCAAAACAAAACAATGCCTCTTCAGGCAGTGTATAGTCCGTTTACTGATGACATTCTAGGAATTCACAGCACTCCCTCAGAATTTGAGATATAGATCATAACAATTATTATGGTGGTGGTTGAAAAAATAAGTATTTTTAAAGCTAATAAATGAATTGACAATCTGCACATTCAAAGTTAAAGTGGGTTTCGTTGCAGAGAACAGTTCTATCAGATATGATGTGACATGCATGCATCTTACTGTGGGTCACTAAGAACTGTGGAGAACTTTTGGCAACCCTTCATGCGAGTGTTTTAGGCTATGCAGCTGATCTTAAGTTACACAGAACTCATTTTATGTTCTTATTTTGTATCTATTAAGATCATGTTAAATGATATCACCTAAATAACTAGACCGCATATTTCTCTGCTTTTAAATCTTTAACTGTCCACCTAAGTTTATCTGTTTAATTTTAAATGTTAAAATTTTCATGGTTACCTCTGATATCCTCATTTGTGGTGAATGGTGAAATTGCATGTAAACTGCAGTTAGGAAAATATCCCCTGTAGTTCTGTGAGTGTTGCTGCATAATGTGTTTACAGGAGGGGCACTGAATGTTCTCATGAGGAAGCAACACAGCTAGATTTAGGAAGACTTAAATACTTTGTTCTACATTCATATCTTCAATGAACACTTCAGATCTTTCAATATTTTTTAAATTCAGGAGCAAATTTGTACTAAACTATCGTATTTATAGTTTCCTTTCAAAAAGCTTCTGACTTCCTTAATACTTGTACCTCTAAGTTAGGTGCCTTGAGCTACCAAGAGAAGTGGCTGTTGGCAAAGCAGATTGAAGCTTCAGACATCAGACTAAGTGGTAGCCTCAATGTCTTCTTTTTTTGGAGGATGGAATCCGAGAGAAATGTAAACCAGCAATGGGGGCTCAACTGCTTCACTGTCAAATGAATGCTATTATTTTTGTTACTACAGACTGTCAAAGACAGTTGCTCGGTGCTCTGCCTTCCCTAACAGATCCCACAAATATCCCATGGTAACAGTGAGCTGTTGCACAGCATGCTGTCAGGTTTGCTCCACTCTGGTTACTTGTTGCTATACTTCAAGTTAAGTAGCAATTTCATCAAACTTTATTACTATTCTGTAAGACAGAATATTGGATTTATGATTTCCTGCACAAGTAGGGCATACTCAGCTGTTACCTGCTTGAAGTCTCAAATTAATTTCCTCTTACTGTCAACACTTTTCTCGTCTTCACAGGTACTGTTGTTTGAGTTATGTCAGCAGTATGAAAACACCATCATAGCAGTTGCCTTGGGTTTGAGAGCTAGAACTCAATAAATAAAACTAAGATAATCTTAGCTGAATACTTCAGGAGAGATTGTAATGTTTGTTAGTAATCTTTAGTGTATATCTAAGTTACTGTTTTTAGAATTACCACACTATTCTAGTCAGACACTTTAAAACTAAGGCCACTTACTCACCAGGCTCTGAATTTTTTACAGTCCCTGCAAGATTTTCTTGCCTGCTGGCATTAGTCCCATGACATAATTCATCCTCTTTTTTTCTCAACCCATTCTTACAGCAATCTTTTTATGAAATACCTCAACTACCCAAGATGCTTCTACTGAATTTTACGAAATCTTATAAGTGTATGTATATCATGTGTTCTAGCCTGTACTCGTTTGACAGAGTACTATGTCAGTTAGGAGAAAAACCCCAACCAACCAAAAAAAAAAAAACCAACCAAAAAAACCCCCTGCAAAAACAATGGTATTTGCCATTATCAAAACCTTAGCACAAATCTCTTGCAACCAGTGCAGTTAATGGCTGCGGTAGCCCTTCTCTTAATTTAGTTATGTCTGAGGCACTTTGTATTTGGAAATAGTTTTGGATTTGTAGAATAGCATATGGATCACTGTCTGGTTATTGTTTTCAGAGTCAATCAATATTATGTGTGCTTGAGATCAAAAGCCTACTGCCTTCGAACATTGACAAAAAAGGACCTTGATGCTTGAAATTTCATTAATCATAATTCATATAGAAGTTAAGTCATTCAGCACCTAATTAATTAAGGAAATGTCAGGTTTTACATGTATTAAGTCAGCTGATGTTAGATGAACCAGCAATATCTATCAAAAGTGATTGTGGAAGACAAAGGTATTTCATAACAGAAAAGTGTGTTGTGGTGAGAGGGATGTACTGCTTGAAATTTCAGTAAGGCTTTTAGGCTTCGTAGGCTAAAATTGCCAAGAGCTAGGACAGAGCTTAACTTCATCTGAATTTCTGTATTCTGATTATTCATATAAAGGAATGCCTATTCCCATCCAGCAAGTCAATCGATAACTAACTTACATTCAAACAAAATGTGAAGATTAGCAGCAAATAAACAAGCTTCCCTCTGATAAAGATGTCAACTACCAAAGTCCTTATCTCATGCAAATGGAAATATTAAACCACTGTATTTGTCTTAGAACAGTCTTCCTTGAATCTGAGACACTTCTTTCGAGAACTGTAGTTCATACCATTAACACTTTAAGAGAATAAACTCAAACTCTGCAGCAGGGTTTTTTAAAGGGTATTTTTTTATTGAGTACCATTTAGTGATTTTCAGTTTGATCATGATTTCAATCCACGTAAGCTTTGAGAATCTACAGTCTATGAAACTCCTTGCTGCAGGATCTTCTAGATATGAAAGGTCTGCATGGGTTCAGTAAGAGGCTGAAATGGTAAGTGAAGTGAGAGCTAATACATGGACCATTTCTGGCTCAGACACTATGAACACAAAAGGACCCTGAGGACAAAAAGTATTATATTCTTTGCCTTGTCCTAAGACTCTTGTGTAGGCATCTGCTCTATGCTGCACAGGGAAAAGAGGAGAGAGACTACAGTGCAATGAACTCTGTGGTGCTACAATGAACTTTGATTTGTTGAAGTGCAGCTGTTAGTACTTTCTTAAGGCTGGGCAGAAAAAAGAGAACAGTTCCTTTGCGCAGTATAATGGTCTGCTGCTGGGTTGTTTTTTTATGGTAATCTTAGAACAAGCAAAAAACTATATTTTTTGTCTCCAGTAGCTATCTGAGCAATTGCAGGAAAACATATCTTGTAGTAATACATAACCATTATTTTGAAAACTACATTAGCCTTACAAGAGAAAATAGCATTTGTAATTGTTCTCTTACAAAGCACATGGGAAAACACAGAGAAAATGCATCTTGCTGGATTATTGTGTTACATAATATATAAATGTGAATTTCTTTGTGATATTTTGAACACAAAACATTACAGAAGTGTCAAAGGTGCTGCTGCTTGATAGCTTTGCCAGCAGATAAATGCATCCTGATTATATTTAAGCCTAAGCAGTAACTAAAAGCTCAGTGCATCTGTGTGTGTATGTATAACTTGTCCTCACTAGGTGCAGGTGCACAAATTTTTCCTGAGAAAATTTAGAGACAAAATCTCCAAACCAAAACCCACACTTTCCCTGTCACCTTAGAAGTGGCAGCGGAATGGTAGCGGTGTGACGGAATTTGAGGAGTGATCGGAGGGTGTTGGTGACACCTCCCCTGACAGTATCTTTGGGGGCTGTTGGCTGTCAGCTGCTGAAGTTTCCCTTCTTGGTTAGGTGGTGGCAAGGGAACACTCCTGTGCTTCGACTGACCCAGTTCTCAGTTTGGGTCTTGGTGTAATACCTGCCCCTATTGGAGGTAACAAGCTAACTCCTTGGAAGAGCGTGGAGCAGATAGCTAACTGTAGCTATCGTGAACTGCTGCAAGATTTGCCAGAATCTGATTCTCCAAATCCTGTCTTTTTTTCTTCCATCTGGATTCTAACTAGTACATCTTGTCAGCTCTTGCTGCTTCTGAAGTATGGCCTTGAGTGTGTTGTGAGAAGTGCTGTCTCCCCAGTGAAACCCTTATCACTTCTGCTGGTTGCCTACCCTCTTCAGATGGACACAGCAGAATCTGGGACCTATTTGAGGACTTGGACAAAGCAGGGAAAATTTCTTCTTTGGTGTTACACCATTTGTATTGTCTCCAGATTGAATTTCCAGATAAAATTTAAGAAAACTTGTATTTTCTGCATCTCTTTTTTAATAGTCCATAGTTGGTGACACGGTATCTGTCTTAGGAGATCCACTGCTAAGTGGTGTGAGGCCCTATGGATATACATGAGTGTTTTGAGAAGATGGGTGTTCATTGGAATGCTCTTTATAGATGTTTCTTCAGATATTTCTGAGGGAGGAATAGTAAGGAGCATTGTTTCTTTCACTAGTTTCTCCTGCCACTTTCTGGATTTCAACCCTAATAAAATCCTGCTCTGTGCAGATTTCTGAATATCAGTTTCCAGCCAAGATTGTCATGGCGTTTACATCTGGAACTTGAAGCAGAGCTCTGAAAGTCTGTTAAGATTTATGAACTGGCTTTGCAGACCTGTGAAGTTTTTTCTTGGCTAACATGCGTCTTCTCCCATGTGAGAGATCAGGAGACTGTCTCCTCAAGTCTTCTTTTTTTCCTTTTTCCCCTCCTCTTATATGTGACTGAAAAACTGAGTAAATGACAGATTTCAGAGTAACTTTTTTATCCGTTTTGGTTTTCAGTGAAGATAGTTATCTCTCAACTTTGCAATGCCTCTATTAGTATGCTACTTCACAGGAATTTTGTATCAACACTCTGAAGAAGCCTCAATGGAGTGATTAGGCTAAAGAGCCCATTTTAGAGATAATTGTGTATAAAAAAAGTGGGTTTTTTCAAAAACATTTGCAACTTGTATGAGTATTTTAATGAAGAACTATTGGGAAAAAGGTGATGACAATTAGAGGCAAACTCAAATACCTAAGCATTTAATCAAACAACAGAAATCTATGAAGCTCTAAATCTCTGCTTAAGGAGGACCCCATCAAAACCATTTTATTAAAGTTAGGTATCATAATTGCTTCCTCCCTCATTCCTGCCATTAAATGACTTTCCTTGTATGAAAGCACTGGTGGGACTTCTTACTAGTAGGTACTTTAAGAATGCAAATGTTTGTGAAGCAAAGCTTGTAAAAAAAAAAAAAATAAAAAATTTTTCTGCGTTTCTGCTGTTTAACAATATCTGTCTTTAACAAAAATCAAGAAGTTTTTCTTGAAATTTGTACTATGTGGTGTTTCTTACAAATATTGGAAAAAGTGAGAAGTGCAAAACAAACTGTTTAGCAGAGCATGGAAGGTTTGTTTCTTTGTTGAATTACTTCATTAGAAGCTTTAGTGCTTCCTGGCTATATTGTGTGTGCTTTTTCAAATAAGCTTCAATCTTAAAAGTTATAATGTACCCTGTTTCCCATTTTGGTGGTGATTTGAGTTTGTATTCTAAAATCCCTGTTCTACTTGTCTGCACTAAACCTCTCTGTATCTGTGTGTTTAAAGTGCAATGTGTTTCCATATAGGATATTTTAGCTTGAAATTTCATTTAACAATTAGCATTTTCTAATGTTATTTTCTAACTGCGGGAGCCAGGCAGTCAGCCTGTCTGACTTGCAGCGACAATTTTCAAGACTAATGAAGCCAATTATAATGTCAGTGTAAAACAAATTTAAAGTAAAAAGTCTCTAGATCCTATATGAAAGTTAGTAAGCATTGATTACATTTTACCTTTTCTATTTCAGTTATCCATATGCATTTCTGTTTCTGAACTCCGACTTCTTTTATGTTTTTGCTGGTATCTTACTGTGGAAAGAGACTAAAGATTGCTTAGGCATTCAGTTAAAAAGGAATGTTGCCCCAAATGTATCTTCTGTCTAAAGGAACAGAACATGTTAGCTGCAGAGACACATCACATAAAGGAATTTTAAAAGGAAATAACAAAAAAATCCAGCAATGAGAGTGGGAACTGGCTTGCTTAACAAAATTAATCATGAGGCAGAATAAGTGACTAGATTAAGGAATATGAAATAAATCTTGTTATACAGTATGAAATTTTAAAAGGTTTTACAACAGAGAGCATTTTAGAACTAACAAATAACACTGATTCATACCAGCTCAGGGAAATAAGAGAACAAATCCCTGGAGTATTTCAAAGTGAGAGTTTTCAAGCAGGAATAGATTAAGTGTGATGTTAGAAATCAGAGTGCAAATGCATATGTGTTACCACTAATGCTCTGGGAGTTTTATTCAGTCATCAGGAGCCCTTTGCTCCCTTCTGCTATGGGGATATTGAAGTGCCAGATGCAATGGAAAAGGAATAGATGGGAAAGTCAGGGCTCAAGTTCACAACAGTTCTGCCTTGATTTTATTTTGTTTGGTTACTGCAGGATTTCAAGACAGAACTGACAGATCGAAGAAGCAGCCATGGTCTGTGTAAATGCTTCTTTCGAAAACTTGGGTTATTCATTTTCTCAAGATGTCTTTGTAACCACTTTCCATGTGTCTTACCTAATGCCAATTAGCTTAAGTCAAAATAAATGTTTCAAAAAAGTTCATAAGGTTTATACCAGTGGTATACTGCAAGTGATTCCACAGTGATAACTGTCAAGATTTCAATTTTTGCTAAAACACTGCCACAGTGTATATTTGATGCACTGTAACATTCTCTATGTAGAGTAGCAAAAGCTGAAGTGTGATGAATTTTGCTGTATGGTAACTGTAGGAAGTTCTGACTTGTGGTTACTGACAAGTAATGTATGTGCAGAAGTTAAATGTCCTAAAACCTCAATTTAATTCCGTTTCAGTGCTGAATGTGTCGATATCAATGCTTTTTTTTTTGTCATAACATTCCTGTCTTCTAGAATTTCTCATTTTCCAACACTTGCTGTAAATTAATATTGATGGATTTTGGCATACTTATCTAAAGACTATTTGGGAGGAGGATCTACTGAATAATTAGGCTTATTCTGTACAAGGTGCAGGGGCCATAAATGTTAATCATTCTTCAGCAATTCACTTTTATTTTTCTGTTATTAATTCATAAACAGTCCTTTCTGCTTTTGTCAGTATCTCAACTCATTGTTTTGAATGAGTCTTAAAACTGAACATGAACCTAATGGGTTTGGAGAAATTTCAGACTTGAAATATTTAGTATTGGATATAGGGACTGAAATGTCATCATACTGAAATATTCAGAGATACTATATACTTGGTGTGAAATCACGGGCGAAGTAAATTGATCAGTTTTCTTCAATTTTTTTTGTTATTAAAAATTACAGTATATCATAAGTGTTTTAGCCTGATCTGGGAATCTGTGCAGTGAATTGCATTGTGCAGCATCAGTACACTCCAAACTACATTATAACTCTCTATCCAACTGCCTATTAAAGAATGTGTGCAGTGGTTTTTTTATCTTTGTAGAAACAACACTGCTGGGATTAAAATATCTACAAAAGGGTGACTAAAAGTGGCTTAAGTGAGCTTAAAACCCAGCTCTTATAAGCCAAGGAAAAAAGTAAATGGTCTTCAGTCTTAACTTTCTTCCCATGCATAGCAGCAAATAAACTGTAAATGCATAATAGAAATATGGTTGGTATAGGAGTCTTGTAAAAATCAAAACCATTTGAACAGGAAGGCAATATGGGTTTGTTTTGAGGGATATTATTCCACAAGCTTGAGAAGTTATAAAAAAGGCTAATGCTTTGTGTCTGAATACCTCAGAGTGCTTAAAAAGTTTATACTTCAATGTAACTAGATAGCAGAAGATCAAATCTCCTATAGTGAATTCGCGTGCTGGCCTTGCCACGATTTTAACCTCTTTTTATGGACAGCGCTATCGGATCCCGTGGCTGGCTCAGACATCAGACTGCAGGCTCCCTCTTGCATTCCAGAGTGGTGGCTGCAGCATAGACACCTTTGCTTGGGTCTCTGTGTGCTTCTGCTCATAGAAAAAAAAAAAAAAAAGGCCAGAAGCAGGTTTAATGGGAACTCTTCTGGCCTTGTAACCTCTTATGTCTGTCGTGGTTTTACCCCAGCTCGTTCACTCCCCCCCATCGGGATGGGGGATAGAATTGGAAGAGTTAAAGTGAGAAAACTCGTGGGTTGAGATAAAAGACAGTTTAATAGGGAAAGCAAAAGCCGCGCGCGCAAGCAAAGCAAAGCAAGGAATTCATTCACCGCTTCCCATGGGCAGGCAGGTGTTCAGCCATCTCCAGGAAAGCAGGGCTCTGTCACGCGTAATGGTTACTTGGGAAGACAAACGCCATCGCTGTGAACACTGCTGCGTGCCCCCACCCCACCCCCTTCCCCCAAGCTCCTTATAAACTGAGCATGACGTCATATGGTATGGAATATCCCTTTGGTCAGTTTGGGTCACCTGTCCTGTCTGTGTCTCCTCCCAACTTCTTGTGCACCCCCAGCCATCCTGCTGGCAGGGCAGTGCAAGAAGCAGAAAAGGCCTTGGCCCCGTGTAAACACTGCTCCACAATAGGTCCATAGAACAAAAACATCTCTATGTTATCAATGCTGTCTCCAGCACAAATCCAAAACATATCCCCACACTAGCTACTATGAAGAAAATCAATCCTCTCAGCTGAAACCAGGACAACGTCTTTATTTGATCTTTTGACATCCTGCTGTGCTATGTACACATCCACACCTATATGTAAATAGACAGGATTTGGCCTTGGGGAGAGAGGGGCTTTTAAGAATGCAAATTATGTCTGCCTGTGCTTCCTCTGCTACTTCAGAGTAGCAGTTTTGACATAAGTAGTTCTAGGATGGGGGAATTCAATGGCTTTCACTAGGAGAGAAGTACTTTCAAATATTGGTCACTGATTCTTTATCTAAAGTTGCTGTCCTATGAAGAAGAGAATTTGAGGTTCCTGTCCATTTATTTAAATGCAGTTACTTACATGAAGGAAACCAGTCTTTAGAGTTCATGCTTATTAGAATAATAGGAAACTTTGAGTTACATGAGGTAGGGCTTTCTCATGCTAAATTACAAATACTGTTAAAAGACAGTGAGAGGGAAGCTGACAGAACTGCATCGGAGGTTCTCTAAAAAGGCAAATCCCTCTTTCTGTATTTATTCCTTAAGTAACAATGAAATACCTAAAAAGAGAATGAGGCCATGTAGCAAGACAGCAACTTCCTATCTGTGTTGAAAATGTAAAAGGAAAATAATCCCTAAGTTGTTTCCAGTAGTTTTTTGAGCTTGCTTTTGTCTCTGAAGTCCCAACATATTATTAGGCTGTCATGTTTTTCACCACTAACACTCTCTGTACAGGAAGCACTTTGTCTTTATAAAATTTCAGAAGCAACTCCGAAAAAGTATCTTTCCTCCAACAGAAGCATTTTAGAAAATTCACCTGGTCTGATAAAGAGAAAAGTTATTGGTGAGAATACTGGTAAGTATCTGTTATGTTGCTGAATTGACTATAGAAAGATTGCAAACTGTGTGGTTAAAACCTGAAAATCCTAAACACAAACCCAATAGGGTTGCTTTTTTTTAAAAAAAAAATAATGAAATGCAGCACTAATCTCCTGTTCGTATTAATCTGTAAATAGCATGAAAAACATCCATGTCAGATTTGGAGCTAAAACCAGCATAGACTGCTAAAGTGAGACAATGTATATAGCAAAGAGAAGACTCTTTGTTGTATCCAAATTTTGGGAAAAATTTACAGAAGCAAGCAAGATCTTAAGTTTTTTACTTTTGAAAGGCAGTTCATTCACAGATGAAAGCAAGCAGAATTAATTTCTCTTCATTTGACTGTCAATTTATACAGGAATTATCAATGTTATTTCTCTGTGTAGCTTTCCAACATGTCATTTTCAGGTTAGTTTTCTAAGATGCTAAGGTACTCATTTAATGTGTGTGTGTAAGAGAAGAGCTTCTAATAACTGTGGAAGCTATGACCTTATTTCAACAGAACTAGGCAGAGGAATAGAGATCACCTGCGTTAGAGATTCCCACAGATCTCATTAAAATAGGTATTTGTGGAGATGAAATCCTCACTCTTCTGAGTGAGGCTTAGGCCGAAGCTGGGACTTTGCAAACAGTTGGTCATCAGACAGTCTATGTGAGAAGGGCTTTATGATTAGGAAAACATTGAATCAGCTTAAAATGAAGGTTGTGATCAACCATTAAAGCTTCTTCCTCTGTGGTTTTGGTTAATATGGGCTGTAAGATCAGTGCCAGCAGCTGATGGCTCTAACTCTGTTCCTTGAGTAGGCAAAAAGCAGACAATCCAACAGCTAACCACTGGCTTCCCACAGACTGAGAGCAACCTCTTGGTCACCACTTTAGTCCTAATCAGGGTTCAACTGCTGGTATGATGCCATAGGTTTTTATTGTTGGCTTTTTAGTTAAGTGAACAGCAGTCAGCAGTATTTCTAGCTAAACTTTTGTGTGAAGAGTGCACGTATGCGAAACTGCAGCAACTGCTTGCTTCAACTGTGGTTCCTGCTTCTATTCCCACTGCCTGTGAAAGTCTGAAGGCAGTTTCAATGTGATGGATTATAACGGTTCCAAGGGAACACGTAGCTGTGTTCCAAAACAAAAGTCTGTTGTTAGCAAGTGAGAAAAGCAGAGCACACACAAAAATCATCACGTAAGTAATATGGGAATTACAGCTATATATGGCCAGGTATTCTGCAAAGAAAAACATCAGAGGAGTTTACTAAGATACACGGGGTCATATTACTTGTTACTTCAGCCAATGTGATTTTTAAAATGTATTTTTATTTTGTATGTGTAGCATTAGTAGTTATATCTAAAAATTTTCATCAGGTCTATGGAAATGTTGATCCTTTTATGTGTGTGAAATGAAGGCTTAGGAGCTCCACAGAGATCAGAGCCCCATTTTGCGGAGCAGAACAGGCATCTGATTTAACTGTTTGTCCAGACAGCATGTGACAGACGCAAGAGACTGAAGTCTCCAAATGGTTGTCTGGAAAAGCCAGTTGCCCTAGCATTTGCTATATATTTATACTAAAACATATACTTGGAAAAGCTCAGTTTAATAATCTGTCTGTGTTGCTGAAGAAAATATGATTAACAGTGTAAGTAAGCAAATCCAAACTAATTCCACTTTAGCTGGCATTAGTAAAGATGTGATAATTGAGCAGTGGGAACTCCAGTGATGTATGGACAAATACAGAGTATTTGATGTGTTGTACAGGCTATACTGAAAGTTGGACTGCTGTGTCCTTGCTGCACATGTTGCTTGTATTTAAATTATGGTTTTAGAATACGACTATTTCAGAGGAAATTAAAATAAACTCTATCATGCAAGAAAATAATGGTAATTAAAGACAATTGTGGAATAATAGTTTGCAGAAGTGTATGAGGGAAAAAAATTAACTACTTTTAAAACATACTTTGATTAGCTTATAGAAATTCTAAGCAATATGACTGCTTTTACTAACAGTCCTGGCCTGTTGGTCCAAGGAGTCCCTTTGACTACTAATATTTTTGTCTTATAAACCACTGGTCTGCTCTGCAGGAATATTACTGAGGGGTAAAATTGCTACACAGTACTGTGTTTTTGATCTGTATCGAGTTATTCAGGAATATGACCGGATTAGAAAAAAATATAGATGCTTCAAGAAGCTTTCAAATGGGAAGAGGAAAAGAGATATTTTGATTAACAAGATGTAGCATGAAAAACTTGCACTATGACACAGGACTGAAGGTGGTAACTCATGAAACTATAAGTACAGACTAGCATTGATCTTTCTGAATCCTGTTCTATAGAATTCAGCTTTGCATAATAGGCCTGTGCTCAGACTTAAAGCTAGAACTCCCCCTCCCCTTGTGCTTGGCACACTACACTGAGCTTCAAAGCACAGGGTGATTAGGTAATGCACCAAATACAGCTTATGAAATCATCACCCACATCGTGTAGCGGGTGGGTAAATTACAAAGCATTTAAATTAATTTCTTTGCTGTTTATAGTTGAAAATGGACAGTAATGTTAACAGAGGAATTTTGTGAGTAGTAGTGGATCTTTTTACTGTCTTATGTGAAACAAAGCTAATTCTAAAGGTATTAAGGGTCTCCAAACCCTGCCTGTAACAGTAATGTGCTAATTAACAGTGCCTTTCATTAGTGGATGGACTTACTGTGTGTAATACTTCTGTTGTAGTCCAGCACCAAAAGACTGCAGTGTAAGCTGATGAAAGTTTTCTGGTTTTTCTGTGTGTTATATTTCCTGTAAATATGCTTTTGATTGTTTCCTTACTCTCTAACCAATATGGAAATGCAACATAATTTGCACATCTTTTCTGAATGCTCTGAATCTTGTCTATGATTTGTACCAGTGGTCTTAAACAGATCTGATTGTTCTGCATTATGTGGGAAGTAACTTTCCTTCTGGAGCTCATAATCAAATAATTTGGGGGGAAAAAAAAAAAAGAAAAAATGTTTTTCCTATTTCTGTTTTATAACAAATTCATATTAGAGATCAAGTCTCACTCTGCAGATGAAGTAGTACACTCATAATTCAGGTAAGAAAAATGAGTACATTGGATTTCACCACCAATCTCCAGAGTAACTTAAACTTGCTATTTGCAATAAAGCTGCATTTTTTAATGTTGTTGTTTTTTTTCTGTTGGAAGCCCACAATACGCTGTTGTGCTTCTGAGATTGCTTTCTAGAACAAGGCAAAATACAGTTATGTTGGTAATGAAAGTGTTTGCTGCATGCTTTGTATTTAAAACATTAAAAAAAAATACCTTTAGTATCTGCAAAAGTGTTGTCCTTTGCATTGACAAAATCTCACTTGATGGAATTGAAATCTGATCAAAAATCAGTTTCCTTATAATAGCTGCCAAGTTCTTGTACTGTAATAGTTTAAAATATGGCTTGGTGATGGGTTTGGAGAACATGGATGCCACTTTCCCGTGAGAATGGCACTCGCTATAAACTGGAATTCACTTGCATACTAAATGCATGGATTATAAGCAGTGTTCTAAACATGCAAAACTCTCAAAATTCAAGGGAGAGGAGAGGAAGATCATTAAGGTTATTCTAGAAGGCATGCAGAGCTTCTTTAAATTCTTCAATATTATATTCATTACAATTAAGTTAAACTTCAAAGAAGTTTTAAATAATTTCACTCTGGGTCATTAAGTTAACAATGTCACTGTGTTCTTGCTATCTCATTTACCTTAATTAGGGTGCACTTTTATAAACGATGGTAACGCTGTGTAACAAGCAGGGTTTGCTAGCCACTGCCAAATGCAAGTTTTAAGATGGTTTTATTTTGCTGGCTGTATCCTTGCTGAATAATAATCTATATCAAGTTATTCTTATAACAAGTCATCATTGCTTTGGGATTTCATTTATGGGAGATATGCACTGCATAAATGTTTATGTAGGAAAGAAATGAATGGATTGGGGTACCTGAAGGGCGTAGATTGAGGGTGAAAATGAAGCTGGTACTCTGGTGGATGTCTAAATTTCTTCCATGGGAGAAATTCCACATTCTTTGTAAGAAAAATTTTTGTCAGAAGAAGTTTGGTAACTAAAGAACGCTTATCAGCTGTGGGAAGTGTCAGTGCTGTTCCGCACAGCAGCCGAGAGGCTCTGATCAAAGGATGTGTGTTGCTAGTCAGTGTGCATATGATTTTGGCAGGGCTGGGTGGTACGTGGACATTCGGATGCGTGCACTGCCAGCAGTATTGTTTCTTTACGTAGTATTTGAGTTGTCCTGTCTCACTATTGATACCTTTTACATGCAAACACTTGGGATGAAATGTTTACTTGAAGACTGAGTTTTACTGTGAAAGGTTGAGACTTATTTTAAGTGTTGCTCATTGTTACTTGGTAAACTCCTCAGTAATAGTTTACATCACATAACTTTTATGTTGCATGAAATCCATGAAAAAAGGTTGCAAACCAAAACAAAAGGAAAAAAACAGCTGTATCTCTCTCCCTTGATGAAGTGGCAGATGGTAATTATGTGGCAATGCTGCTTGATACATTCAAAGCAAATATGTCTATATGGGAACCAAATTTATGCTCTTACCTATGACAAAGCAAGAAAAAGAATACCGCTGTTTTGGACACGTATTCTCTTGCACTGGCTGGTACTACCCCTCAGCTGAGTGAACTGTGGGAGAGGTCATCGGTTCTGGTGGGATGTGCTGGGAAATGAGGTGTGAATGCTAATCCATAGCTCCCTCACCCTTCTGCTGAAATAATCATACATACCATCAATAAATCTGTTTAGTAGCTACACTACTGTGCTGAAGAGGAAAAAAGGGAGGCAAAGTGTGTTTTCTTTGTTCTGTTGATAGTACTCTCAGGAATATCAAATCTCTCTTGTATTCTACACCACCTTGTAGCTCATCTAGTCTTCTGCATATCTAGAGAAAAACATGTTTGCTAAAACTGATACCTGAAACTGAAATCAAACGAATCTTTTAAAATCTTGTAATGTTGGGAGAAATGTAAGTATATACTTATAGATAGGAGAAGTTCAAAATCATAGAGGAAGGGGTGAAATAGTGTTTCTTTTCCCAACTCACAAACCTCTTTCTGGTTGTCCTCTAAATTTGACTACTCTTAATTAGAGGTAGAACAACAATATAGCAAAAATAGTTTTCTCTTGGAGTTTGGGGAATCTAGGACATCTATAATCACTTCTCACAGCTTTGGACTACTCTGTGTCACTTGAATGAAAATGTCTGCAAGTCATATATTTTAATTTTTAAGTGTCAAACTTAAGCTACTCTTGTCAAGTTGAACACGTAAGTCCAGAGGGCATTCCATAACATGCGTGCTGTTCTTGCTTGGCTTTCAAAAGGATCAGCTCAGCCTTCTTCACATCTAGTGCTTATTTAATTTAGAGTGATTGTTGAGGTTTGTGTACTAAGGTGTGTTACATTACCAAAATAAATTGATGCTCTTTAATGGAAAATACTGCCATAGAGCTAAACGATATTTGTATCTGTACATGTACGTGGTTTTCTAACAGATGATGGGTTTCTCTTGAACGTTATATTTTACTTAATGTTTTTGTATTACTTCTTAATGACTTAGATTTAAGTTTAATCTTTGTGCTTCTCTAATGGATGAATGATGAGAAGATAGACCTTGGAACCCAGATCATTTGAATTCTATTCGCTAATGAGCAGGTAGTTTTACATGCAATGTATTAACAGATTTCAGCTCTTATACAGGTATGGAATATCATGTTAGTTGTACATTTACTGGCATACAATGTAGAAGATAAAATTACACACTGTGCAATTTTTAGATAAATAAGATTAGATGTCTACAAATCACCCTCTAGAGTAAATCAGATTACAAGCACTGTCTGGCCAAAAACCCAGGAGTGAAGATGACTGAAATAAAACATGTCAGTGGTACGTAACAATGCAGAGCCAGACAGAATCTTAGATTCCCATCTTTGCTTGTAGAATGTGGAGAGGACTTACTCAGAATATACCAACATACATAAATGTTTTTAATCGGATGAATAATTAAAGGAACAAGGAAATTTTGGCTACCTTTCTGATGATAATTTCCAATTTTCCCCATCTCTTTTTGTCTTGTAACTATCTGAGCCTGAATGTGGCTTCATCTGGAAAAAGTTTGTCCCTGTGAAGCTCGCTTTAAACAAAGTGAGGAAGTGGAAGCAATCAATGTTCAGTACTTTGAGGAATGGTGCAGACTTTCCATGAAATATCAGTCTGATTATATGTTTATACTGTAATGGAGGAGAGGAAGACTTATGCTACATACTTGTTAAGCTAATTGAGAACAGCTGTTTGCCAATGAATAAAGACACATATTCTTTTCATACCAGAAATGATGATTTTTAAAATAAAAGTCATGCTGTTTGTGGAATAAGTGCTTGCCTATTTACATCCACTCTGCTACCATCATGTCCACTTTGCTAGTATTCCAACTATTTCTGAACCATTTAGTAGCTCTCTCAAAAGTGTTCTTTGGCTTGACTATCCTCTAGGGTATGCTTAAGCAAATCAGCTCTAAATAGAAACTGTAATATGCAGTCCTAATGAAATGAAAGTCCAAATTAACTCTTTAGGAAAAATCTCTATTGCTAGGAGCTCAGGTATTGCTGCTATTCCTGTATGCTAGGTGTATTCTTTCCAACAGTGGTGGTCTGGAATATTTCCTATCAAAGATAATGAACATGTTGTGTATTTCTGCTTTCATTGCATTTAATTTATTATATTCAGTAATGTATTTCAGTAGACACTACCTATCTAGTAATTAAGTAGAAGTAGATAGAATGACTTCGAAGACTACCGAGAAATAAAGTAGAATTGGTTTCTGTCTGTGGTTGTCAGGATATCTCACAAAACCAGGAAGGTGTCCCAGTTATGTATAAGGAAAAGCCAAGTACAGATGGATGTAGGATTTGGACCTAGAATTCTTCAGGTTCAGGAAACAATAGATTTAGTTTTTCAGTTGCTCCAAATGTAGGAATTAGCACAAGAATGGTTTGGGTCTTGAAGGTGTCTACTAAGTTAGTTTCATATCTGAGGTACATTACTTCCCCCCCCCCCCCCCCCCCCCCCCGCCCCGTTACATCTGTTACATATCAATTTGATGTTAATCAGGACAATCAAATCACTTTTGCTTTTACTGGTCTGAAGTTTAGCATTTTATAACACCTCATTTGAGATATATAACAAACACTTTGCATAAACCACTGAAAAATACAGCAGTACAGCATAACTACAAAGAGAAAAATAAATGGAAGTCTGACTTAAAATGAATTCACTGGTAGGGTGAGAGGAGAGCCTGATTTTGAAAATGCGTGACTGCTGAAGAGCCATCTTACTGAAAAAAATTCAAGCTGTTAGGTATTACTGTGCTAGCAAAACTAGATAAATGAATGTAGACTGGATTGAGGAACTTGGCAGTTACCAATGAGATGTATTAATTGTAGCACTGAGAATTTTTTTTCTTCTTGTCAAGTTAATAACAAATGTAACCCTGGCCTGCTGTTTTGTCCTCTGCTGTTGGGATTTAAATTCTAATGTACAATGTGAGATAGAAATGTTGTTACACTGATGTAAATTACATCCCCGTATGTGAAAGATAGTGTGATGTGTCACATTTCTGGTATTTCTGCTGTTTTTGAATGGTAACTAGTGGCAACACCAGCATTGATCTTCCAAATGTAAGCTGTTGGGGTATTTTTTTATTGTGGTTGAGGTACTACAGTTACTGTTTAGTGAAATGAGGAACATAGTAGTATTAGTCTTCTAGAAAAATGCCTTGGGAATTCCATTCTTTTATTTTTCCTTCTCGTAAGGGTCAAAAGTGGATGGGGAGGTTCCAGAAGCCTATACTAGAACATGGAGAAAATGAGGGTATATCAGTGTTTGTGCTGACGTGGACCTTCAACCAATACTATGCAATGACCTTAGACTTTAGAAGTGTCTTTAATTTCTCCATAGGGAGCATTTTACTGATTCCTGTATGCTTTTAATTACAATCTAATTTGTCCTTTGCTACAGGCCTTGCAATCATTTCATCATGCTCTGGCAAGGAATGGTTTCTACTTTAAATGAGATCTATGGTCAGCTGAACTGCTGACTTAACAGCTGATGGCAGGGAGTTTGAGGGGGTTTAAGACAATGGCTGCAAGGGCTCTTGTGTATAGAATGTTACCACCCTGTCACTGGATGTTCCTCAGTTAGCTTCTTAGGCAGTGATAACCATTGCTCCTTTCTTAAAAAAAGATCCTGCTTGCATAACCAGTGCTGTATAACACGGGAAAACATTTCCATAGCCTTTTTTGTTGATAAAATGCTGCTTTTTGTGACAGAGATGATGATAATAGCCATATTCAACTATGTCCCAATTTTCTTCATGCAGGCAGTGTAACAGCCGTATTGTGAATGATGGGAGTCCTCGTGCTCAGGGAATACCAGGTGGTTAAGCAGTGGCAAGCTGTGGAATGGTTGTGTACTTCACAGGGGCGTGTTCTCTTTTCTTGTGTTGGGTTTGATTACTAAACCTTCCAAAATTCTGGAAGTTGAAGCATATTTTGTCAAAAACTTCCATCAGCTGGTACTTGAAGGACCATACTGCTTGAAAATTTTCTTCTTATAAGGACATCTTGAAAAGATAGTGGTGTTCTCATCCAGTATTCACGTGCTTTTTCATCATTTTGCACAAATAGTATAAAGCTTTCCCTGAGACACTGATGTTAATGATTTATTCTGAGAGTAAGGGGTTGAGGTCACAACATTTTCTGACTTTGAGTAAGTGGCTTCCAAACTAAGAAACATTGCTCAATCAATAAAATGGTTCTGTATGCAAAGAATAAAATTCTGGCTAGGTTGTCTGTTTCTGTAAAGTATGGAAAAGACTGAGGGAAAGGTTACCTGATTAAAGTGTTTCTCCTTGCAGAGGTCTGAGTTGTTCATGTAAATTTGCTTTCATCAAGTCCAATGACAAACCAATAATTCATAATAAACATATTTGGAAATGGAATATGTTTCATTGAAAGGGCTGTGGGAACTCAGATCATCAATCACTTCTCCCACAATTCTAATTTTAAGCTGTCTGCCTAACAAGAAACATTATAGTCCAGTTGCATATTAAACAGTGCTTGGGGAGGGCATGAGGAGTTTGCATTTGTAAAGTCCACTGAAGCTGTTCAATTTTATTTTCATTGCTTGGTCGTTACGAGTGGCTTATAGGTGTCAGTATTCCATGCCTCACAAATTAAGAATAATTCCCAAACAACAATACTATTGTTTGTTTTTCCTTTGATTAGAATTTTTGAATGGATTTGGTGGAGATAAGTTTCTTATGTCACAGCAGAATTGCTTTGACTTTTGAAATTATCACTGCACAAGAGATAGATCACAGTTGGACTGTCTGGCTTATGAATTACTGTTGTAAAACTAATTCTGTATAGCATTTGGTCCCAGCATGGGAAGCAAGAGTGACACAAGTGATCCATGCAGGGGCTGTATCTTTCTTTTTTTACATTTTAAGAATTACTTCAGTATTGTGATATCATTAACTTTCAAGTCAAGGTTAGAAGAATCTTTGCTTAGCCTCTGTCTGCAACATGTAAAGTAGCTCTTCCTACTTTTTGTGATACTTCTAGCAATGTTTAATTGGTTTAGGGTTTTTTGGGGGTTGTTTTGTTAATACTCCAATTCTTAACTTCAGGTAAGACTGAGTTTTCATCTCGAGAGGGGAGAACATTCATAAAAATGAACTTTGTATCGAGGGAAACTACCCTCCTATCCCTGTCTTCACAATCAAGAAATTCTTTCATGCACTGATTCTGAAGAGGTTAAATTAGCCTCTGAATAATACTATGAAGCCTTCTCCATACCCTCCTCCTTGCATATTTTTCTCCCAAATACAGTTATGATCTTTTAAAGCAAGCCCTTCACTTTTCTCCAAACATGAGGAGTCTTGTGCTGTCACACTATAGCACGACAGAAGGAAAGACAGCTGGAGAGAGTATGTGCTTTACAAAGGAAACGTTCTTTTTTTATTCCTCTGATTGGGTTTTCTGCAGTCGTCCTTTTCCTGTCCCCTGCCTGATTTTAATAATGAGATTTAATAGGGATGCAAAATTTGTGGTAACAAAGACGGACATTAATCATGCCTCTTCTGTCTTCAAATAGCCTCTAAATTAGGTCTGGATGGCTATCTAGACCTAATTAATTATCTCATGGCTATCTAGTCCATGTTGCTGTTGGTACTCTTTGACTTCTGCACAATGATACGGTGTTATTAGACTAGCTTTGATCCTGGGGCAAAGGCTCTGCTTGTGACATTCTGCCAACGCTAATGTTACTGAAAAAAACCCTGTAAACAATATTAAACACCCCTAAGGTATATATGAACCATTCTTCACAAGAAATGTCAATTTGATAAACATACATATGCACTAACACGCATATGTGCATCAAACTTTGTGTTCTCCAGAGGTAAATTTTTGCTGCTGCTTTTTAACTTATTGGAGTGTAAACCAGTTCACCTCTGCTTAGGTACAGCCCAAGGCAAGGTGCTGCCGAGCTCCTTTTGGAGGGTTCAAATGCCAGCAAGTCTTCTCTTTGCGCTGCAACTGCTGATACTTCTGGGTGCTGCATTGCACTTCATGGGCTGCCAAGCTTGACATTGGGCTCCCTGTCTGCCGAAGGATTGTTTTCCCTGCGCATGTTACAAGCTCCTGCTACTGAACATATAATTTTCATTTTAATACAAATAGAATATTTGTATGTACTTTCATTTTTAGAGATCACCAGATGAATAGTTACTCTCTTTATGTATGAGTTACTTTCCTTGCACAGATTTCAAGGAAATATTTTTTCTCCAAAGCTAGTGAGCCCATGACTGCAACTCATTTGCACTTCTAATAAAGCTGACCGTAAAATCTTATCCATGAAGCAATCAATATTTGATACAGTTAACATTTCTTAATGATAAAATACCACCTTCCATAGCAAGATCTGAAAGGTTTATATGGAACTTTATAGCTTTATAAATGATATTTTCTTGCTTTTTCATCATTGTTTACTTCTTTAATTTGTATTGTGTAGTCCTGTCATGAATGTAAACTTGCACACAAGGAAAGCAAAAGTGAAAAAGATCAAAAAGATCCTTGTCTAGTTTAAAGTTAATTAAAAATGATAGAGCGTTGATCTGCTTGAGGGTAGGAAGGCTCTACAGAAGGACCTGGACGGGCTGGATTGATGAGCCAAGGCAACTGGATGAGGTTCAACAAGGCTCAGTGCTGGGTCCTGCACTTGGGTCACAATGACCCAATGCAACACATTTGGCTTGGGGAAGAGTGGCTGGAAAGCTGCCTGGTGGAAAAGGACCTGGGGATGTTGGTCAACAGCCACTGAATGAGCCAGCAGTGTGCCCAAGCAGCCAAGAAGGCCAACGGCACCCTGGCTTGTATCAGGAATTGTATGGTCAACAGGACCAGGGCAGTAACCATCCTCCTGTACTCGGTACTGGTGAGGCAGGAAAGACATTGAGGTGCTGGAGTGTGTCCAAAGAAGGGCAGTGAAAGTGGTGAAGGGTCTGGAGCACAAGTCCTGTGAGGAGTGGCTGAGGGAACTGGGGTTGTGTAGACTGGAGAAAAGGAGGCCGAGGGGAGACCTCCTTGCTCTCTGCAACTCCCTGAAAGGAGGTTGTAGCCAGGTGGGTGTTGGTCTCTTCTCCCAAGTAACAAGCACTAGGACAAGAGGAAACCACCTCAAGTTGTGTCAGGGGAGGTTTAGATTGGATGTTAGGAAAAATTTCTGTACCGAAAGGGTTGTCAGTCATTGGAACAGGCTGCCCAGGGAAGTGGTTGAGCCTCCATCCCTGGAGGTATTTAAAAGATGTGCATAGATGTGGTGCTTAGGGACATGGTTTAGTGGTGGAGTTGGCAGTGCTAGGTTAACAGTTGGACTTGATGATCTTAAAGGTCTTTTCCCACCTAAATGATGCTATGATTCTATAACTGCCAGTTTGCAGTGGTGGACAAAAAGAGTTTAAGAAATTACTTTTCTAATATAAGCACTAGAACAAAATTAGACAATGACCGATTACTTTTTTCACTGACTTCTGATTTGAAGTTGTACTTGTAGTAGTGTGCAGAACCACTGGAATCGTTGTGCTGTGTCCTTCACAAGAAGTTCCAAGGACAGCACTTCCACAGAGCGCTTATGATCTAGGGGTAAGAAAGGTCTTCACCATTAAATAGATCATAAAATTGGAAGAGAAGTTATAAAAAGATCTGATGTAGCAAATATCTAAGCCTTGCAGTTAAGTCAGTATTAATAATTTGAATTGGCTGTGGCAAAGGTGGGTTCCTCCCTTCCTCCTTCCCAACAGTGTGTCAGCAGAACTGACTGGATAGATAGCTTCAGGTGATTGTTTCTAGCAATGACATCTTTATATACTTGGTTAAGGTGTCATGCCATGAGCAATAGCTGAGGGATGGCTATAAATACAAGGCTGAATTCTGAGTCGTCTGCGGTTATCTTGACTATAATTCTCTACCAGCTGTCTCAACTATAGTTAGAAATGTTCTGGTGAACATACACTGAAGTCTTTGCAACAGATCATGTTTTTTTTCTCATCAGTAGAGAGTCTCAAAGCTTAGTTTGCAGTAAGGTGAGATTTAAATAAATTCTCTTCTCCATTCCTAGAACTTCTGCTTAAAAATTAACAATTTTCATATTGAATTTTCAAAGAAAGCACTTCAAGATAGAATTTGTATTGCAGTGTCCACCTGCACTGCAATTTAGCCCTGAACCAAAATGCAGTTCAGTCATTTAGTGCATTAGATTCGGGAGAAAGAAATTTGATTTGAGCCTTATAAAATTATTTTTTCCAGGAGAATAATTATTCTAGCCTACCTTAAGTGGTTAATAAACATATCTTGGAAGTGTTATCTTTCTGTTGTTAATTTCATAGTTTTTAAATCTATTGACTGTTTGTGGATTTGGGAGATGTAGATAAAACTACCTTGTGAGAAAGTTCACAGTTCTGTGAAAACTGTATCTATTTTACTGGAAATCTGTTAATCTGTTAGGGCGGGGGGAGCAAGGTATTGCTTTCTTGCAATTTTATTTCAAAAACAATCTTTTCTGTATAATTTCTAAGAAAGTATATGGAATTCTAAAAGAAAAATATTGTAATTGTTCTGAAAAGTGGGTTATTCTTTTTCTTTGTTCCCCTCCTTTTTCCCCACAAGGTTCAGTGTAAAGACCAGTTTTTAAATCTTAATCATCTTGATTCTGAATTTCAGTAGAGATTTTTTTGCACAGTATTAGTGCCTCTGCATGTGATACTGGTATCACGTGCAGAGAAGAATATATGGTGATGAATATGCATTATTTTTTTTAAGCTATTGCTTCAGTTTTTGCATTTTTCAATGGTTTTAGCAATTTGAGCAATGATTAACTCAGCTATTTGTACTTAATGGGAGTAGGTATTCCAGAAGATAGTGGTCACAGAGGAAGGGTTCCGTAGTCAACTTTATTTCATTACTGAAGTTACATTAAATGCAGTGCTTATTCCACAGTGGGCAAGGCTAGTAAGATCCATGGTATTTTCCTGTAACAACTTAAAAATTGATACTGATTTCCATGGCCTAGGCAGCATTTCAGCCTAATACATGGGTATGCAGGTAATCTTAGTGACTTTTGCAAGATTACTAATGGGTTGGTGCACGGTTCTGTAATGGGACTTGGGAGGAACTGTCTCCTGCTCTTGCTCTCACTACTAAGTACCATTCTCCCAGTGGTGGTTGTTTGCTGAAGAAGCACTGCCTTGTGGCATAGACCAGTATTTCTAATCTTGAGTGGAAATATAAAATTATATGAAACTAATCAACTGTGAAGAAACATAACTTTTAGTGTCTGCTGCTTGCTTTCTAGAAGAAACTCTCCATTATCAATGGTTAAAAAAAAGTTTTAAAACACAGGAATGTATATAGCATTGTGACTGCATTGTATGCAGAAGCTCAACATGAGCCGGCAGTGTGCGCTTGCAGCCCAGAAAGCCAACTGTGTCCTGGGCCGCATCAAAAGAGGCGTGAGCAGCAGGTCGAGGGAGGTGATCCTGCCCCTCTACTCCGCTCTGGTGAGACCCCCCCTGCAGTACTGCGTCCAGCTCTGAGGGCCCCAGTACAGGAGAGACATGGAGCTGTTGGAGTGAGTCCAGAGGAGGGCCACGAAGCTGATCAGAGGGCTGGAGCACCTCTCCTGTGAGGACAGGCTGAGAGAGTTGGGGTTGTTCAGCCTGGAGAAAATGCAGCTCTGGGGAGAGCTAATTGCGGCTTAGCTTGTATTTATTTTTCTTCCTTAGTAATAACCCAGATAGATTATTGAATTGAAGGATGATTACCTTCTATTAAAAAAACTTAGCACAGAGTGCTAACATCAAATGTGTAGTAATCTCTCATACAGGTAGCTTGAGATGTGCCTTTTTTAGCAGCAGATAAGCCTCATTCCTTGTAAAAAATAATAAGAGATCCTGCCTGCAGTAATGATCACCGGTTGATTCCGCACTTCCAGACAACAAACCTGTACCACACGAATGAATCACTGCTAAAGTCTGAGGGCTTTAGGGCATTTTGCTCTACACAGGAGAGTTTTCCAGCATCCAAAAGATGAAAAATAACCTTCTGTGATATGCTATAATGGTAAAGAGGTTTGTTGCTGCTTTGTATCTCATCAAGGGCTGTTCCAAGTGCACAAGTCTTCTTACTACCTTCCTGTTATTAGGTAAAGCTTTGTTGTCAATTTGCAAAATGAAGACAGGAGATATGCTTGTGTTCTTTTGAGATACGTACTGTACTGCATTTATTCACCAAGATTTAATATAAATAAGTTAAAAGTTACCTAGCATTATTATTGAACTTTGATCACCAGGAAACTTTATTTAATTAGTTGTTGCAGAGCATCTAGTTATCGTTATCAGAGTGTCTGTTCTGTCATTCACTTTGTGCTTGTTTACACATAGTCCAAGGGAAACAACATGACTGTATTCCCAACCCTGCAGTGATCATAAGAGCAAAGGCACTTACGGATCCCAGGAGTCGAGTCCCTTCTGTGAAGGGGAATTCAAGGACTTCAGTTGTTGTTTTGGGGCTGGGTTGCAACATCAACCACTGGTGACAATTAAGCATGCCTCTGGAGCTAAAATCTTCACTGTAATGCTCCTCTTCCTTCACTGAATAAAGGCAGTGAATAATTTTGTAGTATTGAGTATCAGAATAACTCAGATGTGATTAATAAACTCTCCTCCTCCTCCTCTTCAAAAAAACTCCCAATAAACAAACAAAAAATAAAATCAGAAGCTCTTTTACAATCAAAGCATTAGAGGAGAAAAGATAGGGAGTGAAATTAAGACTGACTTACCCTACACCTGAAGTTCCTCTCAACAGTATGTATGTATTTACCTTTTCCAACCTTAAATGTAGCCATTTGAAATGTTTTTAAATATCTAGAAAACAGCAATGATAATTGTATCTTTAAAAATCATATGCTGACATACCTTGACTGATTTCTTCATTGAAGAGGTTTGGATAGCTGCAATGTGCTAATCAGCAGAATAATTAGATTCTGCCTTGACCCAACTGCAGATATTTTGAGGCCTTGCTATCACTGGAATTGAGCCACAAAATGCCTATGGGAAAGTAGCACGCATTGTCACTTCATTACTCTTCATAATCTGAGGTTCAAACTAAGAACTAGGAGATGGTTTCTAAAATATTCTGGTTATCTGCAACACTTAGCTGATAGCAAGTTATAGCTAGTTTTAGTAGCCTAAATAACAGGTAAATAGCTCAAATGTTATTTCTAATTCAAATATATTCTAATCAATAGACATAATTGTAAAATTAATATGTTAAATACTTTTCAGTGGGCACCTTTCATAAAAATGAGCCAAAAAAAAAAAGTCTGTGAATTGCAAACATTAAAATTAAATTCTAGTGATTTTGTATGCAGGGAAGTCTCCAAGGCTGCAGATGAACAAGCTCTTTTAGGGTAGGCTGATGCTGTGCCAGGCGGACTACACAAAGTGGCATATGAATTTCAGTGTAGATAAATTTAATGTAACGAATCTGAAAAAAAAAATCTTATCTAAACCTGATAAGATGCTGACAGATTTCAGAAAGCAGAACTTAGAGTCATTGCTAACAGTTTTTGAAATTGCTGGCTCAGTGAATACCTGTTCTCAAAAAAGCCCTCAATGTCTTTGGCATTATCAGGAAAAGTATTGAGAAGGACATAAATGCTGTTTAAAACCTTATGCCCGTATCTTGAGTACTCTTAGAACAACAGAGTAGAGTTAGGGTATAGAAGATAACAGATAAAATAATCAAGAGGATGGAGAAAGCTACCTTGTAAGTAGAGGCTAAAAAGGCTGTCATTTTTCAGTTTGGAGAGTAGAAGACTGAAGTGGGGAAATTGGAGGCTTACGGAGTCATAAAGGGAAAGTGAGGAAAGAAAATACAGAATTGTTATTCACCAAATCTTGTTACTAGAACTAGTAGGTGCTAATTAAAAATGGTAAGACATCAATTTAAAATAGATGCTGTAACGTACTTTTACGCAGAAAACTTTGGAAATCAGTTGGCATAGGAGGCTTTGAGACAGTTTCAACTGGTTCACAAAGGGATTGGAGAAATTCCTGGCCAGGTAGCCTGTAAACATAGACTAATGGGAAGAAATGAGCGTGGAAAACGCAAATCCAGGGATTACTGGTGCTTGGGGAGTGTCTCAGGAAAACGAACTGCTGATAGCTAGGCTTGCCTGTGCTCTCCCCCAGTGGCTTCTCCTCCTGGCACTGTCGCTCTCTGTGGGCTCAGTGAATTCTGGGCATTTCTGGCTGTAGAGTAGTTGCGTGGCAGGGTTCTCTCCCCGTCATGCAGGCCAGTTCATAGAGATTCCAGATGAAGCAACTGGGTATCTGTTTCTGTCATCAGCTTATTCTCCCCACGTTACAAAGGCCAGGGCATGCAGTGTATTCAGCCATGTATATTTGTAATTGCTTGCTGTACCAAATGGCTATATACCAGGAAGTACAGAAATATCAATTTAATTTGACTTAATGCAGTTATAGGAGGCTATTAGTTTTATCGTTTAATATTAAATTCTATTTTTGAGTAGAGCAGTCTAGGACAAGGATCAGATAACAGAAATGTCAAAGATACTAAATTAAACTTTGATTCTTATGGTTATTGTTTATGGACTTGTAGGATTTCCTACCTCTAACCTCTTGTTTCCAGTTTTTTTACTATCAGAGTATTTTATATTTTTCTAGCTTCATGTGTTGTATCTTTATTTTTTCATATCCATGTATGTCTGAATATAGCATTGAAATACCATATTAATAAATTATGTCCAATCATCTATATCTGTTGTATCTGGGTTGCTGGAAAGCCAGACCTTAAAGTACTTCAAAGTATTCATAGTAGTACAAAGGAAGCTGCTATGTTTTCTGTAGTTATATCAACTGGTTCCAGATACTGTGTTGCTTACCAGTCATTGCTATTTTTCTCTTCTGACTTTTTTTATTGCCCATCTTTCACTTACAGTTGCATTTTATTTATGTTGGCTTATCCTGAGGCCCATTTTCTTGCTTTCCTTTTTGATCAAGTGTGTTGCTGTTGAGTTAGAGTACTTGCACCGATACCTGCTGCAGAGGTGGATGCTATTGGCATCCAGAACGGGAATGAGGTAGGGAATAGACAAACGCTCTTACCGGTTATGTTAAAAATTCTAGTAATCTTTTTAGACGCTTCATATTCCTTATTCCAGCAATTTAAAGAACACAAAGACAAGTCAGTAACACAATGAAATGCTGAATTTCTCAAGGATGTCTGGGGAGGATCTCATTGGATACTTATCAAAATCCTAATAAACTTCTTTATAATGTTGAAATGAATGGCAAGGGATGTATCCTCTGGCTCTGAGATTCTGAGATTAATATGCAATTTCACATGTATGCATTTTGGCTGTTAATTAAATAGTGATTTGATGACCAGTATTTTGTGATGTTCAGGTAGAACATTTCATTTACAAATTGTGGTTGAATGTTTTCATAACTCGATAGATTTTCTTCAAAGTCCTTTCAGTATGTACACACTAAATTCTTAACAAACTGTCATTATCTAGAAAAGAGCTTCAGTGAAACAGTTAAAATACTACTTTTTTCGATAGTCAAAGATCAAAGCTTCATAGTAAAGTGGTTATTGATATTATCTTTTAGTAGCCATTTTAAATCATTTATCTATTAGCAAAACTAAATCATACAGTCTATATGCTGAAGGATTACGGTTAGCTGCTTCTTGGGGCAGCAAGTTGTTATATGTGATCAATGTGATCGCTGCTAATGGTTTGTGATTTAAGTGATTACTGGGCATGAAGAACAGTTTTGTAATTTGTTCTCCCCAGTGAATAACCTTTGGTTTCCTGGATACATTTTTTCTGTTTATCAGTTGGTTAACTTCGGGTAAATGAAAGGGAGAGGAGTGCATAAAACTACATCAAAGTCCAACTTAGTCTGTACTAGGCAGTCTCGGTTTCCTCTCTGCACAGGGAAGTATACCTTCCTTTTGGAGCTTTGCTCTGTAATGCAGGGCTGCTTTGAAATATTCCATTTGACACAAGTGGTCGGAAACTTCTGAATTTAATAAAGAAACCCAGTACACTGCTGAGTCGAAACAGTGAGATTTGTAGGCTATTTATGGCATAGTTCCTGTGGAATTTGGCCCAGTGTGATTGTTATCTTCATAGACAGATGGGGAAGAAGGCATTGTTACCTTCACCAAGCTGTAGTTATTATCTACTAACTGGACTTACAAAAGAGATGGTCTGTACAAAATGCACGAAAGTGCTGTACGATATAAAGGGTTTTAACAAACTGTTGGAATAGGTATGCTGCTTAGTACTGACAAAGCTGTGATGAGCTATTCAGGTCATTTGAAATAAGCACTGACAAAAGCTTTACAGTATACTTCGCCCTGGATTCTGTCTATTTAACACACACACACCCCCCCCCCCCCCCCCCCCATTTTAAAAAGAAACAGTGACTGTTTCAATGGGAGTGGTTTTTCTACCTATTGCTTTACTATGTATGCAGTAGGTCCCACTGTTTCGTTGTCATGTAAGACAGAAAAAAGAAATGCCTTTATGTGTTTTTAAAAAACTGTCAGAAATTTTAGTAAATTTGTCCTTCTCACTATCTAATGTGGCCAGACTCACCCATTCTTTGTACATCATTAGTCTTGATGGATTCTTGTATTTAGAAGAAATCTTTTTTGGCTGTGGCACATGAAGATAGGCAGTGCCCTCAGTTCTCCCTTACCCTTGTAATCAGGACTTTGTAATCAGGCACACATTATGCAAGGAAGAAAATCATTATAGCATCACATCAAATATGATGCCAGAGTAAGTTAATTTCCTGGACTGGGAAACTTTCTTTAGTAGCTGAATGTACCTTTGTAGCTTAAGGCTGAATTCAGAGATGCTCCAAAAAAAAAAAGCTTCATTTCAAGTTGGTGAAATTACCTGAAATTGTAGGTTGGTGGTTTTATTTCTGCTGTATGGTTATCTAAGGGCATGGGTGCCACATGTACCTTGACATTTAATATGGTACACTCTGGGCTGACCATTATCAAGCACAGGACGATACCAGGGGCCCCAGGGCTATAAACGACTCACGTTTATAGTCAATGACTGGTTGTTAAATCAAAGCAACCTGGAGAGCAGGGTATAACCAGTTTTAGAGATAACAAAGTGAACAAAAAAAAGTATCCAGTGGAGAAAAATCAGATGTTACATGGAACTGCAGACCAATGAAGAGTGACCGAACAGCTCTTCACCAGGTTCCCCATCACTGCCCAGTCTGTGCTGCTGCGTGGGGCTCTTCATCCCAGATGCAAAGCTTTGCACTCCCCTGTGTTGAACTTCATGAGCTTCCCAGTAGCCTGTTTCTCCAGCCTGTTCAAGTCAATCTGAATAAGCCGTGCCCTCCACTTACCACTTTGCCCATTTAGGTACCACCCAGCAGCTGTGGACTGATGAATTGCAGTGAGTGATTTGAACCAACACATACAGGTGGGCACACTGGTTTTTGTATGAGACTTACTAATTTTCCTATAGGTAAATCTTTTTTTGTAGACTACTCCCAATGAAATATGGAACTATTTTATTGTTTTCTGCTAGTTTTGCTGTAATGGTTTGGATTCATGTCTTGAGTTATTCCAATTCAATATTCTTATATAAACAAGCTGTAGGGAGTTCTGCTTCATTCCAGGAGGCTCGTATTGTTCCTGGCTAACTTCTGTAATACACAAGTGCTGTATAGCCAAAGAAAGAGGTATAAAGATTATGTGTAACGGTGGGAGAGTTAGACTTACTGGGATGCCTAACAAGGAGCAATCAGGAAGAAGGATGTCAGACAGATGGTTGCAGTCTGAACATGTATGTGGCTGTGAGGGAAGAAATTTGAAGGAAAAATGTCTCTGTTCAGGAGTTCTATACAAGTCACTTTTTGAAAAAAAGTCTTAGTTTTTATTTCTATTTCAGGTAGAAAAAGGTGCTTGTCTCACTGCCTTATAGAGTGACTGGAAGGACTTTTTGAAAGTCTAGCATGTCTTTTTAAGTTCCTCTCAAATTCCAAGGTTAATGCCATTTCTTGCAATGTAGTTCACTATAAACTAGTGCATGCTGTTTGATACCAACACAGTTAAGGCCACATCATATCTGCAAAGTTAAGGTGCAAAGTTTAGTGTAAGTTTAAAATACCAAAAAGCAGTGTATGTAATTTCACAAAAAAACTTTAATCATTTATATAACATTCATAGCAGATTGATTTTCTGTTTTCTAGTTTCCAGTAGCAGAGGACTCTAATGCGCGTGAAGGTTATGGCCTTTCAAATGTTGTGCTGCATGTCATATTTAGTGGATCAAGTTGTCTTGTAAACTTTCAGTTAAATCATTTTATTAGTGTGAGTAACTGATGAGAAAAAAATGAATTTTTGGTTCAAGATAGTATTTGAAGCTGTATTTCTGTCTTAGCTTTCGATCACAGTGTAGTAGCTATTGATTATGCAGTATTGAAATTCATCAGTGTTAAGTGGTATTATTCTGTAAATTGAAGATTTATGAGTAGTTATTTACAGGCATGTAAAAAAGATGCTAAAACCAGTAGATAGTAAGGTGAGGAAAATGTTGCACCAAAATCCCAGTATTGCCTTAGATTTTTCACTCTGTTCGACACTACCAACAATTACTGTCTTTCTGAGGCCTCTCTTAATTAATGTCACACTGGGGAGTAATGTAGGGATTTGAAAATGGCTGAGAATTGACTTTGTTCTGTATATAGCCTGTTAAGTAAATATCTCAAACCGATAGCGCTGTTCACATAAATCTGCAAAAATAATAGTAAATACAATTTTATTAATTCCCTCTTCTTTTTCTGTTATCCACCTCTAATAATAATGAAAGTTACTCTATTTTGTAAAATTATTAATTTATGACCAGAAAGCTATTTTAGATTACAAGCATTTTGGTAGTGATATGAAAAGCAATTATTAAATATTTCATCTGTGACCTAATGAAATGAAGTATCAATTTAGGGGAAGAGTGGAGAAGTATTGTAAGTCTCTGGTTTTTATAGTGCCCTCAGTGTTTCTAATTACATACAACTTACTCAAGATACATACCCAAGCTGTTCTTTTCTGATCTTCTTTTTTATTTACATGTTTTCCTCATCCTTCTGCTATTAGCTGTCACTACCATATGCCTATATTGTCTACTAACTTACATACACATTAGTCTTTCAGTGAGATGTTAGCACATGTCTTGGCAGAAAATCTTTTGCTAACACATCATAGGAAAGCATGTGACGGTGGCGTTTCTGGGTCATGTTGAGCTTCTCCTCCACCAACACCCCCAAGTCCTTCTCCTGAGGGCTGCTCTCAATCCATTTTCCGCCCAGCCTGTAGTTGTGCTTGGGATTGCCCCGACTGATGTGCAGGACCTTGCACTTGGCCTTGCTGAACTTCATGAGGTTCACACGGGCCCACCTCTCCAGCCTGTCACGGTCCCTCTGGACAGCATCTCTTCCTTCCAGTGCGTTGACCCACCACACAGCTTGGTGTCATCAGCAAACTTGCTGAAGGTGCACTCGATCCCACTGTCCATGTCACTAACAAAAATGTTAAACAGCACCAGTCCCAATACCGACCCCTGAGGAACACCACTTGTCACTGGTCTCCACTTGGATATCAAGCCGTTGACCACAGCTCAATATGTATATTTGCTATGCATATATAGAGTAATTTGAATTTGCAGCCTTTATATTTAGAGGATATTATCAAATTATAAGTGCTTTTTTTAAGATGCAAAATTGTCATGGAATTGGTTGTGCAAAATGAAAGGACAGGCTATTATGAGTACACACAAGCGTATTCAACAGTCAGTGTTGCGTACCCTGCAAAACTAACCTTCAGACCTTACCGGTAGAAAAGTGAGGCTTCTAGGTGTTCTGGTCCAGCATCCATTTTTTATAAAGTACTTTACAAATATTTTAGAGTATGTCATTTTGGACTATTGAATTTGTATCTATATCTTTGTAGCAGGAGAAGATAAATGTTTGAATATTTATATTTGGAATGTATTTATATCCCTTCAGAGTTATGTTGGTGATACTTTTGCCTTTAATTTTGTAAAGTGATCAACCAACCGAAATTCCTCTTACCACATTAGGAAGCAGTGATATATATGTGGTGATTGTCTTAATGCATTAAATACAGAGATTTCAGTTACCATATTAATGCAATAAAGATTCCTCTTCTGGATTTTTTATCACCAGGTTGCTGTACCGTAATCCAAAACTGGGATCTGCTTTGGGCCCCCAAATTATGGGCAGATTACAGGTGCTACGTTTTCCCCATCTCTACTCACTTCCTGAGTATTGGCATAGAAGTTTGATTCAAAGGGCTACTGCACAAGACTATGATTCTC
Source organism: Balearica regulorum gibbericeps (assembly GCF_011004875.1). Taxonomy (NCBI): domain Eukaryota; kingdom Metazoa; phylum Chordata; class Aves; order Gruiformes; family Gruidae; genus Balearica; species Balearica regulorum. The sequence goes on along the minus strand of NC_046194.1, from coordinate 4,948,795 downwards.
TCAAGATTTCCGCTTGCTAAAACACATTGAAAAAGATATTCTCCTTTAGTCTGTCCTTTCCTGGGCTGTATGACAACTAAATCCATAAAGAGACAGACTTTGCTAAACTGTTCATCCTTTACTTTAGACAGAACAAAAGAAATATGAATCTATGTGAAATAAGAAACACTTATGTGGAATGGCAAAAGAAAACCCACATAGATGATGATCCATACTTCAGTTTCTTAACTCCGGTGTTGGAATTCAGATGGTGTCTTCCTGAATTTCTGACTTTATTCCTACAGCATGGATTTCTCTTATGTCATTATCTCCTCTTTTTGACTCAAGCAGCCAGCTTTCTTCAGTCCAGCATATATTAGGATGTAATATCAATTATTCGGTGTTGCTTCAGAACAGTATCATGTAAAATGAATAACTGTCCACAAAGGGGATTATTCAAGACTTGAGAAAGTCTTTGTGGATAACAAATGACTTCAGTTGGCTTTGGGCTCTGCCTGAAATTTTAAAAAGGTAGAAACTTTGATGACCAGCCAAATCATAGAATTAAGGTTTCAGAAAGCAATAAGTGAAAGAACCATTTGAGGAATGAGAAATTGGGTAATGTGTGTTTTGTTTAGCTGTGACCAATGGGTCAGTGCATAGTACTGCTTTGTTATGGTATTATATAGAAGCGTATTGGTTTGGGGCCATGTTGTCCCACCATTTTGCCTCTCTAATCCACTGCTGGGTTTAGCCGTGATGTAGTTCAAAACCCAGCACCATCAGCTAATCTGCACTGTCAGATCACTGCTGCTAAGAAGTTTAGTTTATTGGGGGCTGATTGTAGTAAGTGTGTAGGACATGGTAACCTCTGAGCACCTGGGCTAGGTGTTGGGTGTTAAGGTCAACGTGAAGCTATATGAAAAATCCCTGTCCAATATGGTCTGTCATGTACGTAGGTTTGGCTGTTGACCTTGTTCGGTGCGTCATTTGGTGAGATGTAATAACTGTTTAGGCACAAGTGTGGCAAACACCCACTGTTGAATTTTGAATGTATTTGATCAGTGCTTACCTCTTTAATTTCTAGTTTTCTCTTCTGAGCACAGATCTGGTTCCCAGCTGGTGTCAGTGATTTCCTCATTGGGCAGCACTTTTGTGTTCTGAATGTTTGTCGTCCGAACAGATGGACTATGGAGATACTTGAACTGACATGGATGTGTGACAGCTCAGATTTATACTGAATTAGCTCCAGTCTTTCCTTAATATTTATTTAAATTGCAGCCAACAGGGCAGCACATCCCAGAATATGATACCACACTGTGCTTTGTTAAAAAAAAAAAAATTACACCTATATTTACTTCCTTATGCAAATGTATAAACATCATTTAATTACGATAGAGAAGAGTGTTCATGTAAAGAATGTTTTTACCTTTTTATATTATAAAACACTTTCCCTGGCTGTATGGTTTTGCTTGGTTTTATGACTTCAGGCCAAAACCAAAAGAAGTTTAATTCACCTTTACTCTTATGAGTTCATTATGTCAATAAAATGTTTTAGTGGAAAACCTCATTGAAATAGAACAGTGTGTATCAGCTGGAATTTGTAAAACAATCTTTTATGAAAACTGTAAATAGAAGCATTATGTCAGAAACCTTAATCAATTTAATATTTATTGCTCATTCATTCAGCTTGATTTTATATGTGAAAAGGTTTTTCATTTATTGCATATTTATAGTTTTTTTTAATAAGGAATAAGATAGGACATCATTAAAAGCAGAACTTTCAATGTTTTGTTTCAGAAATAGAAACAGTTTCATGATTCCATCTGTCCTACTGATAATATTTGGAAAAGCACTCTGTTTAAGTTCATCCACCTGCCAAACAGTTTAGTGGCTCTTTCTTATTGCACTTCATTCCTGTATTGTTAGAGTAACTTTTATTGATACCTTGAAAACCTTGGATACAAGCCTTTTGAGGTTAAAAAACAAAATTGGTTTTTTGTTCATAAATAAGCACATCTTAAATCACTATCTTTTCAGGAAATCAAGGTGAGGTCACCAAGGTTCAGGAAAATGGAATATATATATACACACACACATACATATTCTTTACTGATACTGAGAGTGTTTCTGTCACTGTTTTTTAGATTGCTGTGATGGTAGTGCCGAGAGGCCCAGCTGAGATCAGAACCCCATCGTGCCAGACATTCTACAATTGTAGAGTAAAAAATAAGCAACCGAGAAGAAACATCAGTGGAGATGCTTTGTAATAAGTAGGACAGTAAACATATTTATTTATTTATTTATTTATTTATTAGCAAAATATCCTACTGGTTATAAAATACCTTTCTTAATGCCTGTTTCAGCGGTTTATTTCTAAGCATATTAATTCGTATCCCCATTTCTTTAAAATATTCCCTTGTTCTTCCTGCAGCTGGGTGAGGTTCTAGCTCTGATGCCTCTGGCTGGCAGGGCAGAAGAAAGGTGCCTTACCAAGTCCCTGCAGAGGAGACAAAATGGAATGTAATAGTGAAACCATCAACCCTGACAGTCAGTGTGCCAGTGCTGTGGTGGCCTTCCTTGGTGAGGGACTCGTGCTCCTGCAACTAAGGTCACTCGGATGGCAGACTGGGCGCCTCTGGTGTGGCAAAGAGTTGACAGAATTTTGTTTATTTTAATATCTGTCTACTTCCCGGTTTTCCAGACTTGATATGTTCAAGGGCTTTGTTGATTGCATAAATCCTCTCTTTTAGGCCTAAACCAATTCTTTCCATCACTTTTGAGGTCTGCCTGTGCATCTGCTCCAGGTTCCTTTCTGCAGTGTCTCTTTACTGTCTTTACTGCGTTGCAGATCTGTCCTTGCCCAGTTGACTCCCATTGCTGTGTCTGCCTCGCATGTGCTCGGGAGAGCGGAGATGTAATCCTGGCCCCTTTCAAGGGGTTCCTCAAGTCCAGCAAGGAAGCAGTCCTCTAGTTGGCTGCCCAGGACTCTTCTTTTAAAGGAACAGTATGTGATGAAGAAAATTACCTCGATATTTTGCTTAGATGCTTTGTTCCTAGGTTTTCTTCTCTATTTGCTTGCTGGCATTATTGGGATTTAAGAAGTAAAAAAAGTAGTGGTCACAAAAAATGCTTTTTCAGTCTACTTCCTGCACAAGTACAGTAATCTGATGGGCAGAGAGGATAGTTACCTTTAAATGTTTCCATTGCAAGGTTAAAAAGTGTTGTGTAGTTCTTGAGTAATCCACAGCTGGAGTCCCTTATAAAAAAAAAAAAACACTGAAGGTGTTTAAAAGGCATTTCTAGAGTAGAGTTTCTTTACTGCTTTGAGTGCTTTTAGCTGTCTTTCAGTTTTAAGGAAACAAACATCATCTTCCTCTTCACTTCTAATATGAAGATTAAAGATAAATATTAAATTTAATGTTTTATACTTCAAATGGGTAAACAAAAAATAAAATGCTAGCTAATGAATGAATTTACTAAAGTTTCCCACTTAACAAAATTACCCTTAGAAATGAAGTAATTAATGTCAGTCTTAGAGGTAGCAGTTTTCATATTTCAGTACAGCCAAACACCCTCTGACATGTAGATAGTTGTTCAGTGGACATTTATTTGTATGTGTGCCTAGAAACTAAATGGATGCCCTGGTCTTGAAACATGCCTAACATTTACTGGGATTCTGTTAAAGGAAATCTGTTTGAACATACTTGTTTAGTACATAGCTGCTTAAATTAATGTGGGTCATAACTGTCTGGAGTATTAAATAGTGTAAAGTAACACAGCTATCATTGTTTAGGCACAACAGGTTTTTAATGACCAGTATTTGATAATGATTATTGTATAACATAAATTTCTAGGGCATGTATTCTTTAAAGGTATTCATAGTATTGCAAAAAAAAGTAATTAAGCATTACATTACAATAAAGAATGCATGTATGCTGAGTTTAATCTAATAGTTTTGAGATACACTAAACACTCGCCTGGTTTGTAGTACCTTGAGGACTTGTAACTAACTCTGCTTGCCTGCTTGTTTATTGGAGTGTTTGAATGAATTTCTTCTAATAAAAACCTTGGAGAAAAGAAAGTTTGAGCCCTCTAATATTTCCCTGGAATCCTGAAAGAGTCTCTGGAGACTTGAGTGGCTGTTTCATGACAATACCCTAAAACAGTAGATATGTTTCCCATTTCCCATAGGTGGGAGCCTGTCAACAGCTATTTCCATTCCAGCACTTTTCTTATATCATATTCAAACTATTCACGCTTGAAATCAAGTGACTAAATAATTGGAACAGCTTGGAATAAACTGATTGTCAGTCTGCTTTTTTGTTTTCTAGCTAGAATAAGTAGATCCTATAAATAAGAGTGTAAAGTTGTTGGGACTAAGAATCACAGTTTGCTTGTAAAAATAGGTATTTGTATGTTAGACAACAATTACATAGACATATTATGAATATACACAAAATTGTGCTACAGTCAGCAGATCTTTCCTGTTTCTATCAACAGCTGACTTGGCTGTAAGCTTTCAGGCCATACCAAAATAAAACTTTCTGTAGGTGATTTGTCTCCTCCTCCTCCTCCTCCTCCTCCTCCGTACTTTAATTCTAACATGTTCAGAAAGAACAAATTTGATGATGTATCAACTTAGCAATTTGTTTGCTAGTACTGCATTAAGACTTGGAATACTGACATCTATCTACTCATCCTTATGTAGATTACCTAAAATGTAGGGCTTTTGTTTTGTACAAAGCTCAGGACCGAAGGCTAGGGGCCACTCAATTTTGTATGTTTGACTATTTGCAATTCCATGTATTGATGCAAGTTGGTATCTTGAACCTTTTCTACAGTTATATATAGTATTTATTTTATGTATGGATGTAGGCAAACTTCTGTGTGTTATAAATCAAATACACTCAATGAAGTCCTATCTTCAGTCAAGACAGAAGCTTTTTGCCTCTTGGAGAAACTGATTTCTTCTATTTGTTATTGCCTATATTTTTAATGCTTGATTTTTAATTTTTTTTTTCCTTGCCTCTTAACGTTCACAAGGGATACACAGCTATTTTGAATGAGAGCTTAAAGTTCAGAAGAACAAGACCCTGGTTTTGTCTTTGTTACTGACTAGTGATGTGAAATTTTCTGGGTCATATAATGTCCTTCACGTCAGCATCCTTTCTTGTAAAATGAAGCTACTGCTGCTTTGAAAAATATTAGAAGAAAAGTTCTGTCCTTTCCAGAATGTATGGAGTTCTACTGGCATTCCAAGTAATCATTAAAAAAATACTTAAGTTCCTAAAAGCAGTACTCGCTATTTATGCTGTCAGATCTTCAGATAGTAACCATTAATTTTTTTGAGCTCTTGTGTGATTATCCTTTTAGCAAATTATTATGTGACTTTAACTGTGTTCGGCATATTAAATACATATACATAATTGATGCTATTTTGAGCAAATGCATTTATGTTCAAGTGTTGAGCACAATATATATGGTGAAAAGCGCACCTATATTAGGAGAGCAATATGATTAAGTAGCATTCTTAAATGTAAAAAAGCATTTAAATTGGGGTTGGTGTAATTTAATAAGACTGAAGGCAAAACTAATAAAAGTAGGGGAAGTAAATTTTTTTCAGCTATACTTAATACATTTTTAAGGTACTTCTGTTGCTGCAAACAGCAGGAAAAGACTTGGAGATTTAAAATGGACTCGATATCTGTACAGCCTGTTATTTGTAAAAGCATAGTCACCTAGCCTGTAATTGTAAGAGCCTGGTTCTTCCTTAGTCATTCAGCATGAAAGCAGTGCCTCAGGCATTGCTCCTTCTTTTTTTTTCTTTTTATAGTCTTTGTTTTGTGAATCGAGGCTTTAACCTTTCTTAAAACTTGTACTTTCAGAAAATTGGCAAAACATTTGGTGTGTTTTGAGGACTGAAGTATATGTAACTGAAATTTTTAAGGACACATGAAAATGATCTGACTGCGCTTTGTGGCTTGTAGATTAGGGAAGCTGGAGATCTACTTCTGCAGTGCTTAAAAGTGTTAAGACTCTTGCCATTAGCAACTCAGCAATTTGCACATTAGACAAATAATTTGCAGTGCTCTGACTGAACCATAGAAGAACAGTGACCTTGCACATGTTCGTGCTGCTCTGGTGTTGCGTTTTATCTTCCCATGAGCAGATTTTTCTTGTTGAAGTGTTAAAATAAGTTCTCAGAAAAGAAACTGTATAAATGTTCTTAGGATGGGGACAATTTTGGTTTCAGATATGCTCATCTCTTCTTTGAGTGAGTAAACTTAATTGGAAGAAAAGACAAACCTAATAGTTTAACTAGAAGCACTCATAATATTATTACCTTTTAAAAGGCACTGCTGTAATGAAGTGGCTTTAAATTACTGAGTGGATGGATTGGGAAGCTTGCTCATTTTAATGGCTGTATAGCAGTATGCTTAATTTCATCTGATTTCCAAAACGTACTGCAATATTTGACTGAAAGTCGTGAAGGAAAACCTTTTCTTTTTAGTGCAACATGGTCTCTTAAGTAGCCAGCCTGTACTGTCAAGTACTTATTACATGTAAGTGCCCAAAAGCTTTGCATCACAGACAAGATACCTGAATTTAACCATTAACTGAAGAGAGATGTGACCATCTATTTTTCAAATGCTCTTCCTCTCTCTTCTCATCTCTTTGCTATGGGATCTCTAAGAAATGTGGGAATTTAATTGGATCATGAGCCCTAATGTGAACTCAGGAAGAGGCTGAATTTTTTTCTACTATCGATGTGCTCAGTGCCTTTCTTACTTGCACCCACTGTGCTCTTGCTTATGCTTTTCAATTGTAATTTGCACCCCTGTTGGTTTAAGGTCAAAATAAATCCTAACACTTTAAGGTTTAAATGAAATGTACTGTGAGAGTTTATAAATGGAGCAAGCATATTTAAAATCATTGAAGATTAAAAAAACCAAACCATCTCCTATTCCACCTGTAAAATTGTGATTTATCGAATTGAGAGTTGCTCATTGGTAGCCAAATGTTTTTGTGCACATCTCTATTGACAAAAGCTAATAATAATTTCTTACTGTTGGTGGGAGAATGTTGAACTCAAATATTTTCCATTATTTACACAGGTTTTTCTTTTCCATTAAATTTTATAATAGTCATCATCACAAAACAACTACTGAATTTATAGGCTCTGTTATAATTTATAACCTGACCTTTTTCATTAGGTTCATCATGTATTTCTCAATTTCTTTGCTAATTTTTCCATTAGTAATTAAAACTAGTGTAAGATCTTTTGAAAAGGGTTTTCTCACCAGTATGTAGCCCGATGATTAAATTCAGCATTCACCTAGAGGTCGGTTGTCTAGATTGCAGTACCTCTGCTTGATTCAGATGAGGAAAAATGAATCAGGTTCTGAATAGATCTTCTATAGCAAAAAATTTTCTTAATGCCCCGTCTGTCTGAGCTGATTGCTATTGTATGGCTCAACTTGTGTGACCCATGTGAAGACAGACATAGTGCTGCCACAATCCATCGCTAGGTTTTAAGCATTTTGGGGTTTAGGAAGAAGGAAAGGTTGACAAATAGCCTTTTTCAGGCCAAAAAGCAGCCTACCTAGTAAATAGAGTGGCTACAAATTTGTGTGCAGCGTATTTTGTGTTGGTCTTACTGATTTGGGTAAATTTGTCTGCGAGTGCCTGCAACATCCTGGCAATTCTCAAGAAAGTGCTCTGTTTAGGCAGCGTGGGCTGTCTTCTCATAGGCCCTGTTTCAGCTTCCTAATGAATGAACCTTATTCCTGAGTTTAACTGTAGTCAGTGAAATATTACATCATGTTCAGAAGGGCTTTGCCCTGATGGGTTGATCCATTCATTGATCTTCGAGAGGCAGTGTTTTGGAAAGTTAGTGGGAATCTTGCTTAAGTAAGAATCATCTCTGTTGTCCACAGGGGAAACTACAGATGTCTTTGAGCCTTCGTGGGTTTCATTTATGAGATGGCCAGAAGGGTTGCAGAAAACTGTAAATTAAATATATGACCATGACTCACGACTGCAGTAATTTTGCACAAGCAGCACTGGGGATATTGCATACTAATACACACCCAAAATGTTATTTGCCACCTTGCTGTCCTGGTGTAATAGAATAGGTAGTATGTATACTGTTCTTGATATGTAGAGGGACAGTGCTGATTAAATAAGGATACGTTATTTATTATTAGGTGGTGTGTGTAAACATGCCGCAGCCATAAACAGTGTAAAATAAATCTTTAAAATATTTTCTCTAACATAACATGATTTGTCTTGCAGCTCTGCGATGTGTACACCTTTGCCCCCTGAGATCTCCACAGGTACAAGAAATATTCAGTGTATCCATATACAAATGGTAGGGAGAGAGGAACCTTAAACAGAACTTCAGAGGCAGGTCCCAATGTTAGTTCTCATGAAAACCTTCCTGTTCTTGATGTTTTTTCCCCTTGAGCTGTCATCCCTGGAGAAATCAGACTAAAATTGTGTGCTGTAAGATAGAGCAGCATCCCTCCTGTCAAACCTGGTTATACAGTACAGGGCTTGCTGATTTGACTACCACATCACCAATTTTCCAGGAGAAAGTTATTTAAAGAAGTTAGTATTTACCTGAAATGGTAAGGTTAATGCAGACTGTGACCCACATTGAAATTCTACTGTGCTTATCGTTTGAGAGGTTTGTCACAGAGGTGAGATGCTGGAGGTAAGACCACAAGTAGGCAGAGCTTGTTACCAATATTCATAACATTTCTAACATTTTAAAAATGTCACGTGTCCACCTGGAACATTCACGTGTACACTAAACCAATACGTTGCACTGTATGAGGACTTCCTAATTTTGCTGGCCCCTCTGCTCTTTTTTATTTCAATCACTCTTTTAACCTCAGTTGTTTGATTTGGTAACAAATACAAAACATAGTGAGATGAGACTGCTGCAGTTATCCCTAAAAGAAGAAAAGATTATTTAGCTTGAGTAAGAAATAGTGATAAGCCTTGTTATTTTTTAGGAGCCATTCAGTTAAACTAGTTGAGTGCAAACCTGTTAGAGCAGAAAGGAGGTGTGTGTATGCAAAATGTAGAGGTGGAGGAGCTGGCTGTCAATTTTCAGCATCAATTACGGTTCTTCTGATCCATTGTAATGTCTTTCATTTTCGAGCAAGGCAAAATTTTAACATTTTCCACTTGCTGTTCTACTGAAAACTTTTTGCATCTCGTAGGGTGACTTTCACACCAGTCAGGCGTTAGGTGTCAGTCTCCTTTTAAGGAATCGGAATGTTTGAAGATCATTGGCTTGTGTGTGAAATTAAATTGTTTTATTATTTTCCCAAAAGAATAATGCGTTAAACTCACAGCAGCATAGCTAGACTATAGCCTGTGGGTCCTGACCTACATTTTTTACTCTACAGAGCGTGAAATACCTTGCTATGTATGATGCTAAGTCACTGTATGATTAGAAATTGTGTTAAATTGTATGGTTCTGGTATTCTGGATTAAAAAGTGATTTAGAGTTAGATCCAGCTAATCAATTCTTTACTTGCTGTAATGATATATTGTAAAATGAATTTAATGTTTCTTTTTAATTTCCTTTTTTTACATTGATAGGTGCTTTTTTAAATAAACAGATTTGATACCTTGCTATTTAAACTATTGTAAGTATATGGTAAACCCTATTTTTTCCTGCACTTTTGGTGATCTGGTGATGATAATGATGGGTGTTTCAAACCCAATTTGAACAAACATAAATGATACTCAATGTTTCAGTGTCTTGGAAAATCAAAACTCTTGTACCTGTTTCTTCCACCACTGTAATTAAATAGTTCTATTCCCATAACTCAGTGAATAGAAATCATTTTAGTTTAGAGAAGACTCTTCATACTTTCTTTTTTCTCCCCGCTCCCCCCAACGGTTTCTTTGCTTCTGAATGGGTTCAGTCTCTTTACCAGAGAGATCATCTACTGTATGTCAGGTTAACATGTTCTGGTCATGGAGTCTGAATTTGTAAACCCGGTGATATTTCTTTGAGCTAAGCTTATGGCTTTTGAACTCTACTATAACCCTTGAAGCTGTTTCTGTTACTGCAAGCAGTTCTCCACAGGAATAGAGAGGTTACTTTTTCTTGCCCTCCTCTACATCGCAGAATTGAGAGAAAAATAAGCTTCAAGCAATAATTTCAAGAAATATGAGAAATCTTGACTCATATTTTGTGAATTTTTACTGAACTGCTTGCCACTTTTGATCCCTTATCTTTAAGTTGAAGCCATTTGAAGGTATGAGTGTAGCCCTTGGTCTGTGAATGAAGTGTCACAGTTATAAGTGTGGCTGTTGTGCAAGAAGTGACTTACAGCACAGCTATGGCACTAAATTTACTGAATATTGCAAATTACCTAATGTCTGATGATACATTATTAATGTAGTTGATGATGATAGGATACAGGAAAAAAGATGAAGCAAAGAACTCTAAGCCTGATTAAAATAAAAAATACTTTTAGTAAGTTCTTGGAGGATGTTTTGATAAATTGGCTGAAGAGGTGAAAAGCTATTGTTGTCCAAATAATTCTAGATTTGTTACATTTTAAAACAGTGATAAAGTTTCCAAAGGAATCCTGAAATAGAGATGTGAAGGTGAAAGAAATACTATGCCTTTTCTGGTTTTGTTACCTTGAACCTGTAATGTTACAGACAATGTTACAACAATCATTGAGCTGCTCAGAACTAGGCCAGAAACAGAGAATGGTGTAAGTCTTTATCTTTGGCCTCTATCCCACCTTAGAGAATTCCTGACAGATTTCATGTATATTATTGTCTTCTTTTTCTAAGTCTTGATGAGGATAAAGAGGAACACAACTGTCTTCTGTCGAGCATTTATTTTTCACTATTTCACCTTGCAGACAGAACACGTAAGTGAATGGGCTTTTTGTGAAGGGGTGTGTGTGTACCTCTTCTAAGCCTTAATATCTTCTACTGGGGCTATGTAGAGCCCTTGTTGGAGATTTAGGGATTTGATAAAGCCCTGAAGAAAACTTCTGAATTGTGTGAGACGTCTTTATTTCGTGAAACTAGGAGAATATAGACTGTCCTTCAGAATTCTGCCTGGAGTGTCAAACTAGCAATATCTCAGCATCTCATGATCAATAGAGTTGTCCTTTTTTTTTCCCCAGTGAAAACATGTTTTGTGCTATGCTGAAATATAGCTAAATTAATTAAGTGCATAGGTCAGCTGATCTTAAAATCATATTATTATGATGAGTAAGAAAACAATGACATTCCATTTTGATTGATTTGTTCAATATATTTGGACAGATCTTTAGCTTCTCTGAATTGGCTTTGCTCCACTGAATTCATTAGAACTACTTTGATTTACGTAGCGCTGTTATCTCTAGCTCTATTTTTTTTTTTCTCTTGACTCTTACCTGCAGGGTTTTTTGATTGAAGGATTCGTTGTGCTGAGAGAAACTAGCTTTACAGGAATGTGAAATTTCTAGTACATCTAGTTTGCACAGGCAATTGCATTCCATAAGTCTGCAGACTTTTGAATGGAAGCCTTGTTGAAATCCATGGCATCTGTGTTCCTAAGCATTTAGAAACTGTAACAACAAAAAATTATTTTAAAAACAAAGCCAAGCTTTTGAAAAAAACCTCACAGGTTTTTTTGTTAGTAATATGATGTATAGAGTCCATATATAAACAGGTGTGGAGACCATGATGCCCTTGATTGAAGTCACACTTTCATTTCTTGTACATGACTTTGGAATTTGAGAATTATTTGACAATCTAGGCTCTGTTCTGGTAAGTACACAGTGGTACACTACTGTGTACAGGCACACAGGTGTACTGGCTTCATTATACTGTGTGGAGGGCCCTGTTGTTCTTAAGAAAAATAGTTAATACCTGCCAATGAGAATTGACTGCCCATCTTTAATTGAAGAGTTTAATTGCTATTGGAGGATAATGTATTGTCCTTTCAGTGCCAGAATTAACCTGTATCTGCTATACTTTAAGCTAAAGAAGGAACAGTAAAAAAATAGCAGGGCATTCAGCTATAAGTCTAAAAACTGAAGAATAATTTTAGAAGTTATGTAAGGTACATACATATCCTATATACTTATGTTTGTGCCAAAAAAATTGCTATAGACATAAATAAAGTTGAAAAAGATCCTTGGACCCCTTACAAATGTTACTTGCGGAGGTTTTCAATGCACTGTGCAATCAATTTTCCTTTTTAGATTTCCTTCAAACTTATCCCCTTTACCATTAAAAAAAAAAATAAAAAATTGAGAAGTATCACTGAATGAGAGTGTCTTGAGGAGATGAGCAGACACTGTAGCTGTGTATAAGCAGGTGTGAATTTACTTCATTTTTCAGACTCTTTCTCTCTAGGAAGCAAAAATGTTACTTCCAATAATACAGTCAGACTTTGTGAAATGACCATAACATTGATGTTGGCTATCATTTTCTATCTTTAATATGAACTCCGATGCAGAAATAAAAGCTGAAGTTGGGGAGGGAGGGAGTTTCCATAAAATATGTTGCAAGTGCATTTCTGTAATTTTTTTTTGTAGTAAAATACCAAAGAATTGCTGCTTTACCCAAAGCTAATTCTCTTGCTCAGCAATTTGTTTGAGAAGATAAAGAGTGCCCATGAAATTTTACGAGAATACTTATTTCTTAGAAAAATCAGGAAGGGAATTTTACCTATCTTGTTTGTAAATCTGGCTTTTTATTTTAATGCCACTAATAAAATAAGCAGAGTCTATTTTGTCTGATAAACCCTTTTCTAGGATATATAGTAATAGAAGTTAGAAATGCTAGAGACAGACTGAGACAGTATGTGACAGAACAAATTGTGATACATGTTGTCATGGTTTAACCCAGCAGGCAGCTAAACCAACCACAGAGCTGTTTGTTCACATGCGCATCCCCCAACACCAGTGGGATGGGAGAGAGAATCAAAAAAAAAAAAAAGGTAAAACTTGTGAGTTGACATAAAGATGGTTTAACAGGACAGAAAAGGAAGAGAATAATAATCACGATGATGATAAAAGAATGTACAAAACAAGTGATGCACAGTGCAATTGCTCACCGCCTGGAGATGTTGCTCAGCTAGTTCTGAGCTGCCCTGCCTCCCAGCCCATCCCCCAGTTATGTATGGAGCGTGATGTCATATGGTATGGGACATCCCTTTGCCAGTTGGTGTCAGCTGTCCTGGCTGTGTCCCACCCAGCTTCTTGGGTGCCCCCGCACTGCCTTGTTGGCAGGGCAGTGTGAGAAGCTGAAAAGTCCTTGACTGCTTGGCAACAACTAAAATCATCAATGTGTTATCAACATTATTTTCATCCTAAATCCAAACCGCAGCACTAACCAGCTGCTAGGAAGAAAATTAACTCTATTCCTGATGAAACCAGGACATGTGTGATGCCTTAGAATATAAATCTGCAAAATGCACAACTTCCCTCACATTTGTGCCTTCAGAGGGAGTTGAAGATGTTAACAAAGACATTCAGCACTTTAGGACATAAGGCTGTTGAACTATACATCTTAAAATTATGAATTTATTCTCAACAAAATATATTCTTTCACAAATTGCGTCTACAGAAAAGATCTGAAAGTAGCCAGGGATGTTTTGTTGACAGAGTGGTTTGAAACATTTGACAGATTTATTTTTTTTAACAACAGAATCAAATTAGAGATTCAACCAAATTAATTTTATTTTGTATGTAAGTCCTGCCTGACAGGATGTAGTCAAAGAAAGAGAAGCACTCTAGATATTAAGAAATGTGTCAGTTAGAAGACAGGAGCATGAAGTCTCCATAACAAATTGTTCACTAAAGGGTAAGAAGTGGGTTTCCAATGTAGATAGCTTCATTAAAGATACTTTTTATTTTGATAAAATTATTTCCTTTTTTTAATTGAGAAATCTTGACAGCTACATCAACAACAAAATCTTTTCGGTGCTATTACTAGTTTCAAGTATTTTTTCCCATATGCATAAAGGCAGGGCAAAATTCTAGGGAGAATGCTGAGGGAAAGATTAGATGTTTTGATGATTGATTTTCAATTGCTAGCAGAGCCGTTTCTTTGGTCGTCTTTTTACTTTGAGATTAAGTACTTTGGAACAAAAGCACAGGAACTCTGTAGATGGTAGATACTTTGTAAGCAAAGAAAACAAATGAATATTAAAATGTATTTTATCCAGCCAGTTAAAGTACTGCAGGAAGAAACTGGAATTGCTGAGCAACTTACACAAGCATGACTTGCCAAGGCATTTGCTGACATCCTTTCAGAATGGAGCTCTCATGTAGGAGAACAGTGAATACATTAAACAACCTTTGTAAACACACTGAATCTGATGCTTGTGAAAACTGCGTTTGTATTATGCCAACTGTTTGAGTTACAGTAGTATCTCTGGAATCCGAATTGGACTTAAAGCATTCATTTAAGCAAAATTTCTAAGGAAGTTTAGAGAAGTGCTGTTATTATTATTATTATTTTATTATTACTGCTAGTACTACTACTACTATTTCATTATGTAATAGCCAGTTTCTTCCTCCCTATATTCCAGACACTCTTGGCTGTCCTTTCCCAGGTTGGAAATGAATGGAGTTAAATCTAGTTGGCAGCCAGTCACAAGCGGTGTTCCCCAGGGCTCAATTCTGGGGCCAGTCTTGTCTAATATCTTTATTAATTATCTGGATGAGGGCATCGAGTGTACCCTCAGTAAGTTTGCAAATGACACCAAGTTGGGCAGGAGTGTTGATCTGCTTGAGGGTAGGAAGGCTCTACAGGGGTATCTGGACAGGCTTAATTGATGGGCCAAGGCAACTGGATGAAGTTCAACAAGGCTCAGTGCCGGGTCCTGCACTTGGGTCACAATGACCCCATGCAGCACAACAGGCTGGGGGACGAGCAGCTGGAAAGCTGCCTGGTGGAAAAGGACCTGGGGATGTTGGTTGACAGCTGACTGAATATGAGCCAGCAGTGTGCCCAAGTGGCCAAGAAGGCCAACAGCATCCTGGCTTGTATCAGAAATCGTGTGGCCAGCAGGACAAGGGATGTGATTGTGCCCCTGGACTCGGCTCTGGCGAGGGTGCACCTCGAGTACTGTGTTAAGTTTTGGGCCCTTCACTACAGGGAAGACATTGAGGTGCTGGAGCGTGTCCAAAGAAGGGCAGTGAAAGTGGTGAAGGGTCTGGAGCACAAGTCTGATGAGGAGTGGCTGAGGGAACTGGGGTTGTGTAGACTGGAGAAAAGGAGGCCGAGGGGAGACCTCCTCGCTCTCTGCAACTCCCTGAAAGGAGGTTGTAGCCAGGTGGGAGTTGGTCTCTTCTCCCAAGTAACAAGCACTAGGACAAGAGGAAATGGCCTCCAGTTGTGCCAGGGGAGGTTTAGATTGGATGTTAGGAAAAATTTCTGTACCGAAAGGGTTGTCAGTCATTGGAACAGGCTGCCCAGGGAAGTGGTTGAGTCTCCATCCCTGGAGGTATTTAAAAGACGTGCATAGATGTGGTGCTTAGGGACATGGTTTAGTGGTGGAGTTGGCAGTGCTAGGTTAATGGTTGGACTTGATGATCTTAAAGGTCTTTTCCAACCTAAACAGTGCTATGATTCTGTGATTACATAGATTGCTTATACAGGTACAGAGTCAGTGGGATGTTAATGGGTACCTTTCCCAGTCCTGCTGCTTATACTGAGAGTTCAGAGTGGGGATTCAGGGAGAACCGACACTTCTGTAACCTTCTCATTAAGATACACTAGTGATTTCCATGTTTTTTGTCTGTATCTCCTGCATTTTGGAAAGCTGACAATCACGTAGCTTTGCATTTACTTAATGAATTATGTTCTGTGTTGAATTTGTCTTTTGTGGAAATAAATCAGCATTTGCAGCATTCTAGCATTAAAGTTTACTAGTACTTTGCTGTAGCATTTCTTAGACTCTGCCGTTTGTTCCTAAGGTTTTAAATATCTAGCACTGTGATGGATGGGTGTTGTCCATCACTGGCTTACAGATATGAATTTTTTTGAGCACATTTTTTCGCTCCACCACTCCTGGAAATGAGCATGTAGATTGCATCAGTGAAACTAATTGGAGTCTTGATCGTACATGATATGAAAATAGGTCTGTTTTCTTACCAGAGATCATTAAAAACAAGTCCTCCTGATGCAATACAGAGAGGTGAACAGTTGTTCCTGTATCTGTTCAACAACTATAACAGAGTAAAATAGCAATTTATTATATATCTGCAAAGTTAATGCCAAGTTCTGAAGTAAATTCAAATTCTGGATCCACTTGTCTGTTGGGGAAAAAAAAACTAAAACAAATGAGTTGGATCTGCAGTGACCACTGTATCAGTATTTATGACAATCCAGAGCAGTAGGACCCATGTACTTCATCTGTGTCACTAATTACTACCATTTACTTTGTGTAACTAGTGTTTTTTTCTCTTCCTAATACATGAGGGTGATTAATATTTTGACCTTTGATTATGATAATGAACTATTAGATAAATGCATCAACAAGCAAATTTCTCTCATTACTCTTTCATACATTGATACATGAGAAGAAATGTAGAAAGGTACTGTAAGTGTCATCATATGCTATGAGAGTTAGTTAATAGTAAACGCAGATTCAGATTTTCTGAAGTTTAAAACATCTTTCAGCCAAAACAAACCCCCAGACTACTCCTTCCAGAGTTATGACTTAAGTCTTATGTGCTCAAAGAATTGCATTTTCTAATGGACACAGAACTTTGTTGTCTCCAAATACTTTAATTCAGTGTTTGTGTTATAGATCATGGTATTATATTGCTGTTTTGGAGTCTTTGCTTAAAGAAAAGTTATGACGTGTTTGTGTAATCAGATAAACACTATTCCAGAGAAGTTTGTTTTCATAGAATTACAGAATGGTTTGGGTTGGAAGGGACCTTAAAGCCCATCTAGTTCCAACCCCCTGCTATAGGTAGGGACACCCTCCACTAGACCAGGTTGCTCAAAGCCCCATCCTACCTGGCCTTGAACACTTCCAGGGAGGGGGACATCCATGGCTTCTCTGGGCAACCTGTGCCAGGGCCTCACCATGATCACAGTAAAGAATTTCTTCCTAATATCTAATGTAAATCTCCCCTCCTTCAGCTTAAGGCCATTCCCCCCTGTCCTGTCACTCCACGTCCTTGTAACCAGTCCCTCTCCATCTTTCCTGTAGCCCCTTTAGGCACTGGAAGGCTGCTCTAAGGTCTCCCCGGAGCCTTCTCTTCTCCAGGCTGAACAACCCCAACTCTCTCAGCTTGTCTTCATAGGAGAGGTGCTGCATCCCTCTGATCATCTTTGTGACCCTTCTCTGGACTCGCTCAACAGCTCCATGTCCTTCTGATGTTGAGGAGGGTGTGCTAGAGCTTCCTGTCTGAATGCCAGTCAAGCACTGTAGTTTAGTTCTTGTAAACACTGGCTCTGGCAGCCTTTTTCCTTAACACCATCAAACAAACAAGATAATGCCTGTTTTGCGTAACATTTCTATTTAAATTTAAAATTAGTAATTTTGTAACAGGAAAAGGTGTTTCTTAAGGTTTTGTGCTGAAACAAGTTCATAATATTGGCTTTTTACATTTTTCTTTAAACATTTAACTCTGACAGTAAATAGGTGTATTGTATGAGCCACAGCAAATGCACTAGATAATCAAGAAGTACTCATTGAACAGAATTCTGAGAAGTTTTCTTACAAGTCTGGTGAGATCTTGTGGTGGTTTCTTTACCATTCACATCGTTAGCCTCTTCTCTGTTTGTCTGCCTCTGCAGACGTGCAGGTGAGATTGTCCAAAATTTAAAATGACTAAAACTTTCCAACTTAAAATACCATTTTCCTCAAAATTATTATTTTTAGCTTTATGTATTTCCTGGCATATTTTAGTGCTCATAATTGCTTATGAAGTGTTTAACTTGTAAAAAAGTATAAAACTTAATTCCTTGACATAAAATTAAATCCCTTTAATCTCCTGACATTAGGCCATAGTTGTGATTGGTGAAGCAGCAGGATAATCTTTGCTGCGTTTCTGGTCTCTGATTTGTTTGGTCTGCTGAACTATTGACTATATTCATTTGAACATGTTATGTGCATTAGAAAATCAATGTGGCAGAGCAGATGGAGGCTTTTAAACTGATATGACCTCTGTGACCAAAATGTTTAGTTTTGAGATCTTCTGTACTGAACTAAAAAGAAATGTAGGAATAGTGGACAACCTCAGTTTATGCAAATACTTATTTTTATGTACTCATATTTTTTTATATTTATTTTACTTTTCAACTATGTTAAAAATGTATGTAATACAACATTTATGTTGTGTTAGCTATTAGAAAAGTCTATTTTGTCTGTCTGATTAAGGTCTTGAGAGGAAAATGACTTGTCCGTTGCCAACAGAAGTAGTTTGGTTTTTACTAGGTTACGTTCTAGTTTGACACTGAATAACCCTCTTGCTTCTGGGTTTTGAAGCATATCAATAGATTGGTCTTCAATTGGTCTTCTTTGTCACTATTGATTTTTCTAATGCATATACTATGTTAAATCAATATTTAGCAGATCATATGAGGTCAAATACAGAGAACATGCAGCTTTACCATGCAGAGTTGGCTATCTGAGAGATTAGATATGCAAGGAAAAAGTTGCAGCTGAAGTGATGGTAAAACGTTCGGTGGGGAAAGGTACAGAGGCATCTTCAAGATTTATTTTGTGCGGTTTTCAGGCATTACAGCTTTCTGCCCGTCCTTTCTTGTGATCTCAGTATTTGGCTTCTGCTCCAGAGTGTTCAGGCAAGGTTGAAAATCCTCTTACTAGACAGTGCAAGTGGCAGTGGTTTTGGTGATGTCTAGTTCCTTCCCATCACTGAAAATGATGGTTCCACATGGCACACACTTCCAGCTGCAGCTTTGTACGCTGTTGGTGGTACACAGTATATGTTGAGGACCCCTGGAGTCAAATGCAGCAGCCCCGAAGCCCCAAGATTAGCAAACTGTGCATAACTTTCCATAACCGTTTTATGGTAACCAATTATGTCCAGATTTTAGACAAGGATGTTGTGAATTTGCCACTGGAACCTTATAGATTGCATTTTCTGTGCTCTGAATATAACTTCAAGGAACAAAGTCAGAAGTACCTTAACTTGTTATGATGGAAATGTCTTTTGTTTCCATTTTTGAAGAATGATAAACATAACTTTGTAGTTTTTCAGCATTAACAATTTGAAATCATAATGGAAAGGTCTATATTGTCTATTCGTAAAAGCTGAAAGAAAGAAAAAAAAAATCCACCTGAAGAGATGACTGAGGGAAATGCAAATCTTGTCCCTATTCATAAGTGACAACAAATAGTAACACTCGCAAATGATATAACTGCAGACCAAGTGAGTGATTTGAGTAAAAGAAGTATATGTAGTTTTGAATGCTAGTCTGTGAAATTGGTGAAAACCCAAAAACTATAATGTCACGTTTACAATAGTGCAGCACACTATTGGCCTAAGGAAAGAAATAGGCCATTGTCCCTTTTTAAACGGATTGAGAAACGTTATTTAATAAAATAAATTAAGTCAATTGCTACTCTGCTTAGTAACATAATAAAAATAAACATGATAAGACATTTTGAAATTGAACTAGTTAATAATATCATCTTATTAGAATTTGCGTTATAACCAAATTAAATTAGTATAATGGGGAAATGTAATAGTACTCTCTAGATTTTTCCTGTTAAGTTAACTTTGTATACTTTAATGAATACCTTAATTAGGCACCTTTATTGATGCAGACATTTCAGAAATAAAATTTGGTTCTATATTCTCCTTCACACACCAACATCCATTAAAATAAACGTAATCTTGTAATGACTAAAGGGCAATTAGTTTGAAAACTTCCTGTGCCTGCTGAAGGGACTTCGATGCAATGGTTCATCTGTCTGTAGGCAGGAATTTTATGACTTCCGTAAGTATGTAACTGTACTGGGTTTTTGTTATTAATGTGATTGAGAGTTCTTTACGCATATTGCCAGTGGTCTGTTACCCTGTATATGTAGTGTGTGTGTATTCTTAAAATAAGATGAAAATCTTTTGGAGTTGGTTGTTTTAATCAGCAGTTATGGTATATTAGATGTAGAATATGAGGCTATCAAATGATTACAATCTGCGCACTATGAAGGGAGAATTGATTGAGTGACTGAATAGATCTGAACACGTTATGTCAAAAAAAGCAACCATATGCCATGACTGTAGTAATTTATGTCGTCGGGTTTGTGGACTTGCGGGCTTATGCTTTGGCAGAAGTAAATGTGAGTTGGCTTCTTTAAATATCCCTTAACGCTATGAGAACTTTAGTCAGGCAGCCTAAAGCAGTTAACTGCCATCATGTCTTTCCTCAGTTAAGAGCCAGTAATGAGGGGTGTATATATATAATTATGCACACACGTCGTGTATGTCTTTAATGTTCAAACTAATAAGAGAAATGTGCCAAACAGAAGCAAATGGGCCAGGGGAAGGGAGGGAGGAGCAGCATCCTACATCTTATTGAGACAAGGGGCTAATTGTTGTAGATGAGTCTTAGTCTAACAAGGATATATATACATAATTAAGTCAGTGAAACTACCTTTGTTTTTTTTTTCTTTTTCCTTAGGAGAGTGCCAATACTCTGTTTCAGGAGAGAATAGAATACTTCTTGGAGGAGATGGGGATGTTAAAGCTGTCTGGACAACTCCAAAGACTCGAAAAAGAACATTAGCCACAAAACCCCAATACTTTCCAAGCTGGTAAGGGGTAAGTGCAAATCCAAATCTACATGAGAATGCAGATCATGGAGTACTTCTAATTGTGTTCTCTGATGGGACGTTTCCAGGAGGAGCTCTTTCCTGTGGGTGACTTTTTTCAACAGAGGTTTCTGAATAAGCATAATCTGAGGCATAAGGAATACAAAACCACTGAAAAACTCTCTTTTAAATTTTTTCCACAATCTCCGTAAGGCATCACAGTTCTCCATCGCTAAAGTTTAGTATTAGTTGTCTTCTAGCCCATTGTGAGGATGATTTTTCTTTGGGGCATAAATACCTTCAAAATGAGATGGTGCTCACTTTCAATTGTTTTGTTCATTTTGATAACTTTCTGCATTTGCAGAAGTCAACACTCATTATTTCACATGTCTTATGAAGAGTTTTTGTTCTTCAAATTTGAAGTAGCTGCAAAGAATCATGTGTTGCCCACACGTGGTTTCTATTTTAGAAACAGTCACTTGAAAGAGGCCTCAAAAGTAGCACTTTTACATATGTGCAGTGAATGAAGTTCTGTTTCTTTGTCATACCTGTAACTTACCAATTCCAACTGTGGTTTAGATAAGCTAGGTGAAGCGAGCTGTCTTGTAGTAATGATAAAATGAAGAAAAAAATAGAAATATCTCCTACAAAACCTTGAAAAATGCAGTAGTAAATTGCAGTAAGAGTCTTATATGCCATAGTGATGTTATGTCTATTTGTTATTACAGAATACTGTGGTATTGCTGTAAAAATACTTTATAATTGCAGATTTCAGGACAATGTTGCAAAAATATTTCACTTGCCTTAATTATCTGTAGTCATGTAAAATTTCTAAATATGAGATACTATAATCCTTTTACTTAGTTTTTAATTTACAGTATTGCTTCTTGACATTAAGCTGTTAAACCCATGTATTATAAGTTCAGAGTAACTTCTTTTATGTTCTGGCACTAGGCTAGAGTTCTTGCCTTGTCTACTAATGTTGAATAATGGAAAATAATTAACTTTAAATTAAAAGTGTTGCTTTTTATTATGTGACAGTATTAGTTATAATATGGATTTCAAAAGACATTTTTAAGTGCAAGCACAAATCAATTATACACAAAGAATAAATTCTCTCTGCTGCAGAAAGTAATATTTATTTGATGAGAAGCTTGTTCATAAAGTTGAGTGCCATTAGTGTCACAGACTTGTGTGTTGCCTGTGTGTATTGGAAATGAAGATCCCTCAGATAGTTGTGGTGCTCTTCAAAGTGATCTTGACAGGTTGGAGGAACGGGCAAACAAGAGTGTTACGAAGTTCACCAAAGGGAAGTGTGAAGTCCTGTACCTGGGGAGGAATAAGTCCATGCACCAGTACAGGCTGGGGGCTGGCAAGCGGCTTTGCAGAAGAATTCCGGGGGCTGTCTGGTGGACAAGTGGTCCATGGGCCAGTAGGGCAGACCCTTGACCAATAGCATCCTGGTCTGTGTTAGGGAACAGACAGTGGGTCTGTTCCAGTGGGTCAGGAGAGGTGATCCTTCCCCTCTACTCCACAGTGGTGAGACATGTTGGGTGTGCTATCTGGTTCCGTCATATGAAGGGAGGCTGAGAAAGCTGGGATTGTTTACCCCCAGAAAGAGGAGGCTCTGGGAGGATCTGGTCAGTGTGTATAAATACCAAACTGGGTAAAAACAGGGGTAGCAAGAGGCAGTGGGACTAAACCAAAATACAAGAAATTGCCTATAAAGATGAGCTAGAACATTTTTAGGGTGAGAATGGTGAAGCACCGAACAAGTTGCCCGGAGAGGTTATGGTCTCTCTGTCTTTGGGAACAGTCAGAACCTGACAGTACATGTTGTATTTAGGACGTATAGCTTGAGATCAAATGTCAGTAACATCTGGGAGACCATGACCAACAAATGGAGAGAATCCCTCTGCTCTTGGCTGAGGATGGTGATATGTGGAGGATGCCTGCCCTTGCGCACTTTTCCCTATGAGGCCTTAGAGGAGAGCTAGTATTTGTCATTTGTGAATTCTAATGATTTTGGCAAGGATTGTGAGTTAAATACACAATTTAAAAAATATATATAAACACAATGCTTTGATGTCTTTTGTTTCATTTATAGCTTTTTTTCTTTGTAATTATGTTGATGGTTTTAAATGCCGTGCCTGTGGCATTTTAATTTTTTTTAAGCAAAACTTTTGTTAGAAACAGAAATCTCTTGTGACAGTCACTATAAATTTGAATGTTTTTTAACTGCCATTTATGAGTGTCATTGGTAAACTGTAACTCTGAATGTAAATCACAATTATTGAGAGGTTTGAATGGGAAATCTCATTATCAAATAGAAGATGATTTATGAACAACTAAAGGAGTATAATTTCCTTTATCATCTTTATTTTCCAGGACAGAGAACAAAAAGGTCAAATTACTTGACTTGTCTTTGGTTCTGTTTTTATTTTTTTCTCTTTGTCTCTTCTCCTGTTTGTGAGTTTGTATGACGCACCAAGACAACAATTTTTTTTGCAGAATTTGTATATACTTTTGTGCTTACTTGTGGAAAAAGGGGATCCTATATGAACATCAGTGCCTTTTCTTTGTATGAGAGTTACCATAGAAAACACATCATATGGCTTCGAATTGCTTTAGATCAGTACAGAACATTAATACCTCATAAATGTAGAGAGCATTTTCTCATGAAAATAACTGTCCATAAAATGTAACATTACTCCATGTTACGTAAGAGGGTTTGTATAAATCTATTGCAGAGCACATCTGAAATGTTTTTTCCCTACAGCAATCAATATTGTGTCTGCAGTGTTGCTTTTCTCTGTAGATCTGTTGACAAAAAATTCTTTTGTGGTGTTTTCCATTGTTATTACCACTGAAACAGCTCACCTGGTGGCTTTTTAGAATAGGGCAGGGCAGTGATTTAACAGGAACATTTTGACTCCCTGTGACTATCGTTAGCTGAACCAATGATTAGACTGTCAGGAACCATGTCCCACTGTTGTATCTACACTGTTGTAGTTGGGATGGTATTATGGGGAAAAAAGCTTAATGCAGCTCTAGCCAAAGATAATTTAATCTTTGAATTATGTAATAACTCAGATAAACATACCAAACAGTATTTTTGTACCACAGTAGCTTTTTTCTGTTTGGCAACAAAAGGTAGTTTTTATTCTTGCTTAGCATTAAAATGAAATAGTTCTTCTGTGTGTGTCTTTAATATTTCTCAAAGTTTGTGTAGTGTTTATAGGAAATTGAGAAATGAAAAAAGCCCAAAAGAATGTAAATAGAATCAATTGTGGAAGTTTATTCATCTATATTAAACGCTTGCATATTTGGCCCTTCAGATATAAAGAATTGTATGCATTTCAATCCACACATAAAATACAGCAAACTGTAGTCAATGAGGGTTCCTCATTACAACCTGTCCCTTTCTTGGGAATGATGCTTGAAGGTGAGGGTGGGTTCCACAGAGGGACACGAATCCGCTAGGAAAATAACGGGCTGGGTTGCAGTCTCACAAAGCTTCCTTAAGCTGTACCAGCCCACAGGCTGTCAGGAAGGGACGATGCTCAAGCTGTCCCACCTGTTAGCATAATATTCCTTCTCCAGCATACACTAAATACAAACCAGTTCTTCTCAGCTTTCTTTACTATATTTGCAGGGATATTCCCAGGAGGAGGTAGCTAAGTTACTTTTGGCAATGGTGACAATCATATATCAACTGCAGTAAGCATAAAAAGTTGTGGCTCTTCGTGCACTCATGCAAAAAGTCTTCGCACTGTGGCTCAAAAGTAATTTCTTCTGTGAAACAAGGGATTCCCCCTTCTCCCAAAATAATAAAATTCAAATAAGGAAAAGAATCCCTGGCCCCTGATTTTCTGCTACAGTGTACTCTGAAATCATTTAAACTTGGACACTCCAAGGTCAAACTTGTTATTAAATGCTGTCAGAGCAAAAGAGTTTGCTTGGGTGGAAAAACCTTAAAAATAAAAATCCAAGCAATGAAAAATTGGGCCCAACAGTATTCTCTGGTAGAAGAAAGTGTTATGTTCTCTTGTAATGTGAAATAGCACATTGGACATTTTCAGCAGAGAGGCAGTACGTTTTGAACAGATTGAAAACCAAAGGTAAGGTTGTGTGCAGCTGCTGTCCAGCCCTGTAACTGAATCAGTCATCATTTTAGTTATTCCTAGGGGTGTGTGTTTATTGGCAATATGTGGCACAATGTTAAAATCTTCATCAAATTGGACAAATCCAATTATTTTCAGAGGAAAGTATGATACTTGCCTAATAATTCTTGGTGTATAGACAATTCTTGGGAGGTAAAAATGCCTGGGCTTTAAGATGGGGGTTCTCTGGATGCTTAAAAGAGATGAGAGGGAGACAGAATCACACCTAATTTCAGGCACCAGATACACCAGTAAGATCAGAGTCCTCTCCAGGGCCTTCTGTGTAGTGAATAGTTTTATGGTGACTCAGGTTCTCTGTGAACCATAGAGCCCTGTCCAGTGCTAGTTGAGGTGAACCCCTTGGATTCAGGACAGTGTGACTTTCTTCTGAAATAGCACGCAGTCCTCCTTAGGGTCTTTGGGGTTTATTTATTTTAATGTACTTGTGTGGCCCTGCCAGAGGTGGAGTAAGGTTATCATGATTGGGATTTTAATTTGATTTTTGAAATTTAAATTTAAATTCAAAACCTAATGTGTGTCTCATGGTGGTACCTAGGAGGCATTTCTTCTACTCTATGTAGTTGCCTGCTCCAGGAGAGAGAGAATTAGGAAAAGGAGCCTACCAGAGAATGAGGAAACAAGACAGGGCTTTGTGGGGAGTTGTGGAGGTGTTAGGCAAGTTCAGCACAGGCAGTCGGGTAAGGAGGAGAGAAGTCATGTATAGAAAATTGTAAGGACAGCCAGAAAACTCCATGGGAAGAACAGGAGAAAGAAGGAAAAAAAACAAAAAGTATGTGGCACAGGGGTGGGGAATGCATGGGCTGATGGTGAGGAGCCATTTACTGTTTGGGAGATACATATTTGTCCTGAAGATACCTTTTCACCTCCTTCTTGCATGCTTTGTGATAAGATACTGATACAGTGTGAGCAATCCATGGAATATTTGGTACGTTTTATGTAGTGTGCTTTTTATTATCATTGGCAATTGCATTGCTAACCAGAATGCTGCTCTGGCCTTGACAGTTTTATGCACTGTGTGCTTATGAAAGGAAAAGAACATGTGCTCCCAAGCCTTGCATATTTGTCACGTTTGACAGTAGGTTTTTTAAATGACTGACATTTTATTCTGAGCTAATATATGCCGTAATCACTTCTCTAGCTGAATCCTGTTTATGCTTATTCGTGTTTCCTGAGATTTGTAATTCTCTACTAGAAGCTTTCCAAAACAGATAGTGACTGCAGCGGTTGGCATGGAGGTAGAATAAAGGCTTTTTTATTGTTGCTTTTTGTTCTCGGGCATTAGATAAATTACAGCTGCTCACTCCTGAGGGGAGAAGAGACTTCCAAGTTATTCAGAACATTACACTAGAGTATCTGTGCATCATCCTTGAGAGTCAGAGCGAGTTGGCTAAAAGACCAGGTCAAAATTGTGTAATGCAGCTTCACCCTCTGCACATCACAGCAGTAGTTGAGGGTTGAACCATTTGGGATGAATTGGTAGTAACTCCAAAAGAGAAAAAGTAAGAATTTTCATGATCTGTAAATTGCCGTAATACACATTGAACGTCACAGACTGGAAGCAGAGCGTCGAGTAGCCTTTAGTGGCAGTGGTGAGCAGACCTGTAATCTATTCACCAAGTTTAAAAACTGAAGCTGAATAATTATTCTTAAAAAATATAGAAATGCAAGTGCTATTTTTTCAACAACTTTTTCACTTGCTTCTCTATTAGCAGATCAATATTTACAGCATGTACAACTTAAGTAATATATGCAAATTATTCCCTTTTAGCTTCCTTTTTAGAATGTGTGAAACATCTTGAGGCATCATGTAAGACTAACAAATTATAGTGGAGCTCAGTAAAATGAATACCTGTTAAACTAATACATCCTATATGGGATATGTTTGCCTGTGGAAGATGTCAAAAACTTGAACATGACATCAAGTGAGTAGATATGTGAAAAAGTATCTACTTTTTATTATAGCAGTAAGCATTATATTTTTACTGCACAGAAATAGAAAATACTGAGTCTGCTTTAGAGGAGATTTCTCCATCCTTGGACAACAAAGTATCACCCAAGCTTCAAAGTATTTAGATTTTTATTTTAGAAGTTGTCATTTGAAATATGCTTCTCTGGTCTTTTTTTTTTTTTATATAAAAGATGTTTTACATAAAGGCTGAAGAACTTTGTATTTCTCTAGGTTCTCTGGTACTTGGGATGTTTAGAGATCTGATGTTGCAACACGGCACAGCAGTGTTACCCGTTTAGTGCCTTTTCTCCCAGTGTTAATGCTGTTCGCTGTAGCAGGCCAAGACCCCAGGATGCAGTAAGAACGCAGTAAATTAAGATAAGCAGGAATGTCTGAAAGTAAAGATTCATGTCTGTTCTAATGCTGCTGACTTGAGTTATAACTAAAGACGAGAAGTGAGTGCAAACTTGTTTGAAATACCAAACCCAAAACCCCAAACAGAAAAGTGCAGGCTGTCTTTTCAGGAGACGAAAATATGTTATAGGTAAACTTTGTAACAGTAGCTGTAGATAATAGAGGAAATTGCTATTTATTAAGGGAAATCGGAAATCTCAGGTTAGGTTACTTACTAATTTTTAGGAAGGTCTTAGCCTGGATTTTTGTATGTTTATGAAATTTCTTTTCTTGTCTGTCTGCATTTGTACCCTGATCTGACTATCGTAAAATCTTTTGGGTTCTTAGTGTCTGGTTTTAGGTGTCCCATTTTGGGTAGCTGGGGTATCATCAAAACCATTCATCAACTTAGAGTTGTATCATTTCAAAATGTGTTAGCTAACGAATCATAACTCATAAATCATGATGTAGAATGTGTTTGTAGAATGGATGTTTGGTATAATCAGCTAATGTGTTTTTAATTATGATTATCCTTGCCCAAAAATGAAAATTGTGTTCTACTTTGCTAGCTAGAACACATAAATTAAAACACTTGCTGACATGATTTAATCAACATAAAGTAAGAGCAAGTAATTTTCCTTGAATCTGAGAAAAATACACTGGAAATAAAATTAAGGAGCAGCAGCTATTCTCAGAAGAATGCTCTGCAGTCATTTGAAAATGAAAGCAACTTTATACTAAAAAGGAGTCAGGATACAATACTAAATGGTTGTATCGTATGAGGAAATTGTGCTACTCATCTGAATTCACATATCCTACTAGTTTTATAGGAGTATTAAACTCTGTCCCTGACCATTTCTGAAAGAAAGGTCAGATTTTAATTGGATTCAAAGATTCAGATTGCAATGTTCTTAATAAACATCTTAAATAATACTCGCCGCATGTTGTTTGCTGGTTACTAAGTTTCCTAATGGCAAATGATTATAATGTGCCCATCCATAAACTTGCCTTATCACAGTGAATTTAAGTAATTTAACTAGCATTTTCCTGTTTTCTCAAAGGATCTGAGCTTTAAATCAGTAAAGAAAATGCATAGAGGGGAAATGTAACAGCCATATGGATTGCTTTGTTATAGGACATCTTTTAATTCACAGTGGTGGTTTTAGTTTTAGAGCAGCTAGCAAGGTAAGGGTTCCCACCATAGAAGAGTATTCAAGTTTTGTTTCTTCTGCATAGGAGCTTTCTCTCCAGCTCACAAGCAATCTTACTGTGCGTCTCTACATATAGCTGTATCAGCACAGCTTTGTCACCACATAGACTTTTGCTGAAATTCTGGCGTCACTATAGTAAGCATGAGTCATCCACCAGTATCATTCAGATCTTTTGTAATAAGATTATCTGCCAGAGTTCATGGTCCATTTTTAGTCTGTCTGCGAAGTTCAGCCTCCCCCACAAAAGCACTTTAAAATGTATTTCCCTTTAGGCATGTATTTTACCCCTTGGTGAGCATACGCTTACATTCTTTGTTGGCTGGAAGTCTTTGTGCCGATGGAGGTGATGTTTTGTTTTTAAGTTGTGAACACCTGCCTGTTAGAAAATGAACTGAGACCAGCAACTCATTTCACAAAGGCCAGCAAACAGCTGTCAGATGGCAATGATATCAACTTTACAACAGCAATCAAAATTCTTGTGAAACTGCCCAGAAATGGTTCTGAAGGAGGAGGGGGGAGAAAAAAAAGAAAAAAGGTCATATGAGCAGCAATGTTGGAAAGGAAGCGGCTGTGTCAGCAGAAAGAACAGTGCATTGGGTATGAACGGTTTGAGCAGTAAAACAATGCGGAGAGAATATGCTTTTAGGTAACATTTAAATGAGCCTTTCCTTGCATCTGCAATGTAGACAGTAGCTTCTGTCTTGATTAGGAGAATTCATTGTTAAAATAGTGAAAAGTCTTAATATTATGCCATATGGAATATGTGCTGCTGTAACCATGTTTGCTTGCGATCCCCCTATCACTTAATGTAGAGGTTTCTTCCTGTATCTCTGAATAGACAGAAGCCTTCAAAGGAACAATACAGAAGAAAATATAATAAAAATAATAATAGCAGATAGACACTGTCTTTAGTACGTAGTTCTCAGCAGCAAATTAATTCACGATAAGTTATTAAGCCAAAAAGCATTGATGATACTTGAAAAGAAAAGTGGCTGTACTCTGTATAGGTATGCTTTGTTCTCTTTCACAGGTCTACATCATACATTGTAATGCTACCATCAGAGAAAGCCTTTTTCCTATTGTATATTTCTGACAATTGTAAATGTGATATTATGTAGTAAAAGTTATGGAGGAGGAAGATGCAGTGGAAAAAAGGTGATGTGTTCTAACTGTACCGAGGGTGCCCTCTGCAGAATGTTACATTGTGTTAGTCTGCACAGAAGGCTGTTGACTTCTCTTTTTTAACTTAGAAAAACTATAAAATAACATTCTTTCATTCTTTAAATGCTAATAGATGCATTCATATAGGAGAAGAAAGAGAAGGGAGAAACTCTGGAACTAGTACTGGATAAAATATTAAGCCTAGACTACAGATAACCTATTCTGATTCTGGTATGATACTTTACTGATGACTGAGTGATAGATAATTATGATGATGTACATAATTTCTTATCTTTTCTTACCTGATGTCCATCAGGCACATCAAATTGGCACAAGCTAGATTTAACTTTATAAACTCTTTGGCAGTAAATTTGATACTAATAGAAGGTCATTTCCCTTTCTTCTTTTCAGGAGATGGATTATACTATTCTTCAAACCTTGTAATTCCTTTGAAAAATGCTGTAGGTTTTGTTAGTACAAACATTAATCCATGTGTTCAAGTCAGGTACTTAACCATGCAGCTGCCTAACCTGGCAAGCTGTGTGTACAGGATTGGGGAGAGAAGGAAAGTGAAAAAATGCTTAGATAGGAGAACATACAGTGAGTGCTTTGAAATTTGTACCAAGTACTTTTCCTTCTCTTCCTCTCATGACAATGTGAAGACTTTCTTGATACTGCAATTAGTAACATGCTTTGATGTTACTGGATATGTAGTAGGAGAGACAGGATAGGTTCATGTAGAGAAATTGCCTTTTTGCCTTTGACTCCATGGGGTTTCAAACTCCTTCCCTTTCATCTGCGAGATAGCAGGACAGGAGAGAACTTTGGTTTGTGTTTCTTTACACCTGGAAGGGGAGACACTGTGATTTCATATTATGATGTTCAGGCATCAAGTAAATATATCACAATCAATGACCAGCAAATAATTAATTTCTTAACAGGGGTTTTTTTTTCCCCTGTCACTTACAATGAACTGTAAGATCTTTTGAGGTCTCATGTAATGAAATTTGAGATCAACTTTAATTGGTCTCAGATTTTTGACAGAAGCCAAGAATCTGACTTAAGAGTTGCTCAAAGCATTCATTATATATCCAGTGATTTCTAACATTTTAAGTAAATATATGTTAGTTTGCAGAGGAATTTTATTGCAATGTAGAACAATTTTAGTGAAAGCTGAGGAAAAACAACCTGACCATGGACAGCGGAACATAGAAAATTTTTTATGGATTTGGATGGTCTAGAAATAGTCCTTGTATGGTATTTACACTGCTTAAGCTCTAGATAGTAGTTGGAGTATAACTACAGATTGTGAGCTAAAAGTGAAGTAGCAAAAACTGTACTTGTTAGACAAGTAATTTGTGCAAAAATATTTGAAGAAAACCTGAAAACATAGAAATGTCACCGTGGGTCATCTAGTTCAGTATCCTGTCTCTATAAGTGGCCGTAAATAAATCTAGGGAAAAGAGAGGACAGGGCAAGCATACATGATACATCCACCTGATACCGACAGTCTTACATCTGATTTCACCTCACTAACTTTGAACTTCAGTTCATTTCTGTGTATTTAGTTAACTTATGAAAAGGAGTTAGACTTTTTGAACATGTGTAGACCTGTAGCATCTGCAGCATGCTTCAACAGAAATACCGGAAGTCAGGTATGCTACTTGTGTGAAGAAGCTCCTTTTCTTTCTTTTTTTCTGTTTCTTTTAATTATTTGTTTGAACTGAGTGGGTGCTGCTGCCTTCTGAAGCCTTCTTGACTCTGTACTGAAAAGGGAGAGAACAGCTAGTTCCTACCCACCTCTTCCATGCCCCAAACGACTTGTAGGCCCCAGCTCAAGAGCCACCAACTCCGTGTTGTCCTCCCTTCATTCTGAAAACTCCCAGTTTCCATTTTGTGCCTTTACCAGTTGTTTTCCATGCAGGAACCTTTCTTCCTACATCTGCATAATTGCCTTGACAGCCTTTGGTGGACTTCATCTAAGGGACATGGCTTAAAGGTACGCAATGTCAATGCCAACCCCTGCAGACAACATCCGCAACTTTGTAAGGCAGAACTCTACGAGACACTTCCCTGTGGCAAGCAAACTAACCTGATGTTAGATTCTTCCAATCTAGGTTTGGAATGTCAATCTCATGTAGACTTTATTTGGTTTGTTAAATTGATTTCACTCTAAGCTCTAATATCTGGCAGCACATCACGATTGTCACACTGTAGTTTATTTTTACTGTACAGTAGTACCTACATAGGAGTCAAGGAAAATAAGTGTATGGAAAAACCCCTCAAATCTAGGAATGGTCTTATTTCACGTGTAGCTAAACATAGACAGTAGGACTTAAAGGTACCTCAGTACTATATTTAATCTATTCAGGAGGTCTAAATCAAGTTCAGTTATTACTTAGTTATTACTAGTAGAAATAGTTTTGCTAATGTTTTTGCTAACATTGCTGTCCTTTAAATCCACTAATTCACATACTGTGCCACTGGTTATGGTATTTAAAATTTTCTTCATCATTTTACATACCGATGTTTTCATCAGCATTTCAAGAACTGGAACTGTCATTGTGACTTGATTTTATCTCAGCTCATTGTAATAAAACCCTCGAATTTTGTATTTTATTAAAAAAAAAAAAAAGGAAGGTACAAACCACCCTATAATGCTTAGTTATATGATATTTCTGTATGCTTCTCTGGTGGACAACATTATCAACATTAAGCATGTCTGGTAATTAGAGTTGTTTATAGGTATTTTCAGAGGGTTAAATAGACCTTGTAAAAATATTTTAGAAGCAGTTCCATTAAAACTTCACTATAAAAGTGTCATCAATAAACCTTTCCTTTATTCAGCAAGAATTGCCCTTTCTGAAAATGCTGCATTATGATAAAATAATTTAAAAGAACAAAGGCTTATCAAAGATTCCCTTTAAGGCTTATCCAAGTGTCCCTTAAACAAATTCTTTAGAAATATAAAACTAGATTATCAGCACTACCTCAGAGGCATCTCTGGTGGACTTTTATAATTAAAAAGTACAACCAAAGACAACACAATGAATAACAAGAAAATCATAACATAAATAATTTTAGCTTCTAATTAAAAAGGATAGGTGTGATGAACTTACATGAATAGTGCGCACAGGATTTTATCAATGCCTTGTGCTGAGAAGGACAGAATGACCTCTGCTCATGACAGCTGAGACTTCCATCTGGCCATGACAGGTTTCCCATGTCAAAATCTTAGAACTTAACCGCTTCATTTCACATCATGGAGTAAAGCTCAACCGCTACCTTGCTCTTGAAGCATTCACTTGGTGTAACTGCGCAGAACACATGGCCTGATACAAAGCCCACAAATGCCCATCTTTTCCCTATCTTTCCAAATACTTTCACAAGTATTGGTGACTTTTGTCATGCAGATAAAAGCCACAAAAGCAATGGTAAATACCTGCTTATCTCCTACTGCTTATAGGCTGGTGTCTTAGTTGGTCACATAAAGTGCTTATATCAATAGTAAGCCTTCTGCTGTGGTGGAGTATACGATAAAGTTTTGTGTTCAGTCAGGGATTCTCAAAGATGAAGTATAATTCTCAAAGCAAAAGAGCAATAGAATAGAAATTAGTTCTTCTCTTAATCACTAAAAGGATGTTATTTGAATTGCAGTATTTACACTAGTTGCTGACTAGTGAGACTATTTGAAATATTCTCATCTATTCTTTTCTTCAATTATATCTCTGTGCTTTCCAGACCGTTTCACTGTCTCAGTTCTCTAGCTGGTGATTTTTCAATTAAGATGTGAAACATTCCTTTTTTGTTACATAGATTTAATTAAAATTCTTTGAAATATAATGCTTGGGTGTTGGGTGTGTGTCTGTTACAGTTCAGGGAAATTAAACTACTGCTGCTTGTTCTATCATTTGGAGAAAATTCAGTTAATTATTTTCAAAATGTGGGAAGTATTTTTGGAATCTTGTACAAAAGGCTCTGGTTATTTTGGTATTTTAAGGTATTCCTACCAGTCTCCTAGTTTTTAAATAATACAAATTATTACCTATATATTTTTTGCAGGATTTTTATTTCCTTTCTTTACTGGATTATGAAAGCATGGTCTATGCTGGCATTTTTACAATTAGTTTTCTTATAATTCAACATTTAATATCAAAATTATAGAACAGTCAGGTGAACAAGATATGGGACACTGTTTCTACGTTAGGTTTTCTCTGGCTTTCCAGCAGTGTTGCTATAAAAGCTGCAAGATCCCAAATACCTCTAAAAATAATACCCATTGTTGGTTTACAGTCTCTGCTTCTCCACCAGACTAATACCTTTTTAAAGTTTATCCTAAGACACAGGAAATGCAAAATGGAAGAAATACTGAAATTATTCACTTAGTCCATGCAGGTTCATAGCAAAGTATGAAGATTAAGAATTGTTTCTGAAATTCTTTGAGATGGAAGGCCATACTATATTGGCATTATTTTATTATAATGGAATATTGAGCCTTCACCTCAATATGACCTATTTCTATCCACTGCTATATGGGCAGAAGAATTTGCTATGTGTCAGATTTTGTTGTGTAGTGAATGATTCAGCCCCTCGATTCCTGAAGAGATTTGCTTTTATGAAATAAAAAGAATCCAGAGAATAATAAAGCCGATATTTTATAAAGCAATCAAAAGACAAGTCAGTTAAGCAGGTGGAACCAGCACTACCTGTATCTCTTGAACTATTCTTGAACCCGGTTGTGTGAGTGATAAACATGTATGTTAAACCTCTGTGATAATCACATTCATGCTTTTCATTTAATATGCATTTCTGCAGAATAGTAACTCAGTCTCAATTTGCTTTTAATTGTGTCATTACACAGTAATGGATTAATTCAATAATGGATTAGTTGTTTAATGCCCATCTTACATTCAAGAAATTCAGTATTTAGGATGGATGACACTTAGTAAACAAAGTGAAAGATAATTTATACCTCTACTATACTAAGAATGATTCTCTTATTTAAAGTTTCTTTACAACAACATCACAGTGTGAGGAAAACCGTTGTTTCAATGCACTGAAATGTACTCCTTAAACTTCTGTGACTTCTCTTTAATTATATAATGACGGTACCTAAAGAGCTTACAGATCAAAGATTTTAAACTATGTCGGCATATTCTGCAAGAGCGTTGAGAAATAGTAAGATTCCGGTGAAAGATGAATCCTTCTCCTGCTTTTTGCAGTAGGCTAGGGTGAAATACTGAAGCTGTTCACATCCTTCCTAGCAGTCCATCTTGGTTGTTCAGTAAATGCTTTGAAATGAAATAACCACCTGCAGTGGGCCCACATAAGCATACCAAAAGATTTTAATATCAAATAAAAAAGGAAAAAGTGGTAATTTGGTTCACTTAGTTGACAAGATTAATAAACGAGACAACAGAAGATGTGATAATTAAATGAAATAATTTCCAGACTTATTAACCACATTTATCTGTCTTAATTTTCAAATTGCTCCAAGCTTTTACCTATGCCCCCTTTGGGAGATCAAAAATTGTTGTAAGATGATCAGAATCTAAGAATTCCTAATTCCCATCTCAGATGGAACTCCATTTGCTGAACTGCGCGTACTTCTGCGAAATAGGGTAATTTTAAAGCCTTCATTTACAAATGTATGAAAATTATGTTTAAACCATAAACGTTTCTTATCTTTTCCTTCAGAAATTAGTTTTTCAAGGAAGAATTCTAGAAATGTTGCAAAAGCTTGAAATACTTTTTAGTGGACAGTGGGACTAGTTATGTGTACAAGGTACAAGTCTGCTATCTCCTACTTCTGTGGGGAGTAAAGAAAAAATCATAAGCATGATCTGCATCAAAATCTATTCTTGATAACTGTGAAGAAGCCCTTTCTCTGCATTCAGCCTTTCCTTGGCATGATTTTTTTTAAAACTGCTCTCAACACTTTTGAGAATCCCAAATACAGTGGCATATGATTTGAAGAATTCCGAATATAAGAAGGGAGAGCGGGAGAAGGAGGTGATTGCTGCATAAGCGCATTGTGTGAGAATCTTGGGACTAAATGAAGCAGATTGGTTTGGGTTAAAGGCCTAATTAGTCTGTCCTTCTACTTTATTGACATATCTGATGTCCTGGTTTTTAATTCCTAATATATTTGGAAAATGACAGGGCTGTGAGATACATCGCAGCTATCTTTTTTCCAAATGTGGATAGCAAAGCAAAGGAATTGGAGCAAATTTACAGGTAGGCACGTATGTGTCCTCAGAATCTACTTAGTTTATGCTGTGTCCAGAAGGCAAGAGGAAAGTAACTGTACCACAGTGAGCTGACGTGGGATGCAGTGCCTGTGTTGCTCTGAGAGAGAGACTTGGATAAAATGTTGGTGAAGCTTATGGATTACAGGAACTGATCGAAAGACAGCTGAAAACTTTTCATTTCAGGAGCTTTGGATCTGATACTCGGTAAATTAGAGTATGTGTGTTCAGAAACAGCTCCAATGATTAAAGGTTTTCACAGAATATATAACATCTGATACCAGTATAGCTAGCTCAGACTGAACAGCATGGTCACAGAGAGCTATGTACCACTCCAATTAGAACGGATAAACTTCTTGATGATTTATTTTTCCATGTATATTCAGAGGCAAAGATATCCCACCTTTTCCAAAGCTAATACACCAAAATTTCAGTATCTAGCAGTTTCACAGGTGCATTTTGGGATGAATAAATTATGAGTAAGAATAATGGAATGAATGTGTGAGAGAGTGATTAAAAAATTAAATTGATCTGAGCCTTGAAGCAGACTGCTCTGCTTTGTGTTTCTAACACATCAGGTTTTTTTTTAATTTCCTGCTGACACCCCAGGTTAATTTTTTTGCTGGTAATTAACTTGAAAGCTAAATGTCCAGCCGAAATATGTATGTATAATTACTGGGTTAGTTACCTGTTCTAAGCAGATAATTTTTTAATGTCTAAATATAACAGTTACTATATATTAACTCCTCTGCATGCCACATGCATGTTATGCATCCATTTCTTCCACATACTAAAATGTTTTCAAATTTTTTCTCATAGGTTTAAGTGATAAATTACCTCCTGAAAGAATATATTTCTTGGATATAATAGTAATTGGAGGCTATTTATTGTTTTTCCACTGTTAATGTGAAGCCACATAGATTTCGTAGAATTTTACTGCACTCTCAGGAGTGACAGATGCACTCAGCACTTAAGGGAGAGATACAGCTTGGAAATGTGAGCCATATTTTTGTCTGAGAGGTGAAACTCTCCCTGTCTACTTGCAGTGCTTTCTAAAATATTGGAACAGTTGCCCTGGAAATAGCAGAAAGAGTACTATTTTGGCTAGAACCACCACAACATTACCACAAAATTACAGATGATTTTCCAGATACCCTTTTCTCGGGGTCCACTTGTTAGTGGACTGCATGGAACAAGAAAGGAAGAGAAAGAGAAGTCGTCAAAGGTAGAGCAAAACTGTATTATTGCCTTTGTTTGCAAGACCTTGTTTCCGCTGATAAATCAGGGTGGCCAGTAGAGGTATAATTCTAGCTTTGTGTGCTGAGTATAGCAGCTTCTAATCTTAAGAAAAAAATTGCAAATCTTCAATTGCAAGTGTCTTTCTCAACCTTAGTAGCTTGGAACAGACACAGTAAGTTAACAATCTCAGTAAGGTGTTTTTTAATTTTTTTATTATTTGATTGCTCTTGGTTAGAAATACAAAAGTTCCTTAGTAGTATAAAGCAATTAAAAAGGATGTAGAGCGCTCTAACTTGACAAAAGATCTGGCCCTTATACTGAGAACAGAATGTGAAGGCCTGTTAGACCTGGATTATTTTGAAGAGACGAGATATGCAAGGTCTGTTGTTTTTTAGGTTAAACAACATTTTTGTTCTGTGGAATAATGGAATTTTAGTCTCCCACATAGAATTTTATTGCCTATCAGCATAACTGTTTAATTTCCGTTCTACCTTTTCTTATGTTATTCTGTCCTACAGGCTTTTCAGAATGATAAAATAAATAATATATATCAAAAATGATATAATAACAATGATAAGAATTTCCTGTGCATTATTTTGTTCATGTTGCTTTTGTTTAAAAATAATAAATGGTGAGGGAGGAGGAGAGTTGTGTGTCTGTATGAGCATGTTGCTCTAAACTAAATTATTCAGGACATAATTAAATAAATTCCCCAAATTCTTTGAGTACTGTTCCAGTAATAGCAGCATTAATAAAGACACTCCCTCCCCTACTGCTTTCTTAGTGCGTTTACTATTCATTTGCCATTAAACAAATGCGATTTCCTGTTTATCTGAAGATGACAGTCCAAAACAACAGCATTTGTAAAGCATGAATATAGTGACACGATCTCTTGACTTGCCTTAATTTCAGCTAAGCTGTCTAACATACCCATGTAGTACCTGCTTAAGTATTAGCCTTTTAAGAATCAAAAACATTAATAGAACAGACAGTCAGTACTTAATGGACGGTAAAGTCAATCTTCTGTCACGGGGCATGGATAAACATAATGCTGCAGCAGTTGAAAGTCTCTATCGATACCTAGCTCTAATGAGTATCTTCTGTGGATTTCCCTGTTGCAGTTTAGCCTGCAGTGTTGCAGAAATGTGTGCAGTTTGCACAGTAAATAGAAGAATCCCAGAAGCTAATTCATTGGTCTAGTTGGCATTCGAGGGATTTGGGATCTTGAGTTTTTAGTTCTTTTAAACCTGAACTTCTTCATTAAGCTCGACACTACCACAGCTATGCTTGTTTGTTACTTACCTATGGAAGATATCTTTCAATTTTCTTTTCTAAACCAGGAAAATATCATAAGCATTTTGGTCTCGTAAGTATCACAAAATAGCACTGAGCGCTATTGCCAATTTGAGAAATCTTGATTGTTTGCATGTTTGGTGGGGGATCATACAGGGACTTGAACCCAGGAGATCCTGAACAAAGCAGGCTGAGCAGGCTGAGCTGCGATTGAGCAAAATTCTTTATTAAGTAACCGGAGTGTTCAGCTCATTGCGTCTCATAGGAAGAGACTTTCTGTCTTTACATTGAAAGTCCTGGGACTGGCAGACAACTATTATTAAAACAGAAAGTTGAAAAAGGAAAAAAAAAAAAAAAGTTGTATTTGCCAACATGTGGCCAGAAAGTCCCAAGTAAATTGATATTGTTCATTGTTTCAAATTTAATTTATTCTGTAAGAAGAAAGCAAACATTGGGACTTCATATATGTGAACTAAAACTATTCACATAATTATTTTCATTGCCAAGCATGTGCTTTCATATATATCTATGTCCCTATGTAAATATTCATAAAGAGATACAGATATAAAACAGTCATGCTACAGTAAGTTGATTTTAAAATTCATTAACTTACTGAATTTTACATCTGGCTTGCTATGTTTTCTGAAATGTAAAGAGAGTAGAAGGTC
This sequence comes from Balearica regulorum gibbericeps, assembly GCF_011004875.1. NCBI lineage: Eukaryota > Metazoa > Chordata > Aves > Gruiformes > Gruidae > Balearica > Balearica regulorum. Next base: position 4,909,686 of record NC_046194.1, on the reverse strand, counting down.
CCATGGGTTACACTGACTAGCAAAGCAGAGAGACCCAAATTCCTGACTGCTGAACTGAGCACTGTGTCTCTTTCTGTCTGAGGCAGGTAGATGTGCAGATTTGCAAGACTGGTTTAGCACCTTCACTGTACTGTCTCCGTCTGTTTTGTCAGTTCATCTTTTCTCTTCAGTCCATGCCAAGAGATTATAACCGCTGATGAAATTTATTGACTTACTGCAGCCTCCACGCAGGCTAAGTCCCTTCCAGAAATAAATCAAAATGAATAGGTGTTCTTTAAGATGAATTAACATCAATGTTTTGCAATAACTTAAAACTAACTGCATGACTTTGGGCTACTACTGTCTAGACCATAAAGGCTCTCATGACCTTGACAGAACCAAAAAACGAATGCCGTGTTCCCTGCTGCTTCTAAGCTTCTAAACACAGATGTGCATTAAATAACATTGCCATACAGCAATCAGGTAAATCTTGTTTATTGGTTACCACTATTTTTTTCCCCACTTAAATCTTCAGGATGCATTAGACATGGAGTAAGTCTTTGCATTCAGATTTTTCTGAGTTACAATTGATTAGAAGAGTATAAAGAACTTTAACTCTATGAAGTGGAACATTATTTTTATTCATTATTTGCCTTGATTTATGGTGGCATAGAAAGGCACTCATTATTTACTCTGAACCTCCCTGACAGTATTTAAAATAGCAAGGTACTGCAAACCAGATTGACAGCATACCTCTGAAAAGAAGCTGCAGTAAGGCTGCATGCCTCACATAACCCACTAAGGCTTTGTCCAATAAAATTCTGCTCAAAGAGAACATCTAGTTCTTTCCAAATGCCATTTGAAAATGTGAACTTGTAAAAATTGTCATGGAGGTCAGTGATCTGGTATTAATGTGTGCTCAGCTAACAAGTCTGGCTTTGATTAGTGGGGGCCAGGATTCCTACTGCAGAATCAGGGGGAGAGGCATGCAGTCAGAGAGGGAGAGTCAAAAACCTGTAGGCTTGGAAAGCAGCAAATGGCAAATAGTGATCTCATGCAGTAATTACAAGTGGCTCGTCCCTTTTAACACCATCTTACTTTTCTATGGTAAGCAAGAGAGTATAGAAGGGAATACGAGGAAACTCTTCTATTTCTAGACTAAGAACTAACAGTATTGGAATCAAACACTGAAATGGTAGAAGAGCCTTTTCATTTCCCAAGCGTTCTTTCTGAAGTACTTAAGAATTTGCTAAGACCAAGTTCGAAGAGATGTAAGAGTGAGTGTCACTGGTCTGTTGGGACAGCTGTATGGGAAACGCTGAAGGAAAAATCCTTAAGCCAGACATTTTTGCCCAGCTTGGAGGCTCAGAATTAGCTGGGTGTTTTGTCATGATTTTTCGATAGTGTTCATGATTCCAGGCATCATTTCAAGAGTAACGAGTAACTGCTGTGTGAACTTTTCTACCTGTGAAGAAGTCATTGAGCTGTTGCTTCTATCCCTATTTCTGCTGAGCTCTGTTCTTTCTGTCCCCTTCTCCTTTGCTGGAATATTGCATCATTAGTGAGAGGAGAGAAGAGGGACAAGACCAAGGTCAAGGCTTGATTCTTTCATACCAAGGAAGGAGAGAGGAAGGACGTGAGGCCTGCGAGGATGTTCAACCTGTATCCTCAGCCGTTAGGAGCAAGAGGTGCTGCCCAGCACCCTGCTGGACTGGGCAGCTGGCTGAGTGCCTGTGTCTCCTGCAGCCCTCCTGCCGAAGGGCAGGAAGTTCAGCTCAATAATAAAAGCTGTGTCTGTGACTCCCAGACGGTGTCTTAGTTGAAGACTGTATTGCCTCATTACTTAAGGGTAAAGTGTAATGAATTTGTGAAGATATTTACATGTTTCACATGCAGTGCATTTCAATGAACTACAAGTATGTTACAATATCTTGATCAATGCCTTTGGGGGGAAAAAAAAAAAAGAAATGATTATGTTTTGCTGCCATCTGTAAAATCTTGAGAAATGCTAGGTACGACCCACTGCTACTGTAGCAAGAGAAAGTGCCTTGATGAAATGATTGCTTAACCATTAAACAGGAGAAGGTAAATGCACTGGCTTCTAATTTTTGAATGCTCTTTGCTGTGCAGCATATTAACATTTGTAGTCTTTTCCATCACACTACATTTATCACATTTGAGGTGTGGTTTTAAAAACCCCTCTGGAGAAAATGTAATTTGTTGTCTGTTGCCTGCACGTTCCACTAAATGCTCATTATTTATAAAATTCTATAGTGTCTTTCTACAAAAACACTATCGATCTTTCATTATAGAGTGCCAGCACTTTGATTTATGATCTGAGGCATAAATGTCTCAAACTAGTACATGATCCCATGATCCCAGCCATTATAACTTGCTGTCTGTACAAGGTGGCAGACTAGAAGATCATCAAAGAGGGAAAATTTATGCTTGTAAAGATGACTACTTGAAAATATTCTAATCCGCAAAAGCATAGGACTTTTCTATTGTATTTATGTAGAAATAGAAATTTATTATATTATGGTTAGTGTTAATACGGTGAGAACTGGCACAGGTTATTTTTAGAAAGTTTTAAGGAAACAAGTTATCAGTCTTCTCTGAATGTGCTGCACTCATGTTGTGAGTTAGTTATAGATATAGCTCGCTTAAAATTTATCACTGAAACTTTCTGAAGGAAACAACACTGAGCAAAACTACATTTTTAATGGAAAATGTCTGATCATTCTGAAGGCTTTAATTTTTTCTGAGAAACAAGAAGCCAACATTTTGGGATGGGGATGCTGGAACAGTAGATTAGTTTGAACTGAGTTCTTTTCCATCTAATTAGAGGAAAAAAAACCACCCCACCCCAAACAAACCCAAAGTGAGGCTGTGGAATGGGGGCCGTAATGTAAGAGAAAAGTTTTATAATTGCAAATTGGTCATTTCAATTATGGTATTGTTTGATTATGGTAATATCTAGAGAATTTCTTTGCATAGGGAGCTATATACACACTTAAGAAGATCTTGGCCTGAGGATCGCAGGATGGCACTGCACAAGAGTACACTGCTGGCCGTTTCCCAAAGAGGGCTGGCATCCCCATCCCCTGTGTGGTGGGCTGACCCTGGCTGAGGGCCAGGTGCCCACCAGAGCTGCTCTATCACTCCCCTCTTTCATTAGACAGGGGAGAAAAGGTACAATGAAAGAAAACTTACGGGTCGAGATAAGGACAGGGAGAGATCATTCTCTAATTATCATCACGAGCAAAACAGACCGAACTTAGAGAGGGAATTCATCTTATTTATTACTAAGCAAAACAGAGTAGAGGAATGAGAAATAAAACCAAATCTTAAAAACACCTCCCCCCACCCCTCCCATCTTCCCGGGCTCAACTTCACTCCCGGCTTCAACCTCCGCCCCCCCCAGCGGCACAGGGGGACGGGGAGTGGGGGTTACAGTCAGTTCATCACGCGGTGTTTCTGCTGCTTCTTCATCCTCAGGGGGAGGACTCCTCTCATCGTTCCCCTGCTCCAGCATGGAGTCCCTCTCACGGGAGACAGTCCTTCACGGCCTTCTCCAACGTGAGTCTCCTCCACGGGGTGCAGACCTTCAGGAGCAAACTGCTCCAGCGTGGGTCCCCCACGGGGTCACAAGTCCTGTCAGCAAACCTGCTCTAGCGTGGGCTCCTCTCTCCACGGATCCACAGGTCCTGCCAGGAGCTTGCTCCAGTGCGGGCTTCCCACGGGGCCACAGCCTCCTTCAGGTGTCTCCACCTGCTCCGGCGTGGGGTCCTCCACGGGCTGCAGGTGGAATCACTACACCCCCTCATCCTCCCTCCATGGGCTGCAGGGGAACAGCCTGCTTCACCATGGTCTTCACCACGGGCTGCAGGGGAATCTTGCTCCGGCGCCTGGAGCACCTCCTCCCCCTCCTTCTGCACTGACCTTGGTGTCTGCAGATGTTCTTACATCTTCTCACTCCTCTCTCTGGCTGCAAAAGCGCTCTCTAACTGTTTTTCTCTTTCTTCAATATGTTATCACAGAGGCGGTGATTGGCTTGGCCTTGGCCAGCGGCGGGTCTGTCTTGGAGCCGGCTGGCATTGGCTCTGTCAGACACAGGGGAAGCTTCTAGCAGCTTCTCACAGAAGCCACCCCTGTAGCCCCCCTGCTACCAAAACCTTGCCATGCAAAACCAACACACCCTGTGATGGTGATCAAGGTGTTGCTTATATTTTTTCATTTTATTTTGTAACTCTTCCACAGTGTTTGGAACTAGCAGTTGCTGGGGAGAATCTGATCTGTTTGGTGATGGGTATTTCTTTGTTTGGTTTGGGGTTTATTGCTACATTGTAGCCCAGGACTACCTGCCTGTAGTACATTTTTATGTGCTTTCATGCATTAGTATGATTTTTTTGTTCATATTACAAAAAAAAAAATAAAATCACACCTTCCTGCCATTTATCAAGAGGCAGGAAAAATGAGAGAACATGCAGATCTTCTGAATGGTCAGTGATCCCTCTGTTAGAAAGTGCTGTTTCTGCTGTAACTTGCCTCTCTGAGGAGCAGTGGGGTAAGGATAATTTCATCCTCCTCAATATGCCCCATTTTAGCGAGCTGCTTACTGTTAGAGAATGATTCCTATCCTGGAAGACTTTTAGTGAAGACAAGCTTATATTTAGTGCTATGGAAGAAAAGTCAATAGGGCCCTGCAATGGAGAGAGAATGGAGTCGTAAAAATAATGTGTTTGTGCTATGGGTCTGTGGAACAGGGTGGTATTAGCCAGAGGGTTAACAGGAGCGATGACCACCAAAGGTGAAGTATTTGGAGAAGTTCTGGGGAACAATGGAAACTCAGCTTTAGAAACCTGAAGCTGTTCTCTTGACATCCACAAATTTGTATCAGCGATCTTGAGATTTTTCGAAGTAGATAGAGACAATAATGCATGTAACTAAATGTGATGCAGAGATGATGGGATTTGAGTTGATGTGACTACACAGGAGTGAGATTTTGGGGCTATAGTAGTCCATATGAAGTGGAGAATTCATTTGCGAGATTACCCTGAGCCAGGGTACAGAGAAAAAGTGGGGATGAAATCCAGAATTGTATTCATTGCCCTCAGGAAACTGGTGTGGGAATGCTTGAAAGAGGAGGACAGAAAGACAGAAGTCAATGATGATAAGGTATCATGAAAAAGAAGGTGGCTGATGGGTGTCCAAAGTGGCTGATAGGTCAGTTAGGATAAAACAAGTATTGATTCTGAACTGTAACCAGTGAGATGTAATTAGAGACTTTGTTGAAAGCAGTGTCAGTGCAGGGAGCTGAGGCAGAGTTGGAGACTGTCTAGAACGGAGTCAGAGAGTTTGTTTCCCAGAGAGCAGCTGTAAATAGTTTGTTCAATCAGTACAGGGGATAAAAAGAGAAGAAAAATGGGGTGGTAGTTCGAAAGATGAATGGGAAAGACAAATTACCCAAGAGGGGGTTTTATATAAGATGGGAGCAACTAAAACCTGACTTTTAAATAATGAAAGCTGAGATTCCTTGAACCAGTGCAGGCACTGAGATTTTACAGATTGGAGGCCTCAAATAACAGATTTTGTGCCACAGCTATGACAGGTTGCAGTACCGTGCAGCTTTGCTTTTGCAAAATAAGCTCAGAGCAGTTCATGCCACTCACCCCAAGCAATAAGAAAAACAGAAGCTAAGACACCTATGCTTAGGAAATCTTTTATGCCTTCGTTAATACTTCAAACATCGTAAGTCCAGCTAATGTTCATTAGAACCATTAATAATTAATATAGTGTCGTGGATTAACCTGGCAGGCAGCTAAAACACCCACACAGCCATTCGCTCACTTCCCCTCGCGCAGTGGGGAAAGAAGAAGGTAAAACTCGTGGGTTGAGATAAAGGCAGTTTAATAAGGAAGATGATAGCAGTGGTAGTAGTAGTAGAATATACAAAACAAGTGATGCCCAGTGCAATTGCTCACCACTCAAAGCCGATGCTCAGCTAGTTCCTGAGGCACCCCACCTCCCAGCCCATCCCCCAGTTACATATGGAGCACGATGTCATATGGTATGGAATATCCCTTTGTCAGTTGGGGTCAGCTGTCCTGGCCGTGTCCCCTCCTGGCTTCTTGGGCACCTCCTCTTCTCATTGGCAGGGCAGTGTGAGAAGCTGAATAGTCCTTGGCTGCTTGGCAACAACTAAAATCATCAATGTGTTATCAATGTTATTCTCATTGTAAATCCAAACCGCAGCACTAACTAGCTGCTAGGAAGAAAATTAACTCTATCCTTGCTGAAACCAGGACATACAGTTCATTGTCATCTGTTGTAGTTAAATTTATACAGGTTTGTTATAGAACTCACAGTTCTAGTTTTCAATATATGATTTATCTGTTCCATAAAAAAAATCTACCTCAAAGTTTACTCAATGCTGTCTTCAGCATTGTATAGTCTTACAATGATGGTAATCTTTAAATTATTTAATGCAAGGATATTTGTATTTCTCATGTGTATTTTTGCATCGTATCATGTTATGTATTTAGTATGCATTGTAAATAACAAAGAACAGATACATAATTAGTATTAATAACACCTTTCCTAACTGCTTACTAAATCTGTTTAGATTGTTAGTAGAAAGAATCAAACAGCCACTTATATTCTTATTTATTAACAAAACTTTAAAAAAAAAAAAGGTTTCGGATTCTGTTGAAGTTCCGTACCTCATCACTCTGGTAGGTTAAGTTTGCTTTTCTACCTTTTTTGTTTGACTGATAAATTCGTAGGAGTTCCTTGTTAAAATACACAATTGAAGGCAAAGTATTATGTCTTTATTGCCTTGGTTGTCTGCCATTAATTACGGTCAGGTTTTGTACAGCTTTGTGTGCAGTCACCCACACAATAGCCGTAGGGCTCGTATGTGTGTGCTGCTGTATTCACGTGCTGCTTGTAAGGAGCTCTAACTCCATCAGTTGTGAAGGTTGCCTAACACTCTGCGATAGGTTTGCATCTTTGGTGCTGGCTTTAAATCTTCACACTGAAGATTTTTTTTTTATGGCAAGGAGTCTGCCACAGAGGGTTATTTTTAAGGTCTTGCAGGAATTTTATTGTTTTTTCATCTGTCGTGGTTTAGGCCCAGCCGGCAGCTGAGCGCCACGCGGCCGCTCACTCACTCCTTCCCCAGCATGATGGGGAGGAGAAGTTAACAAAAGGCTCGGGTCGAGATAAGGACAGGGAGAGCTAATTATCATCACGAGCAAAACAAACTGAACTTAGAAAAAAGGGATTCATCTAATTTATTACTAAACAGAATAGAGCAATGAAAAAAAAACAAGTAACATCAAGCCTTAAAACACCTCCCCCACCCCTCCCCCCTTCCCGGGCTCAACTTCACTCCCGGCTTCACCCTCCTCCCCCCCCCTCAGTGGCGGGGGGGGGGGGGGGGGGGAATGGGGGGAGGGGGATGGGGGTTGCGGTCAGTGCAGCGCACGTTGTTTCTGCCGCTTCGTTGTCCTCGGGGGGAGGACTCCTCTCATCCTTCCCCTGCTCCAAAATGGAGTCTCTCCCACGGGCTACAGTCCTTCCCGAACTGCTCCGGCGTGGTCTCTTCCATGGGGTGCAGACCTTTAGGAGAAAACTGTTCCAGCATGGGTCTCCCACGGGGTCACAAGTCCTGCCACCAAAACCTGCCCTGGCGTGGGCTCCCCTCTTCACGGGTCTACCGGTCCGGCCAGGGACTTGCTTCAGCCCGGGCTTCCCACAGGCCACAGCCTCCCTCGGGTACCTCCACCTGCTCCAGCGTAGGGTCCTCCACGGGCTGCAGGTGGAATCTCTACACCCCCTCATCGGTCCTCCATGGGCTGCAGGGGAACAGCCTGCTTCACCATGGTTTTCACCACGGGCTGCAGGGGGATCTCTGCTCCGGTGTCTGGAGCGCCTCCTCCTCCCCCCTCCTCCTGCACTGACCTTAATGTTACATCTCCGCACTTCCCCCTCCCGATGTAAAAAAACTTCCCACCTTCTTAAATATGTTATCACAGAGGCGCTGATTGGCTTGGCCTTGGCCAGGGGCGGGCCCATCTTGGGGCTGGCTGGCATTGGCTCTACCAGACACTGTGGAAGCTTCTAGAAGCTCCTCACAGGAGCCACCCCTATAGCCCGTGCCCCCACCCACTACCAAAACCTTGCCACACAAACCCAACACATCATCGTAAGAAAAGCCTTGCCCAGAATATGAGGAGAAAAATGTAATTGCTATATTCTGTTTAGGTTCCATAGTAAGTTTAGGAATCACCATTTTTGAGGATTTTAGTCTAACATTTTTGAGGATGATAGGATAGATATATGATTCTGAGAATTTAGAAAGTGCACCAGTTTGAGGTATTTTACAGTGTTACATTGCAATGATACTGTGATCCATGGAGAGAAAATGTCAGGGTGCGCAGAATGAAATGACCTTGAAACTTGATCGTAAGTTTATTTGAGTGTAGGGACATGCTCTTTGCTGTTCATATAACAAGTCATGCAAATTTGCTAGCACGTCTTTAAACATTTTATCATACACATATTCTGTAAGGGTGAGTGAAAAGTAAATTATTTAAAAATCAGCATGTCTTAAGCACCTTCTAGTCCTGCAAAATTCCTAGCCTGTCTGTTCTCTTCTGAAGCCACTAAACGTGAAAGACGATTGTGGTTTCAAGGGAGAGAACTAAAAGGAAGGAATTTATACTCTTTCTCCTGGAGGGAATGGTTTGACTTAAACATAGAAGAGTAAAGAAGTGGTGCAGGGATAGAAACTCGGGAAGGGTTAGGAGATGCAAGGCAACAAAGATCTGAAGCAGCACTGCTCTCTAGGGCTACATATAAAACACATTTTTTTTTGTGCCTGAACCACCCATTCCCATCAGTTAGTCCTCACTCTTTGGAGGAGGGGCATTTACAGGTGACGGTGGCCACCTTCACTGGGAGACTCCTTTAGGTCTTTGTGTGGAGTGGGCTCTTCTGCAGCGCGAGGCGGTGGGAACTGTGCTGTGAACATCATGTGTAGCAGTACTATGCCGTTAGGTACCACAAATGCAGCACGGAAAATGAATGAAGATTTGTATCTGTAGTACCTTTGCGCTTCAGTTGCTTATTTCTAAAATGGACTATAAGTGCTATGAAGATGAATTAACTAATTATTTGTGAACCATTCTGATACTACATTGGTGAATATTACAGATAACCTTATGAGAGAAACTGTTTCTTGTTTTTAAGTGGAGTTTTTGGATAGCAAGCCATTCACAAGAAATGAGAGCATGAATTCTGTGATGAGCTAGAAGTAAATATTAAACAATTCCGTATTCCGTGAGGCAGGGATCTTGTGGGGGCAAAAGGTGTGTGATCATGGAATTGGACTTTATTATAATTTATACTTTTAAGTTTGCAGTAGTGATGTAATTCTGTCATCCACTAATTTTTGAGTGCTTGAGTCTACAAATTTAATCAGTTAACATATTTTGGAAGATGCTTGGAAGGTGTATATTAATACATGCGTTTATATACAGAGTTATGTAGAAGGTGCTCTCTTAGAAATGATGGCAGTAGGACTGAGTCTGTTAGATTAGCTGCATGATGTGAACTGTGCAAAGAAGTGTCTATGAGCTAGCAGTTGCTATTCACTTAAGGTTATCCCTTACAGATTGCTTCCAATGTTTTAAATTAAATATTAACTTTTTTAAATTTGGAAAACAAAAATTCTCCATGAGTAGCGCCAACTGCGTGAGAAATGTTTTCTCTTTATGTCAATATTTTCATAAAATCAGAACATTTTAGATCCATACATGTTGCAAATGCCTGAATGCCTTTTGAATGCTTCAGACTCCCTTTCCTCTTCATCTGTTTTTGCATTGGCTTTCTGTTCTGAAATTTGGATTTTACAGACAGACTAAAGAAAAAAAACAATCGGGTATGAAACATAAATGGTTGAAGTCTATTAAATCTATTTTATATAACATTCTTCTGTTTATTTACATATAGAGATTTTGTGACTGCATCGTGGTAAGGAGCACTGCTGTAACTCATACGGACTGAATGTTTATTTTCTTCTGCTGACATCAATAGAGTCACATATTCCTTTTATGAGATACTTAGATTAATCTATTGACCTCTCTGGCTTTTGAATGAAATGTTCTGTGATGGTTGCTTAAACAAAACTGGTTTTTTTTTTGCTTAACAAATTACTGGTAGCTCAAGGGAAAGGATAAGTTAAGTCAAAATGGTTGTTGTAGAAAGTCAATAGAGTTTGGATTGAATTCAGAATGTACACATTGAATTAAAAAGAGTACGTCCACACTGTCTACTGAAAAAGAAAGGGAGACCTTAATGGTATGGATTTCCAATAACTTAGGGTTTCTCTTCACCTTTTCTGTTTTCTGTACAGAGGTATTATAATAGCAGACTAGTTCATTAAGTTGTGAAATGAAACCAGATAATGATTTCTCACCCTGGCTGATTGTTTAAATGAGGTACATATTATTTTGGAAATGTATGGTCCTTGTATCTGTATTACAGTACTTGTATCTCTGATGGGATTGAAGGAAAAACTTGTTTACGATGAGGACAATCAAATATTGGGACAGGTTGCCCAAGAGAGCTTGTGCCACCTCCTTTCTTAGAGGTTTCCAAACCAGACTAGCTAAGGTTCTGAGCAACTTGATCTGACCAGGTTTGAACAGGAGTTTGGACTAGATGATTTCCTGATGTCCCTTCCAACCTGAATTATCCCGTGGTCCTGATTTTGTTCCAGTGTTCTTACTTTAAAAGAATTGTTAATTGAAATCTTTTTTTCGAGCTTCTGTGAATTACAGTTGGTTTTCATTTGCCTCTATTTTAAGATGTTGGAGATCTCACTGAAATCACTGTAGATCATATGAAGGTGAGGAAGATAGATCTGCATACTGTTATCACACATTTACACAAATTAAAAGGACAGATTAATTTGTATGCTCTCTCTGATGGATTATGTCTTATTTTAGCTATGTAGCCTTCTTTTTAAAAATGTTTTGTTCAAATACAGTTAATAGGTTCAAAATGTTTAGTATCAATTGGATTACCCTGGTTTCCTATGTTCATCCTTGCTTTTGCAATAAAGTAGTGCATAAGCCTAATTTAGCAATGGTTGTTATTAATTCTCTCTTTAAATCCCTCGGCATCCTTTCTGGCCCCATTTAATAAAAGCTGCAATACTGGAACAGTAAATATTGTGTAAAAGTTTCATATTTGAAATGAATTTCCTTCAGGCAAATAACAGAAGTAAGATGATATTTTGCAGTATTGTATATTAAAATAAATATACAGCTAGTTAGAATAGGAACATTTCCTTGGAAGTAGAGCCAAAGAATGTGAAACAGAGCTTTAATTTGATTAAACTTTGTGTGTTTTGAAATACATAACATTTACCAATGTTTACCTATCCCACTTCACATTCAGAGAAGGTGAGTTGCATCTGCCTCAGAGTTTTATTTATAATTTAATATTGAACTTCCAGAATGGATCTCACCTATTCTTAGCTTTTTATGCAGATTATATTTCAAAAACCTAATGTATCCTGGACAATAATGCCACAGAGAGAGGGAAAAAAGTGAGTATCTGATTTCCAGAAAACTGTAGTCTCTCCATGTCTCGTTTTGCTTTCCTCAATAAATTGTATTTAATTTCTTTAATCCACTGGAGGAATAACTCAGCAAAATAATCACCCGTGCAAGAAGAAAGATGAGCTCAAGTGAAGTTAACACCTTGGTGACAATGAGCTTTCCTCTCCTTCATTATGCTCTTTATCCTCTCCTTCATAGACGTGAAAACTCTGGTTCATTTAGATGCTATATTCAAAGAAGTCACCGCTGGAGTATGAAAAAGGTCATATGCACTGGAGCAATCTAACCTTTGTTAGAGAGATAGCTTGTAAAAGAAACTTTCTTACCTGTTCTGTTACACGCATTTAACAGTTTTCAAATGTACATCAGAACCAGTTTGATAATCTTTTCAATTACTAGAGATTGGTCAAGAATCTTTGAGAGATTCCTTGGAGATATCTATATGGCAGAAATATTTTATCTATGTTATATCATGCTATTAAAATCCTTCACAAGTCTGGACATAATTCTTTACAAATAACTATCAAATACTTTCAATTTCCTTTGCACAGTTACAAATTCCCTTTGGAATCAAAGGTTATTCTTTGGAATACTTCTTTTACAGTTTGTCAGACTGTGTGGATCTTTAAAATGTATTGCTTGGCAGAGATTTTAATACCATTTCAAAATATTTTGAAACAATTCAAAGACACAAACACAACTGCTAACACATTGTAAAATTTTGTATGAATGTGAACTATGTAAAACATTTCTTTGCTATAGGGCCCGCTCCTCTTCCACATCTCTCCATCCACATGCTCTGTAGAACAGCGTGCACCAGGAAGAAGTTCCAGAGAAAATGTTTCTCAGTAATTACTAGGCGGCAGCACCTGTTAGATCACAAACTTTGTGATTGAAATTGCTTATTGTGAAGGCAAACTATAGATACTCCATAATTAATTCATTATACCATAGCAAGCTTTACACTAAACTTGTGTAGTATTTCCTATTATAACTCTTTTTTTTTCAGTTATTTGTGAAGGTAAAATCAAACATAGGCAATCTCCATTGTGTAAGAATGTTCTTGCAAACACATCACAAATGCTAGAACCTGAACCACATCTTTGTAAGTCACTAGAGGAAAAATAAAGGATTTTTTTTTTAACAGAGCATACAAAGCTAGTTCGCTACTCAAAAATCCAGTGTGAAAATACTGTTTAACTAGGGACTTTATATCAGTCTTGCTATCTGAACTTGTAATTACACAAGCATTCTACATGATATACTACTTAATTTATCTTTCGCTATTTTGTGTACGTATTCTCTGGAGAAGCCAGTTTTGTAATTCACAGCCCATAATCCCACAGAAGTATTCTTCTCCTGCCTCCGGAGCATGAACCTACATTGATTTGGGGGGGGGGAAGATGCAACACATTGTCTAAATTCCTCCTTTCTTATAACTGCTGTGAAATATTATGCCCAATATGTGCTTGTACAGGAGGCCTCGGAAAAAGATATTGGAGCAAAAGGAATCTATCAGGCCTTCTCAGTTGTTGGCTGACTGTACAAGACTGTGTTATTAAGATTAATGTCTCCACAGAATCCCCCCCCTGCCCTTTATTTGCTCGTTTAGTTACATCTGTAGTGCCCGGGGAAAGGCAGTGGCAGGTACGTATTTGGAGTACGCTCTTCACGGGCAATGTTTTGTCATTCCTGGAATCCCACTCCACATGTACGAAGTTCTTGGGAGATCTGGAGGTGTGTTTTTAATGGCATTAATTTATTTTCTCATCTTAGCCACCAGAATTGCAAGTAGATGGAGAGGAGATGAGTTTGGTTTGTAACTAGTTCCGTTACCAAGTTGGTACGTGGGTGCTGTTCCTATAAACTGAAGAAACAACAGTGTTAAGAATAGAAACTATATTTTTCTGGCACATTATTTCCTATAGCGGTGTCATATGCCTTTTGGAAGTTATGTATTTCCGCAGGAGAAATCTTCCATCTCGCATCTATAGTAGAAACTATAGAATTAGGTGTAGTTTAGGAAAACAAGCAGTTAGTCTAACTTTGATTGCACTGGTTTATTTTAGAGAGGGTAAATAATTCTACTAAGGGAAAAAAACCTTATTTCCTTCTGCATTGTTATGTATTGATGTAGAATGGTGTTTTTCAGCAATAGTTTCTTCAAAATCCAGTAATAAAGAACAAGTAGCTTTTCCCTTGTTTTCTGTGTGTATCAAAGGACAGGGGGAAGAAAAGTTAAGCTTGAACTCTGATGACCCTTCCTGAGTTCAGTAAACACAGAACATTAAAACTCTTCTAAAGGAACATGTGTGTGTGTTTACTGATTGCATTGAAGAGATAAATAGCTTTCACTTAGAAATATACTTCACTTTAAACACATGTGCAAGAAAAGTGTTATCTAGAAAGTGCCATTCGCACTGTAGTGGAAGAGGTTCTACAAGTTTCACAGGGTTTTTTTCTGTTTGTTTTAAAGAAAACCATTGGCAAATTTGCACTGGCAAACCAGAAAATAAACCAGAATATTTCTTGTATTCATGCTCTTCTCTAACTTTTAAGGGAAAATTTTTGAGATGTACTTGAAAATTGTAATTGTTAATGAAGAGATGGGAGTGTGAGAGCGGTAGCGTTAAGCGGGATAGTAACTAATAAGCCAAAACCACTAACAGCATATTTCTGTCTTTCAGCCTCATTGTTTTACCCCATTACATGCATTTCCCTATACATCCTATGCTTATTGTCATACCTGTCTGTGTCTCAGGTGGAAATTATTTTTTGGGACAGGTCTGCAGTACTAGCAGAGGTCTTACCGGACTGAGCATGTACCTCCTGTGCCTGCTGAGACAGCAAATGTGGTGGGAACGTGGTGCGTGGGCTTCAGCTGTTTAGCAAGAACACTGGATTTTGAAGTAGCACACAGAGCGTGCAGGAACCTGGGGTGTTAATCAAGTTTCAGGTGCCTATGTGGGCACTATCTACTATTGTGACACTAATATTAGTAACAGAAATGTCTTTACAAAGCGTCCTCTTGGACTAACGAGTGACTCTGAGCAGTCAGAGCTGTCTCCTGCTGTGGAGAGGGAACTGTGTTCTTGGGTCTGCGCTAACACCGGCTGCCCCACGCGTGTCAGGAGTCTTGCAGGGACGATCCCTCAAATAGAACTTTAAACAGTTTTTAAGAGAACTAACATGGGGGAATATCTTTGTCAAATGGGAGGTACTGTCAAAATACTATTCCTGGTGTTGATCAGTGTTGCTGATTTATGAACAAGTGCTGGGATTTACATTCCAAATTTCTGATTTATAGAACATGTGACTTACAGGACAAGCCACTGATTTATCATAGTGAAGTTGTATTACATTCATGTCGGTGTTGCTATTATAAACTCCTGGTTTCAGAGATTTATAACTTGCCTATAAAAATTGCTCTAATTGAAACTGTTTTCTCTCAATTGCCTGGCCATATTTAAAGGACTGAGAAAGGCAGAAGAAGAGTGACTTTGGTGTGGGTCTGATTCTGCACATGGGATTAAGAATATTTTTAGTTCTACATTGTTAAAGATGCTTAATATATGATATTCCAGAAGATTTTATGCTTCTACTGCAGTTGTCTCTCCAGAGACCAAGTGATTACCTTACACTGAAGTCCAGCAAGTGATTTTTATGCATGAATGTCTTTGTGAATTTTCTACAAATGCAGCCTTAATCAACCCTGAGAAGTGCTTAATTTGCACAAAAAGCTACGCAATCATTGTCTTGAACTGCCAAACATTTGTTTCCATGTTAAGCTCATTTCAGCCTATTCCATGTGTGCTTCCATATCGCTGCGGAATTCCACCTGTACTCCAGAAGTTTCATGAGGCAGCTCCGAGATGGTGGCATCGGGCAGTAACTAGAGCGGGTAGTCCTCCCAAGCCCTTTGCAAAAATCAGGGCAGTAGACAACAGTGAATGTGATCCTGTATATAATTTTTAAGGGACCATCTGGCTTTACCTTTTATGTCAGTGTATTTGTAATTCTGGCAATTAATTATAATATTTGAAATGTAATTCTGGATACCAGCGAGTAGAGACTAGACTGTCTGACCACACTGATGAAAAAAGTTTGCAGTGCTGTTTGTAGAGACAAAAAACCCCAGCCCTTCCTTCTGCTCCTGTCTTTTCCCCAAGAGTAATTGTGAGAAGGTGGTAAAAGTCTTGCACAGGGCAAAGATGAGAATATATTAAACTGTCTCCCAGAAAATGTGTCCCTCCCTCTTTAATTTGTCTTAGTGACTTGACAAGGGTGCAGGTGGGGCGAAGTCATTTGAGGAATGTAGAAGAAAGTTAAATGGGCTGCATATAAAAGAGGTTTAATAAAGTTTGTTGTTCCTTATGTATTTGTGAAAGTAGAGAATATCTTACTGAAAAGGTTGAGAAAGAACAAAGGAACAGTAGGAATAATCTTTTTTTCTTTTTAATATTCAGCTAGTGATCAGCTAGTGAGTTAAATTCATTTCTCAGATTTTGAGGGGACAGTTACTGAAATGAAGATCCAAACAAGGCAAAGACATTAAAACAATTATTTCTCTTGTGAATTTGACATTAAAACAATTTTTTCTGTTGTGAATTTGGCATGCCCGCTTGCTGGAGGCAGTGAGGCCAACAGATTGCTTCAGGTAACATTAATAAACCCAACAACACATTTGTTCTTGGCAGTGCAGGCAGAGGATAGGTGCCATGTTGCCATAGGAGGTTCAGGAGGATGACATCGTTGTTGTTGAAACCATTAACCCAGTAAAATTAATTAACTGATTGAAGCATGTTGGGAAAACTTTAGCTCAATTCTCAAAAAATACTCCAAAAGAATCTCAAATGTTAGGATTTATCAGAAGAGGAATAAAAAAAAATAAACCAGAGAACATTATTAAACTCTTTTGTAAATCTGGGGTGTACTTGCATTCTGAATACTTCGTGTACCTCTATTTCTTGCCGCTTAAAAAAAAGAGCATAGTATAATGAAAGTAGCAGAGGAAACTGGAAGTGATACTCAAGTGTGTGGAAAGGCTTCTATACAAGGACTAATGATACACACCAAGATGCTTCAGCCAGGAGGAAGGATGGCTGAGACACAAGGTAGAGGTCTCTAAGTCATGCATCACATAGAGAAGACCTTTTGGGAATGACATTCGTTGTCGCTTTTCAGACAAGTAGTAGAGCATGTCAACTGAAATTAAGAGGCTCGAAAGAAAAGAGTATGCTCAGCTGGGGCAACTCCACCACAAGAACATGATGAAGGTTTACACGGGTCAAAAATGGTGTACACAAACACATAAAAACCTGTTCAGAACTAACTAATATCTTCTGGCTCCTTGTCCTGCAATTCCCTGGAGGTTGGGAGACCTGTTTTAGAGAAATACCGTTGCATACTCACCTTGTTCCGCAGCCACAGTGTGAGGTAACGGTATGTATCCACAGCTCGCCTCTGCTGAGGACAGAAGCCGTAGTCTGACTCGACGCTTATGTACTTACGTGGCAGTCCTCAGTATACTTTAATGGGATGAACACATGTGCTAGCAAGGCAGTGAGAAAGTTGAGTTGACCAGCAGAGATGTTCGTTACTTTTGTGTCATTTTCAGTGGTTCAATATTTATTTTGCATGGTCTTGCAGGTCTTTTTTAATTGAGCTGGACTTTTAGGATTAAAAGTTTGCTGCTGCATGAGGGATGTTTTTGTTTGTTTTGTTATTTACATCCCAAACAATTTGCTTTCTCAAAAAGCTTTTCCAGAAGCTATTGGCTATTTTTCGAACCCCAAAATGGAAACTATCTCATATTGTGTGAGCGACTTAGGAACTCTTACTGAAAAGTTTGCTGTTGACTTTTGACTTGGCTGCTTTCTTTGTGTGGGAGTGAATGAGGTTGCTCTTGCATCTAAACAAAGAAAAGCCATGCTCCTTTGGTTTTGGCATCCAAAGTATTTAAAGCAGTTAGGAAAAAAGGCAAAACTTTGAAATTGTTTTCACTACAATTCTTTCAGTTTTGGGAGTATCAAAACTGAGTTCACCATTCCCTGATGCTGCCATCGTGTGAAAAAGCGTGCTCAGGTTTCTTTACCTGTTTCTTCCATCTGTACAGCACATATGGTTAGAGTTAGCTAACTCATAGTGACTGCTTTGGTAGTTAATTACTTGATAAATAATGAACAGTTTGTGGTCCATAAGTCTTAAATAAAAAGAAATTAATGGTATTTCTTACTAAGGTTGTAAGAATATTGCCGAGAGAGTTCCAAGGGCTTGTGTGCATCTGACAGAGAGGCCAGTTCAGTAGTCAAGTTAACGGCAAGCCAAGGTACAACAGCAGAATCTTCTTTTTATCCTTATGGAACAATGCCATTTCTGCAGAGTTCCTCATTGTTTGTTGGTTTGTTGCTATTTTCTATCATCCAGCCAGAACCTGAATATGTTTTATCAGGTCTTTTTTTTTATGGGGGTTTAATGTTGTTTTCTAAAGGATACTTAATAACAGGTACTTTGTGCCAGAACTCATTTGATGGTATAGACATGTCACTCTGAAAATGGATGCTGTAATTTTAAGAGTCAGTCAAGGAGGCTGGAATGATTATTGCAAGATGTGGTGAAATCAATGCAGAGAAACCGTTTATGTTTCATACTTTATTTAGATTGATCACAGTGTGCTTCATTGAATCCTGTTCTTTGCCGTAGAATTGTCTTTCACCAGAGCTTGCCAACGAGGTAGACAAATCACTTGAAAATGTGTGGATTTGGTAATCTTTTTTCATTTAATGATTTGCATAGAAATCCTTTGGAATGACTGTTCTGAGCTGTTGCTTTGCAGCGTGGGTAGGGTTTTCAGCAATCTTTCCCGGAGTATCCTAGCCAGAGTACAACGCAACCATCACTTTCCAAAGCCGCTTTCTGAAAGATTGATTACTGTTCTCAAAGTAATACCAGTCATGAAATGAACCTGGGGATAACACTCACAAATTCAGAGTTTTCTCATTCTATTTTAGTCATGAAAAATACTATTCTTTAACGTTTATAGTGGAGGTCACTGGAATGACAGATGTAATAAAGTCTATTAATAAAGAATCAAGTATGCAGCCACTCTGACATCTCTTTTATTTTTGATTTGATGTCCATATTGTAATAAAGTACCAGCTTGGGTTATGTCAACCAATTAAAACTGAGATTCTGACCGACTTTGAACCCATTTGTTAGTGACATCAAAATTCTTTTTTTTTTAATCAAAAGAAAGTCACTTCTGTGGAAAGGTGAGTTAGAAGAATATTCTATAACCATTTAAAAGTTAATCATAATTCTAAATCCTTGACTTTCCACTTCAATTCATACAGGTTATAACCCCCCTTTTTCTGATTCCTTTTGTAGTTCTCCGAGTCCCTGAACATGCATATCGCAGTGTTACTGAAAAAGGATAGTGCTACTTTATTAGAAGTTCCAGTTAATTGTCAAAGGATACCTAATTTAAGCACTGTCATTTTACTGTGTGCTTTAAGAGTTTTTTACTATAACAGGGTAGGTGGAATAGTACTGGAAACTCAATTTTTTTTTTTCCCATCCAACTGTTAATAAAAAAAACCCTTTTAAAGTACACAGTAATCCATTGTAAATGGATTGTAATTTGTAATTGGTTATTTGCAAATCCACTATAAATGAAATTTAGTTTTTGCTTTATAGTACTCTGATGATGTTTATTCCACTAATCACACTATGCCACTAATCTGAGTGATTTTTAGAGTTGATAATAAATTGTTAATCCCATAGCAGACCGTGTTTGATAAAGCATCTCTGCCAGGATATTAAGGGGATTATTTTCCTTAACTGCAAATCATTGGAATCACAAGACGAGCTGTCTTTAGAAGAAGCAATGAAGTTGAGTTTCTCAGTTGTTGATGGTGGTGCAAAGACCCAGGGGAAAACCACAGGGAAACTATAGAATAATATTTTTTTTTTCTTTTAATTGTATAGCTGTCCATCCAGGCCAAAATTGCCCCTGCTGTGTTTGATGGAAATAAGTAACGGTTCCAAATTCTTGTGTTTGTAGGTTTTGCAGCTACTTTGTACTCAACGATCCATAGCTATATCTCTGTTTGATTAAAACAGAGAAGAAATAAAATATATTATGTCCCTAACAGATATGAAAAGTTCCTACAAGAAATGTCAATCTAGAAAACTTAAAACATCACCAATACAGTTTTTGTTGTAAGCATACATTAGATATGTAAGTTTGTATGGTATAGTATGTTACATGAACCAATTTTTCTTGTAAGAACCCTTCTTTGTAAGTAAATTTGGCGCAGTTTTGTAACATTTGAGACTAGTTGTCATGGAAACGCAAAGCTCAGTGATGTTTTTCAATAGTGCTGATTGGTTAGAAAAAATATTTTGACACCATGTTATTTTCATCTTGAGAACTTGGTTAAAAAACATCTTAACATTGTTGTGTAAAGTCAAGAGCATAACACGGGAGAGGCAGTCATTTAACGCAGCTGTCATGATAATATATTACCTTCTTACTACAATTTTTAAAATGGATTATTGTTGCTATGGCATCAGATAACAGGAAAACCCACCATGACTGCTGGAGTACTTTCAGCAAAACAGCGTAGCTTGCTTATTTTGATTGAAGAACTATTTTACATATGCCCCACTTCTTATATCTAGCCTTTCACGTTGTGTTCATCTTCCATGCGCCATGTTAGAATACAGCTAAAGGAAAGGGACTCTTTCCAGTCACTTTTTTTTATCCAACAGTTTCTAATGTGATCCTGTGGTGGGTTGGCCTAGGCTGGAGGCCAGGTGCCCCCCAAAGATGCTCTGTCACTGCCCTCTTCAACTGGGCAGGGGGCAGAAAATAGAACAAAAGGCTCGTGGGTCGAGATAAGGACAGGGAGAGATCATTCACTAATGACCATCACAGGTAAAACAGTTTTCTGGGGGAAAACTCGTTTAACTTATTACCAACCGAATCAGAGTAGGATAATGAGAAATAAACCTAAATCTTAGAAGCACCTTCCCCATGCTGCTCCCTTTCTCCTGGGCTCAATGTCACTCCTGATATCTGTACCTCCTCCCCTCCAGCGGCACGAGGGGGACAGGGAATGGGGGTTGTGGCCAGTTCATCACGCATTGTCTGTGCTGCTCCTTCTTCCTCAGGGGGAGGACTCCTCGCACTCTGTCCCTGCTCCAGCCTGGGGTCCCTCCCATGGGAGACAGTCCTCCATGAACTTCTCCAACGTGAGTCCTTCCCACAGGCTGCAGTTCTTCATGAACTGCTCCAGTGTGGGTCCCTTCCACAGGGTGCAGACCTTCAGGACCAGACTGCTCCAGTGAGAGTCCCCCACAGGGTCGCAAGTCCTACCAGCAAACCTGCTCCAGTGTGGGCTTCTCTTTTTCCATGGGGCCACAGGTCCTGCCAGGAGCCTGCTTCAGCGTGGGCTTCCCACGGGGTCACAGCCTCCTTCAGGTGTCTCCACCTGCTCCGGCGTGGGGTCCTCCATGGGCTGCAGGTGGAATCCCTGTTCCCCACCATCCTCCATGGGCTGTAGGGGAACAGCCTGCCTCACCATGGTCTTCTTCAGGGGCTGTAGGGGAATCTCTGCTGTGGCACCTGGAGCACCTCCTGCCCTTCCTTCTGCACTGACCTTGGTGTCTGCAGAGCTGTTCCTCTCACATCTTCTCACTTGTCTCTTTGGCTGCAATCGTTGCTGCCCAGTTTTGGCTTTTTTTTCCCCTTCTTAACTGTGTTATCCCAGAGGCACTACCACCGTTGCTGATGGGCTCAGCTTTGGCCAGTGGCACATCAGTCTTGGAGCCGGCTGGCATTGGCTCTATCGGACACAGGGGAAGCTTCTAGCAGCTTCTCACAGAAGCCACCCCTGTAGCCCCTCCACTACCAAAACCTTGCCACACAAACCTGATTTATTTTACTGTAGTTGCTTAGTAGAGACCTGGTAAGTATGTTAAAATGACGGAACTTAACCTCATTCTTGTCAAAATGCAGTGCGGCCGTGTGCCGTGTGTGTCTTGCTGTGTCTGTCTGCTTGCTGGAGGACCTTGCAGCTCTTCCCCGGTTTTGTCCCTCAGCGTTTTATAGTTGATGTAAATGACTGGAACTCCACTGACCTAATAAAATCATTTTGAATTAAAGTAGGTAGAAATTGTGCTGAGATTCATAGAGCTTGAAATTTGACTGTGGTCCGTTGAAGCCCAGGCGCTTATTTCGTACATTTTTTTTTTTTTTTAGAAATGCAGTACAAACGCCTGGAAATTAGTAAGAGCGTGGCCAGAGCTTACTGTTGTCTCTAGAGAAGTGAGCTAGAACAATTCCTATCCTAACCCTGCAGGCTTTAATCGCCAGGCTAAAAGCGGTAATATAGAAGTTAGCTATGAGATTAGTTTTATTTGCTTTTGAGATTTTGATGCGATCGTTTGGTAATGTGGTATTTTCTATAGTGAATTAGTTCACCTTATTGCTATTCTCCGGGTGGGAGGGCTGCAGCACAGAGAGATGAGTTTCCAGGTGCCGGTTGTGTGGCAGAGCTCAGACAGGAGGTAAGGCTCCCCTCAGAAATCTGGTTCGATAGCTGGAAGGTGCCCCTTTGTGGCCTATTTTACAATAATCACATTGAAAAATGTTTTCAGACCTTCTCGGGATTCTTTGAGAGATGTAGCACATGGAAGATGCTATTTTTTCTAATCACGTGTAGTCCAAGAAGCCACATCTTCAGGTGCAAAGACCTTTACTCAGAACTTTGTTAGTATATTGGCTGTGAGAAAAAGAGAAGGTGAAATATTTGGTACAATTTTGTATTGTCACAATATCCTCGTTAGCCATAAGAAATACTTTATCCTGTCATTAAAGAATTTCCCATGTAGAGGAAGAAAGAGCAGTGCTCAGGGTGTGTTTCATTATTTGTAAAAACTAAAATACTTGACCTCTTGTGGCTGTACAAGCAGAGCTGAAGTTGGCTGAGGTTGCCTAATATGATGTGGAAATGATGTTATTAACCCTCCAGTCTAAATTCTTCACCTGCGCTTCATCCGTGACATATTATTAACGTACCGTCTTGTAATGTAAAATACTGCCAAGTTTGGAAATTGTGTTCCTTCAGATGAGTTCTTTTGAGGTTTTCTTCTGATCTTTGTGTGATTTCTGTCATGCTCTGATATATAATTATATGACTAACATCTTTGAAACTTTCAGCATTTGGCTTACTGTTAAATTTGCACAATGAAGAAGCAAAAAAAAAAAGCAGAAGATGAAATAAAAGCTCAAAGTGGATCTGAATCCAGCCTAATAATATTTTTTTATTGTTATATACCGTTCCTAGGAGCCAAAAGTAAAAAAAAAATTAGGACCGAGTTGGGTTAGAAATAGCGTATCAGGAAAGTTATCTATGAAAGAATAAAAAGACATTGTTTGATCATTTTGCCCAGCAAACTTTCTTTAGCTGCACTTTAGTACACCTGGATTTCAATTCATCCCTCATAGGAGCAGCTGAAAATAGATTTCATTTTAGGGTTGTGTACCAGCTTACATCAGGACTGTGCTTTGTCTCATGAGTAAACTTTTAAGCATTAAGAAAGATTGTATTTAATAGATTGCACTGCCTGCTAGAGACAGAAGACTTCAGCGTCAGTGGCTTTTTCACAGTGAAATAGTTGTAATGAATATATGTATGGAAAATACAGTACGTAAGACTAAAGTATTCAAGATACACAGGATAAACTCTAGATAGTGGCAGCCCAAATAAAGATTCGCAGCTCAGGCTTCACCAGCAAGTAGTGTTGTCTCATCTCTGACCTCCCAGGTTGTTCCTTTTCCCCGTTTTGGTTTTCATACATAGAATGTTTGATAGGACAAGAAAGTAATAAATATTTCCTCTATTAACATACTATAGGATGATAAAAAGAAATTTCATGAAAAATTCAGTATTTGAAGGGATCAAACTACTAATAAAACGACATACCCTTTTATGACTTTAATAATAAAGAATGTTTGGAGGCATAAGTCATACTTTTTTATTTTACAGTATAAAATCAGAAAAAAAATCCAGGGCTTTTGTGAAACACCTAAAAAAAAAATAATCTTTAAAGCATTTTTGTCCTGGATATTGAGGTTCTAATATTAACATTTATTTGCAAATTCTTAGCAGTTTTACATAGAATTATTCCAGCAGTTAATCACCTCTTACCTATAAAACATGTTAGAGAAATAAAGTATACTGCAATAGCACAAATATCTGTGTCTCCAAATTCAGGTCATTAGAGAAAAGAAAAAATAAAATGCAATAAAGGTTGAATGAGTACTAAGGAAATAGTTTATTTCTAGTGAGACTTATGAGGCTTGACAACATGTTTGATGAGTCAGTAAATGGTTGGAAGTTAGGAAGGTAATGTGCTGTATGGAAGAAGAATGCAAGCAAGCGTGAGAGGGGGAGGACCAATTATGTTTGTCTCCGAAGTTGAGAGCACTACTTGTGGAGCAGTGCTCTTGGGAAGCAGGCAACACAGAAACGGGGGAAACACTGGGTTTCTTTTCTTGAAGAAGCATAAAATACATCTAAATAGTAGTGCATTGCCTTCAGTACTAAACCATCTGGAGAACATATCTCTCACAGGAACTATAGTCATTTCTGTAATGCTTGACTTTATACCTTTTTGGCTCTATTTTTATTGTTTCCTCCTCGTCTTTACTGTGGGTTTTGGGTTTGGTTGTTTGTTGTTGTTTTATTTTTATTTTTTTTTCCTTTAAGTTTATAATCTCCTCTGAATTACTGAGAATTCTCCGGAAACAGGAAATTCTCAACAGTACCAAGGAGATTGCTCCTAAAACACATCCTTGAGAGAAAAGTAAATGATACAGTTTGCAGGAAATGGACTTTGAATTACATTTTCTCTAGCATTTTTAGAAGATGTGAAAAATGAAATTAAATTACTGTTGTCAGCTGTTAAGGTTTTAAAATGTTGTTAAAAAATGTGCACAGTCCTAAAATTAATTTTGGTATGGTTCAGTATATAATAGGGAAAAAATACGAAGTGACATGCCGCATAGAAATAGCGGTGCAAACTTACACTTCTGTAACTACAATTAAATTCAGGTTTTGGTGTTCACAGAAAGCAGCTCACCACATTAAAAATAGAAAAATGAAAACGCTTTTAAAAAGCATTATTGAATGAATTAAAACTCTGGCAAAGGGAACCATTTCCTGTATAAATATATTTTCTTCTGGGAATACCACAGTCTCTCAGTTAGTAATCTCAAATTTAGGCCAACATTATGTGGTAAATGCCGTGTTTAATATTTGGGACTGAATCTTTACTTGCTTTATATTATCCATTGAAGTTAGTGGAGTGGGGACTTTTGTCAGCTGAAGGTCTAACCTGGTTTTGGGGGTTATTTTGACCTACAACCTACTGCAAAGACTTTGGTATTGAGAATTGGAAGTGCAGAAAATTTGTTAAACTTAGCTGAGTTCAGAATGTATATATTTTTCAACATTTCATCCCATAGACTCTCAACTGTAAGTTTTGACAGTCCCAGATGTCGTTATGGCAAACTTCATAGATATGAGTAATTTTTTTCTGCTATACTATATCTGGCTAATTCCCTTTCTCACTATTTTTTGTGATTAAGGCTTAGCAATTAAAATTCATAACCATGCTTTTCTGTGTGGTTTCCTATTCCCTTGAACTAAAAACAAACAAAAAACCCAGAAACAAAACAAAACAAAAAGAAATTCTCATCATAAAAAATAACAATAACAGTATAATTAGAGCTTGGTGCCATAATTACAAGGCATATTAGAACTGCACTTAATGGCATTGTATTATTACTTTGCACACATAAAAGCTAGAAGACCAAGCCAATAAGCTTAAATAATGGTTCTGCTGAAGTTTCTGAAGCAATAATCAGTTTTTTAAATTCCATATGTCACTGGGAATGAAATTTGTCCCCCTTTGGAAGACTAAAAGATGGCCTCTAACCCACTTAAGTTTAGATTCTCAAAATAATCTAGTATAGATGTGTAAATGGGATGGTGGTGGTTTGCATCTTTGATAATCAGGATTTTCCTCGATGCAGAGGTACCAGCTAGCGAGAAGCCTGTGGCAGTAGATGTCAGCTGTAGATACACACTGGGCTTCATGAACGCCAACATTACAAATAGTCATCACGCACCTTTCTGGTGTAGGTCTTAGAGACAATTCAAGCTGTGTCACCAAAGTTTCATATTGCCTAAGAAATTATGATTGCGTGAGATTCCCATACTGATAAGTTACTGTGTGTGAAGAATTAATGCAGAAGAATTGTCTTATTTTGGTGGTTAGGCTTGGACGCAGCAGATTTGAGTACATTTGGGATCTTTGAGCACAGAATATTGCAGGTGCCTTTAGCCAGATTGCTTTGGGTATTTTTATCCTGTAATGCTGATATTCCTGAGCTTGCATAGAGAACTTGAAGCCTTGGGAGTTACAGTTTATCAGCTCAGGTACAGTGATACACTACTTTCTTTACTGGTTTTGTGACGAACTCATGTGTTTGTATCTCTCAAGAGCAGTACACGCTTTCTGCATACTTTGTTTCAATACCTATGAATTGGTGAATATTAGAATATTTGAAGTGTTAGAAGTGCGATCATTTAAACGGGATACCATATCAAACGTGAATGGTCACAGACTGGGTATTGACTAATATACAATGTGAGGGCCCCATCACACACGAAAAAAATTATCACCAGTTGATAATCTTGCACAGCACGAACAATTCAAAGTAGAGGCTTTTATTTCTCAAATTAAAGTCTTATTTAGGTATAGATAAAAATGAATGCTTGCCACAGGGGTGAATGAGTTATTTGGGTGATAAAAAGGGACAAATATTATCATGGGGTGTATTAGCAGTACTGAAAAGTCTACCGTTGTTTCGTGTAGTTGCTCTTTCTTTTACTGAGTTGCTAAGTAAGAAAAAAGCATACATAAAAAAGACATATCTCTCATAAAGCTTTTAACATTTTTATGTTATTTCGTATCTGCATAAAAATGTGTTTGGTTTTTCAGAAGCAGCGACCTAAAAAGAAAGACACAGAGTGTTGTTGGCCTGCCACTTTGGCCTCTCAGGCTGACCGTTCTGTCTCCGGGGCTCAGCACAGGGAGCCAGCACGTTTCAAAATTATCTGTCCAGGGAGAAAAAAACTGACTTGGAGGTTTTAGATCTTTTGTTGCTGATTTTATTATATCTATACATTTTTCTCCTGGAATTATTTTAGTATTTTACTTTCTGTAGGTTATGCCTGTGACAAAATTTTCCTTTCATTAGAAAACACTGAAGCAAGAACAACCAATGCTCCAGTGATCAGAGCATTCGTTTGTGGGGGGGGGGTGGGTGTCGTCACCTTTAAGTCCCCAGTAGAAATCAAGCTCCATAGCAACTCCCACCAATATTTCTTTTCCATTGCAGAGGAGTCTTCTGATTTCTAGTGTCTTTATATTCCTGCATATTTTATGCCACTATATCCAAACAAAACCCATTGGAAAATTTAGCATCTGGCAGTATTTATGACTGTGGATATTTAAACGCTGATATCTGTATATTTAGAGCATTAATGAACAGTTCTCAAGTTCAATCTACATGGGAAAGTAATTATGTGGATCACTGATTAGGGAGTCTCCCTGGCAAAGTTGAAAATTGTCCTGAAAAAGGTGATTTAATCACCAAGCCTTTGCAGTCAACACAATGTCCTTATGCACAGTCTTCCCTAGTGTTCAAAGCTCAAGCCTGAGGAAATTGTAGTCCAGATGTAAGCAAACTAAAATTTTTATTCTGTCTTATCCAATACTTGACAAAATCGGTCACCGAGGGATATTTTAGAGTACTGTCATGGTGGAACTTTGGGAAAGGTTCTTCTACTGAAGAAGATTTGTGAGCTGATGATAATTAGAAAATTATATTCTCAGTGGCTGAAACATGAAATGCCAATTTCCACAAGGAATTATGAGACTGTGGCTGACAACAGCCAAATACTTACTGCTCCTTACCCTCTGCCGCAGTCCTGGAAAGCATGGTGGGTGGCTGTGTCATTAAGGGAGAGATAGGCGTCTACAAAAGCTAAAGCTTCTTCTAGAAGATATGGCAGTTATCTTAATGACAATATTCTCTATCTCTACCTCTCTCGTTCCCCAAGTGAAGAGGCAATGAGGCTTTCCAGAACTTCCTTCTGTGGCTTTTTGAATTCACTGTATCTTTTACCATGTATGAATAACTCATATTTTTGGAACAGAGCCATTCTATTTTGCATTTTATCCTGTTGAGAGACCTAAAAAAATAACTGGAAACAGACAGCATGATTCTCACCTCTGCCTGCCTCTTAAATTTCATTTTAAATTTTCAGCGATCCGCAGGATCAGTGATGAATCTTCTTGACTCCACAAACACCATAAAATACCATCAAGACTCCCATGACACTTCCACCTCAAACATACAGATGATAAGGAGTACTCTAGGAGTATCTTGCCGCAAAAGATGACAATTCTTTAAGCAACCTGCTTCTCAGTGGAGC
This sequence comes from Balearica regulorum gibbericeps, assembly GCF_011004875.1. NCBI lineage: Eukaryota > Metazoa > Chordata > Aves > Gruiformes > Gruidae > Balearica > Balearica regulorum. Next base: position 4,881,500 of record NC_046194.1, on the reverse strand, counting down.
TGAGCATTGCATGCCGTTGGATTGCCGAGTCCCCGGCATTGTTAGGATCCACATCTAAGGACCCACATCTCTGCTAAGATGCCTCTTTACACAGAACTCAATTTACTGAGCAGCCCCTCTTGCTGACACAGCTTTTCACCTCTTACACAGGAGAATGGAAGCAACCCTGGAACGTCTCATGAATTATGTATCTCTCTTATGAGTCATACTCTGTTCTGGAACTGTGCAGATGGCTGCCAGATCCCTCACTGGTAAAACAGGAGATTCTGTATTGCTTTGCTTCCTGGAGACTAAAACAAAGCATAACTACTGTGGCAGGCAATGCTGAAATACTGTAAAATTCATTCTGCTCTGATGCAGTACATTTACTTCATCTCTGTATTAACAAGAGAAAATACATGGGAAAATTTCTGCCCTTTTTTAGCCATTTTATCCTGGTAGATTAAAAAAAAAGGCTTTAATTGCAATGTCTAGTGGATCTTGATTCAAGCCCTAGCAATCTTCAACCAAAAATTCTATTTTGATTCCCAGATGCAAAAATAGATCTTTCCTAGAAAAATTGGTTGTGGTGGTGCAACTGATACAAGTAGCTTCATTGTGCTGATAGCAGCTTACAGGCTGCACAGAAAGCCTCAAAATAGTACGGCGTGGATGCAATTAAATGGAATGTAAAATCCAAATTGATTTGTGCCTCCTTTCCTTATCACAACAGTCCATCAGAACATAGTAAATGCATTGGAATAATGGAAAATCCACTTGCTCTTTTTTGTGCCATCTCTTTCAGATAATGTCTCTGAAATACCTGAGGAATGTTTTTACAGTACAGTTGTTTGGTTGGCTTTATGCAAGCAATTTGCAGAGCTCTTTTCAGATACCCACCTACTGAGCAGAAGTGAAGCTAAAAGGCAGAATATGAAAAGTACTTTTTAATCTGAGAACTTTGAATGTTCTATGTCTTCAGTCTGTAGAAAAACAGGTGGGTTTTTTCATTCTTTTTTTCCTCCTTTTTCTCCCCTAGAATGCTTTCAGCTCTCAAAGAACAGTGACATCCAGTGGCAGGTTGTTTGATCACATGTCTGAGTTTTGCTGTATAAACACTACATAGTGGTATTTTCCCTTATATTGGGATTTAAAAAGAATGTAGTCTTTCATATTGTTTTAGGTTACAGTAGTTATTCATCTACCATTGTTTGTTTCTGAGGGCCAAAGAGGTTAAGTATGCAAAATTGTAACCGTAGGATAGGGGCTGTGAAACAGAAACTATAGAATCAGGTTGAGATAATTAGTTTGTAACCAAGGTAATAGGTAATGAAGCTAACTGACCATGGCAAGGTACAATGCTGCTATGTTCCATGCACAGTCCCTACCAAACTGAACAATAGGCTTGGAGATATTAATCTTATGAAGTCGTTATGGACAGGTGCATCCACAGCAAGGGTACTGCGCATGCCCACACGAAGAGGGTCACCCAGCGAACACGGGTGCGAGACCACTGACGACCACCAGAGACCCTTGAGGACCGCCAGCTCAAACCACTGAGCATGCGTGATGGGGAGGAGAATATGGAAATGGATTCTGAGAAATGATTATCATAGAACTGCCCTTCCTGAGAAAGACGATGAATATGTATGTTTTGATCCTACATAACCTGTGTGTTGGTGATCACCTGGCGTGCACGTTGGGTGGAGCTATGCCCCGTGCATCCAGCGCTGCAATAAAGAATGCCTGCCTTTTAACACTACATTGGTGTTACGAGGTTTATTCCCAGATTTCGGTGACTAAATGATTATTGCTGCAAGATAATCTCTGCTCCTAGCATGACTAGTGTTCTTACCTGGATCGAATCACAAAGATGTATTAAACAACTGGTCCTCTTTGTGCAACTGTGGTTAGTTCACACAACCTAGTGGAACATTATTAGTTTTAGTAAAAGCATCTTAAGAAACAGAGTGCCACCGTTGACAAACAGATCAGCACGTTACGAGTTTTTATACAGGTTACTGGCATCTTCAGGGAGGTAGGGAATCTCATTTAGTGGATCAATTCTGTTAGAATTTCAGAACTGTTGGTGATTGTGTAAGACTCTATATGCCACTTCTTATTAGGAGGGCTGCATACTGAGGCCCTGCAGATACAGTTTGATCTGCCAGACACTGTCCGCATTTCTCTGTACTTGGCCCGTATCACCAGAAGGCAATAGAAGTGTTAAATAATCCTTGTTACCTCACAGTTTTGTTCTGCCACCTTCATCTCACAGCACTTTCTGCTTCCAGTCTTCCATCTTTCCCTATTATTCACTTCTCCCTTTTTTTATCCATTTCATTGCCCTCTTACTTTTTCTACTTCCCCACTTCAATTTTTCTTTAACCTATGCTTGTTCTGTAATGCAATTGAAATGAGTACACAGAAACGTAAGCCAACCTTCATACTTCAAAAATTTCATTTGTGTTCTGCATCTTTTCATCCTTTTGGGTGTTTGGTCTAGTTTAAGTGGAAGCTGTACAAAACCATGTACTGGTTCCATTCTGCTGCAGTCTGACATAATCATTAATAATGATAATTTTTCTACATTATGAACTTATACTATGTTTTACGGCAATGGATAAATAGAAGAGGATACAGAGAAGTTAGCCACCGTTAATACATAGGAATTTATTTTGGCTGCTTATGTTGAAGCACATCAGATCTGATTCATTGGTGCTCAGAGCACCCATAAATCCAAGGAAATTAACAAATACATGGGTGCTTTATGATCAAGTCGCTAGAATCTCAAGGACTCAAAAATTTGTGAATTTTCAGACAAAACAAATATCAAGTTGTTTAACTATACTGTAGCCAGTGGTTAATTATGCTGTTGGCCAATGATGATACCAAATAGTCATTCTTGGTCTGGTGAGCAATGAATGATAGTGGGCCTCAGGAAGAAGTGAAAGGCAATCTGCTTCAGAAGATCGCTCAACACTTGGGAGTTGATAGAATTGGAATTTGCCCCATTCCCCTTAGCACTGAGAAGAATGTCTTCTGTGCTGAATGTAGATTACAATTTCATGCTGGCTTTGGCCTTAGAGATACAAGACAAGAGTCTCACTGGCTTTATGATCATTTACTGAATTACTCTCTGACTACAGCAGTTGTGATCCAAACCCAATTCCCACCTGCTTTCTCCCTCCTGTATTATCCCACCTCTATCTCCATGCTGTATCTGTTCTCCTGTCAATATCCCATAATAAATAAATACTGCTGCTGTTTCCCTTTATTATTGACACACCTATTGTTTGGCTGAAATTTGCCCCGGAGTTGTGCTGACTGGGGAGGGTGTGCTGAGTAGCGACTGATACTCCCAGGAGCCTGGCTCTTCGTTCTTGATGGGATGGGTTTTTGAGGGTGGATTTAGACCAAGTCCATCTGTTTATGACAGACTGTCCATCATCTTACAGCATCTGCTATGAAAAAAAAAAAAAAAAGTAGTTGATTGGCTTAAAACAAATGAAAGTAAGAAAAGTCTCAATGCACAAAAACTTATTTGATGGGAGAAATGTCAGAAGTAATTATACTGAGTGAATGTAAAAAAACCCACAACCAAACAAACAAACTTGTAGAGCTAATGTAGCTATTAGAAGGAATGTGTTTATGCCCAGATGAACAGCTGTCCAAAAAAATTAGTTAGATTAATGAACAGCACATGAATTTACTGACAGCTGGTAATTCTGTTAAGCATAGCAAACCTACAGGCAAAGGATATCGCAACAACACTGTTTTTAAGGAAAAATTAACCAGACACCATTTTTATACAAAAGGTGCATGCCCACGTACACGTGTATGAGGTGAGTGAGTGTGTCGGTGAGAGCACGTTTGCAGATGTACTCTCAAAGTAACTAAAGTGTTTTCAGAGCAGGGGAGGACTGAGGTAGGTAAGACGCGACACGGAAAACTTCTCCTAATGAATGAACAAAAAGTAGAGGAGAAGTAGGATGGTCTGCAGTAGTTGTTCGCCTCCGGCATGCTCGAGGCATATTTAAGACACGTAAGGCCACATCAATTTAGGAAATAACATTACTTTGTTCTATGGTCTTATGAACTAACTTGGCTTCTTGCAAAACTTCCATAGCTTTTGATCTTCTTTTTTTCTTCTCCTCATGTTCTTCTGCCAAAGTAGAAAAAGGGGCAGAATCGAAATGCATAAATGCATGGCTTTTATGTGAACTGCATCTCTAACGACTTCCCTTTGTACTTGTATAAATTTCAGCTACTCTGACCAAGTTGTTCTTATTAAATCTAGCCCTCTGAGTCTGTATAATGCCTGGAGTGAGTTCAAGAGGACTAACTTTCCAAATGTAAATGCAGTGTGAGGTTAACACTTGCAGTGGAATAATTTAAAGAGTCCATGAAGTTGCTATCGCGCAGTCTTTGTCGTTGACTCCTTACTGCTTGGTTTCCTGGAATAACATCTACATGGCTGTAGACTTAAATTGCGTAGAGGGAAATTGGGCTTCAGGTCTCCCAGAAAAAGCAATAAAAATACAGGTGAATGTGTTCATCCTCTAAAGGGAAATGAAGAGATGGTTTGACTATAGATGGAAATCATCTGATAAACTGACCAAATGAAGACTTTCTGTTAGACTTTCTGATAGATATTTAAAGCAGACATGTGTCAGTACAGCACACAGGATGTTGTAATAGCAGGAACCATTGCGCTTAGCAGAGTTGCTAGGTATTGAAAGATAACAGCAGTCACTGCGTTTAATCACAAGTCTGTCTGCTTTGCCAGTCTACTTTAAAAAAAAAAAAAAAAAAACAACCCACTTGTTTATGGGATTTTTTCTTTTTGCAGATATTTGAAAAGAAATTAAAGCTGGATCAATGACCTGACTTGGTGCTAAAATTACAGATACTTTTGTCACCTAAATTTGAATACGTTATTTCAAATAATTTATTTTCTGGTTTAGCTATTGCTGATAATCTATTAGGAAAAATAGAATAGGATTCCACACTGTTACTGTTTTGTAACATTATCAGAGTGTATTGGGTCTGGCTGAGATGGAGTTAATTCTCCCCACAGCAGCCCTCATAGTGCTGTGCTGTGTATTGGTAGCTAGCAAACTGTTGATAACACACCAGTGTTTTGGCTACTACTGAGCAGTGCCAGCACACATCAAGGCTTTCCAACATTTCTTTTTCCCCAGCAGCAGGCTGGGGGTGGGCAAGATCTTGGGAGGGGACACAGCTAGGACAGCTGACCCAAACTGACCAAAGGGATATTCCATACCATATGATGTCATGCTCAGCAGTAAGAAACTGAGAATAGGGGGAGGAACAGGGCGGGGGCATTCGTTGTTTTTTTCTTTACAATGTTTGTCTTCCGGAGTAAGGGGCACGCTTACTGAAGCCCTACTTCCCAGGAAGTGGCCGGACATCGCCTGCTGATGGGAAGTAGAGAATAATCTTTGCTTTTTGCTTTGCTTCCGCGCGCGGCTTTTTGCTTTAGCTACATTAAACTGCCTTTATCTCGACCCATGAGTTTGGGATTGTTTTTTCTCCATCTTCCCTTCTCCCCTCCCTGCCTTGCTGAGGAGGCGAGTGATAGAGCGGCTCTGGTGGGCACCTGGCCCCCAGCCAGGGTCAACCCACCACACAGAGGTAACAAAACCTCCCTGTTACATCAGGGAAACTAAACATGCTTGCATTTTCTCAGTGACTTTACATCATTCCTTCTTACAGACTGCAATGACTAGGTTTTTCATGACAACAGTGTGAATAAATTAATATACTTGTCTTTAAAATGAGGAGGTGATAGTCTGAGAATATGAGACCTTACAGTATTCTACAACTTCTACAATTCTTTTCTTAAATCAAAATCCATCTGAAAGGAAAAATACTTCATTTTCTACTTCCAGTAAGCGCGCAGAACTTGGATTATCTGTTTTTGCGGAATAGAAGATGGTGAGTCAAAAGGCCTAAGCACACATAAGGGCTGTTTCTCACTTAGTGTCAAGGTATTGGTGTTTGACGTTTCTTGGCTGCTGTGGCATTACTGTGATTCATCTCAACATATTAACATAACAGAACATGACTGATGTAACAGCATGTGACATACCAAAACAGCACTGTCAGAGGCCAAGGAATTCCATTTTTAATACTGCTGCAGAGAGGCTATTAATTTTTTGAGACTTTGTTTTCACTCTCTTCATAAGGTTTGCTAAGCTTTGCTAAGCTTTCCAGCAGTGTGTCCAAGGCTGACTGGCCCCTGGGAAAGGGAGGGCTTGGGGATGGGTTGCAGTTAGAGGGCCAGCTCAGGTCCTCATGAAAACTCATCCACTTTAGACTTTCCTTGAGCTCTGAAGTTTGCACTGTTGATGTCTTTTGAAGTATGTTTTTCATGGTTCCATAGGGTTTCTGTTTTCCTTATTTGGATATGGTCACTCCATTATTTTCTGACCCTGCTATTTTAGATATATCTAGAGAAGCGGTGTCAAACGGTACATACATTGTCACACTGGACAGCTGTGCAGAGGTGGTCTCCCCTGGGAGAGGATCCAAACCTGATAAGTTAGAATTAATAGTTGAGCAAGGCTTGGATGTCAAGCTTGAGAAACTGAGTAAAAATGACCACTTCAGTTAAAAATAGCCAGGCCTGTTAATCATCAAATCTGATGAATGTGTTAAAACTGCAGCCATCTTTTCTTCAGGATATCCCACTGTTGACCAAAAGGCTGAGGCCAGAGAAAGCAACAGTAATTTTTTCTATAAGTAGAGAAAAGAAGAGGTGAAAATGTCAAGAAACTTTTGGGATCTTTTGTGTTCAAAGATGAACGTGAATCAGTATGAATCTTTTTTCTGCTCTGTGTGTACTTTCTCTAGAAATATAAGTAGTCCTTGGATAATTTGTACAAAATTTCTTCAGCAATGTAATAGAAGGCTAAAGGAGTTTAAGAAAACTTTTTTTATTAAGAAGAATTTGAATATTTCTTTCTTCACCATCATTGGAAAAAATGGGGCTTTTGTTATTGTAATGTGATTTTTGCTATTGGTGGTTACTCCAGAAATAGAACAAGTACTATCCTGGAGATCAGAGGTTTTTTCTGTCTCTGAAATACTGTATCTTAGATTTTTAGCATATAAAATAGCAATCAGTGAGTATTGTGCTTTGTTTATTTATTTATAGCTGTGATGAACATAATAAAACCAGAAAAACTGAAGGAATGCAGGCAGGAAAGGGAAAGAAACCACTAAAGAACAGAAAGATGATGTGTCTGGTGCTCTGCTCAACTATTTGACAGATACTGCTTACAGAACACATTGGAGCAGTTTAGATCTCGCTATATTAAATTAACCCAAAGTCAGGACAATTATAAACTTTTAGGAACAGATTCATTAAGAGCGGTCACTTTAAACTAAATTTTTTCATCTCTTCAATACAGATTTCTAGCTCTGCATTAATTTTGCTAGTATCTGCTAGATTTTCAAATATTGAAAGCTAGTTGGGTCTAGGTGGATCCTTTCCCTGTTTACACGAGGCTCTTCTGTTCTGAATGTTCGCTTTTCAGACTGTTGCTGAAATAAAATGATCATGGAGTTACAAAATTTACTTGGATTTCAAGCAACAAAGACAACAGATTACTTCCATTTCAGTATAGTTTGACATTTTGAAGAACGTTCTCTGCAGCTGCCTTCTGCCAAATACCTGATACGTAATTTATAGCAAATACAATTTTTGAGGGGAGAAGCACAAATACAAAGTTTTGGGTGAATCGTTTGTCATTTGTGTCTAGTCTTTCTTAGTTTATTGCATTTTGAACGATAAGATTAACATTTGTGATACGGCTTACTGAAATTTTCTGGCTATCAAGTTCAGTCTTACATATTGCAAACACCTTCAGCATGTAATTTCTTTCATAAACCCCAAAATCTTTCTTTTAGGTTATTATGGTTTTTTTCTTCCACTATCCATCTTAGAAGGCTATTCCAGAAAAGATGCTCACTACCTTTTTGGTTGAGGAGTCTTTCTCTGGTCTCTAGCATATTCCTGTACCTATGACATGATGTCTGTTGCTGGAAATTGCTTGAAGATACATTTATTTATGTGAACTACTTTTGCCAATCAATCAGCGGTAACGGGTTACATGATGTGAATATCAGCATTCAGATATTGGTACTCATAAAAGACACAAATAGTAGAGTTTCATGGAAAAGTGATTGCAGTCTTACATCTGTAAAGCATGTTAGTTACAACTGAAATAGCTGAATTAACTACGTACCTGACTTGAGCCCCCAAATGTAAGTACTTTTCTCTTACCTATTATCATCCATGCAGTAACTTCTTCCTCTTAAGTAGAGGGTTTTGATAACCCATCACCCTTCTATCACATATAGTTAAAAAGTGAACCTCTGTTTTGAAACACAAAGAATAAATAACCATCTTTGGAGTGCTAATCAGCTGGCGCTAGTAGAAGAGTTTTTCGTGTCCTCCTCCTCCTCTTTACATTAGGATTAGTTACTCTCAGATACTTACGGAGTTCCCTTCTCCTTAGATTGAGACTTATCAAGAGATATGTGACCCGCTGGGTTGATAACAGTACCATGTACTTGCTAATGTGTGTGTGTGTGTGTGTATATATATATAAATAGTATTATATATGTGAGAGATTTTATTATATGTGAGAGATTAATATTAGGTCCTTAAGATAACACTTTGAAGCACAAATCAAACAATTTCATGTGAATGGAATATTCTTCATTTTGTTCAAATATTAGTGATGGGTTAGTGTAATGAAGACTCCATTTTGTTGAGTGTGCCAAATCTGACTTAAGTGGAATATATACCTTGTATGGGGCGTAGCGTCTTTGGTATATGGTAATAAATCAGGGTCCCGTTGAATTTTTGCACATAATTGTGCTTTACAGTTTTGGGGTTTTTTTTTCTCCTATCTTTGAAAGAATGGTATAGGGAAATACAAGAGCTAAGGGTAGATGGCAATCTACTAAATACTATTTATTGTGTTTTCACAGCTAATGACTTTGCCTGGGAAATATATGCAGGTAGTCTGTGATATTAACATAATAGACTTATGCCTACTCAGTTCCATGTACTGTCCTCATCTACCTGAAAACTGTGAAGGAAAATAGAAATTTGAAAACTGTCAATGGTAGACACTCCTATCCAGAGGAGATTGTTATCATTCTTCCATCCCACTGCATGTCATGGGCCAAGAGCATTTTGTGATACCTGCAGTCTGAAACCCATTACTTGTCATAGCTTCTGCTTTATCTCCAGCGTAACTATTAGGAAATATGCATGTATCTTTTAGTGATTTCCACAGAATTTTAAATACTCAAGTGTGTAAATATTTGCTTTTTAATGATCATGAACACTCTGACAAACCCCTCTTATCAGAGGTGTTGGCATATACCCTACTGTCCTGAAGAGTAGGATACAAGTGGTAGAGGAAGATTTGAATAGTTTTGATATATGAACTAAGTTACATCACCTGTTATAGATATTCATTTCAAAGGTAGTAATTAATGTTGTATAACTAATAAAATATTTTCACTATTACTTCCATACTGGGCTATTAATTGTTTCTTCCACGCTTATTTCTGAAGTGCTTTCTTGATTCTTAAGAAAACAGAATTTGTATTTCATTCGTAGAATTTTTTTTAAAAGCTAGATTTCTAATTTTTTTCTGTCGTTGCTAGAGAATCATTAGCAACTGCTGCAAGATTTATATTCTTGGAAATGTCTACAGTAGATCATAGTCTTTAACTGCTGAGGATGATGCAGGGAAAAGAAAATGTGTGTTTAGACAAGATGAATTGTGTTTGTCTTTCCACTTAGTTTTGAAATATTTATGTGTATTCTTGTAACATTACATTAGAGAATTTGCATGTTAGCTGCACGTCACAACACATTAAAGTTGATTTGACCTTAAACTATATTAAAACAAAAGTGTGAATGGCAGTAGGAGTACTTTACATATAATACTTCCTACTCACAAATACAATTACCTCTTAGCCTTTTTTTTTTTTTTTTTCCTGGAAGATTTTATTTTATAGATATAAAAAAGATTTATATCTATTTTTTAGATTTGCATTCCTGTATCACCTTTTTACTTAACCATATTTCACTGCAATATACAGATATAAATGAATTTCTGTGCCAGATCAGCTGAGGAATAAGCCTAATCTAGTACTGCATTTGGTAGTAACCAGTTGTCATGGTTTAATGCCAGCCGGCAGCTAAGTACCACGCAGCCGCTTGCTCACTTACCCCGGTTTGGAGGGGGGAGAGAATTGGAAGGGTAAAAGTGAGAAAACTCGTGGGTTGAGATGAAGACAGTTTAATAGGTGAACCAAAAGCCGCACACGCAAGCAAAGCAAACCAAGGAATTCATTCCCCACTTCCCATGGGCAGGCAGGTGTTCAGCCATCTCCAGGAAAGCAGGGCTCCATCATGTGTAATGGTGACTTGGGAAGACAAACGCCATCGCTCCGAATGTCCTCTTCCTTCTTGTTCTCGTAGCTTTATATGCTGAGCATGACATTGTATGGTATGGAATATCCCTTTGGGTCACTTGGGGTCAGCTGTCCCGGCTGTGTCCCCTCCCAACTCCTTGTGCACCCCCAGTCTCCTCGCTGGTGGGGTGGGGTGAGCAGCAGCAAAGGCCTTGGCTCTGTGTGAGCGCTGCTCAGCAGGAATGAAAACATCCCGGTGTTATCAACGCTGTTTTCAGCACAAATCCAACACATAGCCCCATACCAGCTACTGTGAAGAAAATTAACTCTATCCCAGCCCAAACCAGCACACTAATACCAGATATTTTAAAGAAGATTTTTAACATATTTAAAACATATTTAAACAAATATGTTGCTGATTGATGATACGCTGTATAATCATATACTTCATTTACAAACATTTTATTGGAGAAAAAAACATTCTTGGAAAACTACTTGCTATTGGACCTCCAGATATTTTTGGTTTTGGTTGTCATGCTGTGTTGTAGTTTTTAGTGTTTCTGGGTGATAGTAGTGGAAACAATTCCAGTGCTTAATTTTGTACAATATAAAGCAAAGACCTCTTTTCACATTTAAAATACATTCTTTTTTCAGAATTGTCTCAGCAATTTTTCCAGAAAGAGAATTCGGATGCAGAGAGTAATGAAATCAGGGTGATTAGTGTGCGTGGGCAATAGAAGTACAGCATAGAATCACGTTGAAAATCCCAGACCTTGTATAATTTGAGTAAATTTGAACTAATCTATGGCTTATTTAGTTTGAACATTCCTGAGACGTGCTGAAGGAACACCGCCTGCAGGCCTGTGGCATGGGAGACCACCACAGGCACAGAATGGCAACTGCTTTTAATTCCCAGTTCTTCCAGGAGCTCCAATTATTTTTTGCACTGCCCGCATGAGTGGGGGCCAGTCCCAGAAGGGCTAGGACATGGCTGACAAAGGCAACAAGCAAGCGTGATCAATGCACAAAGCTAAAATACTCATGATGGAACGCAACAGAGAAAATAATGGCAGTAAAAATGCTTTTCATCACCTTCATTATGCCTTGACTGCTGCACTGAATGCTAGACAAGGTGAGCCCACTGTTCAGCAATTCCTGACAGAGGAGGCTCAAAACATCACTGTGTGTCCCCTCTGGTTTTTGTGGACCGAGACATTTAAAAAAACAACCCTCAATTATTTCTCATTTGTCCCACCTGTATTTATTCATTAATCAGCACTACTACTGATTGTGCTACCAACACAGCTGCCCATTCCCTGGGTTGCTGTGTGCCTCAGCTCTCAAGTAGCAGCACTCATTTATTTCAAAGTGGTATCGCTGAAATTTAAAGGTCAATATTGGCTCAACTCACCTGTGGGTTTGAGTGCTTAAAAACAACAGCAGCAATGTGCACGCACACACAAAGAAAATCCCTGGTCAGCTGCTTTAAGTCTAAGTGATTGCAGTTATCAAAAGTGAAGACGTCTTCTGGGAGCTGATATTTCCTTTTTTCTATAGGCAGAAAGCATTGCCATATAAGAAATATTTGTGATCTGGTATTTCTTTGTGAAAACCTTGAAATTTTTTTGTTTAGAAACTTTCTTACATTCAATCACAATGAATGCGTCAAAAAGTTCTATTATTTTTCTGTATAGATGTTATTAATATGAGGCACCTTAAGTTCATGAGAGAGAAAAAAACCCAGAATGGTCAGGAAAAAGTATTCTTCAATTTCAAAAAGAAAATATTCATTTGATTTAAAACGTTTAAAATATAATAGCAGACACTGTCAAAAAGCATCATAATTTGAGTAAATAGACATTATCGCACATCATAAGCAAAACTTTCATCAGTATATTCAGTGTAAGGCATATGGAATGACAGGGTTTTCCCTGTCCTACCCATCATGATTCTTAAGGTGTAGACTACTCCTTTCCATTAATTCTGTATATATGCCTGCATATTGTATATTTTTCTGTATACGGAGCTATGCACCTACCTTTCAAGTCCTACCCTGCAAGTTTATTTGCAAAAAGACAAGACTTAAGTGATATCTTCATTACATCTTTTACTTATAGTAAAATGATTGCATTTTGCAGCTAGGAAGATAAGTTTTATAACATACCTTTTAATTCCTAAACCAATTCTCTATCAAGGAGCCAAGAGAGGAGAAAACCCGATAGATATGGTTGTGTGTTTTTTTTCCCTCAGTGTATGGCTGTGCACGGTCCAGAGAGCTTCTGCTGCATAAAGCTTTGGAACCTTCTGATCAATAGCTAATTAATAAAATGCTAAGAGTATCGAATGTCATTTATAGTGGCATTCATGCCGGAATCTCAAAGTTCTTAATACCCTCCATTCTCACCCACACCACAGAAGTAGGTTTGGCTTTCATGGGCCGATACAGATGTGAAGCGTTATGTGTCCAAGGTCAAAGAGATTTAATATATCAGAAAGAAGATGGCTTCTGCTCCATTTCCCTACTGCTACAAGTATTCAGCTGCTACCAAAAGAAGGAATATTTTCTGAGCTCTTCTCTTTTTTTGTAGAGTGATGTGAGATGATTTTTCACAAAGCCCTTTTGTTATGCAATCTGTATAACAGAATTCATCAGTTTTCTTTGTAGCATTTGAGTGTCTTCGTCATCCCTTATATATTCCACAGCTGAAGTCAATTAGAACCTTCCACTTACTTCACCCCTAACGCAACAGGGCTCATGACAAGAATTTCTTCATATTTAGCCTAGAAATGAAGGATTAAAGGTTTTTCAATCCCATGACTTCCAGTAAATGCTTCAAACCTTTGAAATGTAAATTCAGTTATTTCTTTTTTCAGTCTTTTGCACCTTATTTATCACAGGCATCTAGAAAAGGGCCTCCACCATACTAGCAAGCCAATCGTCTCAGCCAGGCTGCAAAATTCTTGGTGATTATGATATGTGTTATGCTGGCTTGTACACGTGTGTGGATCTCTCACCAGACAAGTCGATCTGGATGACCATGAGACTTCCTTTTGGACACAGGCTTTGGGGCCTGGAGTTCTTGATACTGTGCTTGACATGTCAAATATTTGAAATGAACTGACAAGTACCTGTTAAATGTGTTATTCTGATACTGAGATAAGTGCTGATTTTCTTTGTGTTGTGAAACTAAAATTATCATAGGGAGTTCAGGCTGTGTAAGCTGCGATAACAGTCTGATGATCCTACAGTGAAGCAAAAAAGTTCAGTTCCTGGTCTTGGATCGAACTTTCCCTTTTCCTACAGACGCATGCCTGACTCCACATGGCTTTAGGTGAAGAACTCCTTTATCAGATTAAGGGATAAAACATTATTCGAGTAGGACAGCTGCTCAGCTGGTATGAATTAGCATAGCTCAGTGGGAGTTGACAGACATATGAAGGATTAAGAACAGCTCAGGGCCTGGCCTAACATCATTCTAAACATCATTTCTTAGCATAAGCCTTAAAAACCTTTCTTTGACATAATGCCAGGGAAAATACTAGGTAACAGCACAAGTCTGGCAAAACTTGCTGCCCATTAAGAAAATATCTTACCCTAAGGAATGAGCTTTATAAGCTTCTCCAAGCAGGATGATAAATAACACCGGGGAAGCTGACTCCGTGTACCAGGGATGAGTGTTGTGCATACTTGCATTTTATGCATTCAGCATTTGTCTGGCAAAAGGAATGGGGTTTTTTCCCCCATTTAGTTTCATATTGGCAGGGTTGCAAGCCAGTGTTGTGAACGTTACTGAGGTGTAGTCTGAAGGGTGTACCAGAGCTGGTCAGTAGCTCTGTGTGTGTGTGGCAGCTTAGTCTGCTTGAACTCTCTAAAAGTTCTTATTCTCTCCAGCATCACATCTTCATCTGGCCTGAAGCTTCCATTAGGACAGAACTTGAGCTTTCTGGGCATATGAGACTCAACATTCAAGTCTAAGTCCTTATTTTCCACATTCTTCTAGGTTTCAGAAACCACCCAAAAGGTAGACAGAGCTCAAGCAGTGAGAGGAACATCTCCTGTACACATCGTGCTTTGTTCACAAGAAACTCATTCAGGCAGACAGCAAGTGCCACTCCATTTTTCACGTGCAATGAGTCAAGCTGCTTGCAAATAGCACAGTTTCTCACCAAATGAATCCGTGTTCTAGTAAAGTGTAGGCTTATCACTATTTTCTTTCTAAGTTCTTGTTGTTTTAAAGTTACTTGTATATATTTGTATATTTTTGAAATGCCATCATGAAGATTTGTCAGCATTTACTGATTTACAGAGGTACAGAAAGGAGAAGCACGTTGTACCACTCCAGTGTTACTCACCATTTGGACAGGTTTAGTGCATGATAAAATATAAGTTCTGGTGCTTCTGCCAAGAGTTCAAGATAAACTAAAGATGTAGCATAAATAATGGCCGTTACTTATAATCTAATACTTGCACTATGCTCTATACGGAAAAAGACTAGGATGATTTGGGCACGGGAAAGGACAATCTTTATGTTTCAGACTTCAGTAATACTGGAATTTTACATCAAAAGCTACGTTGTGGTGCATCTGGAGTCCAGCACCTTTCTTCTGACATACTTAATGTAACTACCTCGAGCCAAAGTCCATAGAAATCCACATCGTTTTCATTGATTCTTATACCTCTGTTTCTAAGAGCTCTGTTCTAAAAATGAAAGCAGGTAAAACATGGGATAATGGTGGCACTGATCACTTGACATCATTTATTCAATCTGAGCAATACCTAATTTTTTGCAGTTAGGTGGGGCTGCCTGTGGAATGAAAAAATACATAATGTAAAGGTAACAGAGTGTTTCCCTCTGCAAGTATACATTATATTTTTTTTCTCCATTTTTTTCATCAATTTGTATTTTCTTATACATCTTCTTGTCTAAACTATTTCTTTCTCTACGCTTATGAAATGTTGAACACATTTTAAATATTACCTCCGTATAAGGAGTGACCTCTATTTTATGTGGGAATAAAATCCTTTGCATAATCCAAGTCAAAGGGGAACGTTCCCAGAACATCGTGCTTTTTCCCTTCTTCCTACTCTTAATTTAAATTATGAAGGATCAATTCCTGTTTTATCCCTGCAGCAGGGGAAGCAAGTGAAGGGATCAGTTTCCTTTTTTGTGTCAGTTTTCCTCAGTTTATTTGGGTTTGGTCGCTAATATGTAATTTGCTCTCTCTGACGATGTAATTGATGATTACAGTGTCTGCCTCCCTTACTTTGTTGGAGGATCAGAGTTCTCTACTTCAAAAAGACACACATGAGAATCAGGTGCTGTTATATTCATTATTTAGTAAAAATAGGCTCTTTTAATAAAGGAATAACTTTGTTCTGACTTCAGCAGTTTGGAAAATAACTTGCATTTAGCATGACCGGATGACAGTGTGTTGACTTCTAGTTCCAGTAATATTATTGATTTGAATTGCATTGTAGAAATATGACAGTAATTATTCATCAGGATATCTCTGAAAATTATTTTATGATATGAAATTGCTCTTCGGTAATTGAAAAATTAGACACTGTTGTGTGTGTTTATTTGTTGATTTTGTATTTATATTTGCATGTTTGAAAGGAGCAGTTTAGGTAAAACTAGGTGAAAATCTCTTTGATCACTGGTCTTTTTTCTTTGAAATTATCTGATGAAAAAGTTGGGGTTTTTATTTTTAAAGTACCTACTGGACATAACCATACTGACTAAAGAGGGATTTGTTTAATTTTTTTGTAACACACAAACAGGCGTTTGGGATCTAATGTGTTTTGAGGTCAGATACTCACCTGATATAAATCGGTGTAGCTCGATGTACGCCAGATGTGGATCTGGCTCATTTTCTCTCTTGTAATTGGTACTTGCATAGAAGACTCCTACATTGCCTCAACTTGCACAACTAATTTAAATAGTTGGGGCAGAAATGGGAGATCTGATAGCAAGGGGTTTCAGCAATGTATTGAAAATGTAGGATTTGTTTTACTGCAGAAAAAAGAAACTCAGCATATGAACATTGCTATAACTTAATCAGTGGAAGTTGAAAGCAGGTCACCATTCAGGTAAATAAATGATTGTCTGTTCAGTGTTAACCGACAAACAGGTTTTCAGGAGATGGGAAGATGTCTTCTGTTTTTTCTTTCCATATTGAAAAAGAAGCCTTAGCACTTCTGGGATGTCTTCTTACTTTCCGTTTTAAAACAAAAGGAAGCTTTTGTATTATGTACACATAAGTCCCAAGCATCAAGGATTCTTAGCTATTTCTTTCAGGTATTTTGGAGACTAAAGCTAGTGCAGATAATAATGTGATAATTCCTGAAAATAAAGCAGATGATACCAGGATGATACTCAACAGTGTCAGCTTCTGAAGTTGAGAGATTTGCTTCTAGTTTGCTCTGGCTGTACAGCTGAAGTTGTAACACCAGAATGCCTTCAGAAAGTTTGCTTTAGGGGAAGATAAGCGTATGCTGAAATAGCCTGGTGATTAATGTGGAGGAGTAGTGCGTGGGAGGAACTGGCCTATAAGTTCTACTCAGTCTAATTTGAGATACTTAATTAAAGTCTCCTGAATTTAAAGCTGAAGCCTTAAAGATAAACATGTCAAAAAATGAGAGGGTCTTTTCTTTCTCCAAGAGATACTTTTGTGAACTGTTTTGACTGTGAGGAAACAACGATTTGGTAAAATTTTATTTAGCATAAATTAGATAGGTCTATTGGCTGTCGTTTCTTCCAAAACCACAGATCATTTCATATTATTCAGCCACCAGGCTTTCCTTGCATATTTAGTAGTTCTGTGATTACCATTTGGAATCAAGAACTAGATAAATAATATTTGGTGCTCTGTCTTGTTATATTATATAAGATATATTTGCAAGTATTGTCTGACATGTTTTAAAATATAGTGTAGGCTTTGAAAGAACTTGCAACCCAGGTTTTGCTTCTTATGCACAGTTCCCATCAGTAACATTTTAAAATATTGTGACTTTTCATAACACAAACCAGTTCATGATTTCTTAAAAACCATATAGAGCGTAATTTGACAATGCGAATTCTGTATTTGGATGAAGGACATTAACATGTGGTATAAACTTTTGGCTTATGGTCTCAGAAATGGAATAGGATATGGTCCTCTGATAAGAAACTCTCTGTGCACATGATACAGAAATGGACCCAAAGCTCAGCGAACAGGATCTAGTAGATAAAGTTTCTTCCTGCCTGCCATTTCTAACATTTTTTCATTGATAACTGATGGTGTCATCTGAAAAATCACTTAAAAATCTGTTACTACTAGAAGGCATATAATTTAACAGACTAGAAAGCGTATTTAAAGAGACAGTTTTATTAGCTGTTATTCTGTCTTAAAACCTCAGCATTGGTTCTGTGTTATACTCTTCATTAATCAAATCCTCTGATACTTGTGTCATTTGCAATGGAAGGTGACAGATAAATGCCCATCCAGGAACTTGATTCTGGTTATGATAGGCAAGTGAGTTCAATGATAAAGACACAGGGTGTTCCCTGAAGAAAGATTACATGTAGCCTAGCGAGTTACGTCAAAAGAAGGCCCTTACCTGACTGGTCGTGTCTAGCAAAAAATCACTGTAGATACAGTGGTGACAAAGGGAAAACTCACCACCTCAGTTTTGCAACATCTCTTGATGAATTCATTTCTTCCTGGAAAGTGTCCTGCATGAGAAATTAGGCATCTTGTTAACATTACTTTGACTAGAGAAAGGGATTAAAGATTAAGAAGAAGAGAACAAAAATATAGTTGCCAGGAGTAAAGAGATCCTTCCTGTGTTTCCACCATATCACAAAAAGGCAGTGATTAATCTTCTTTTACAGCTTTTCCCAGATGTCCAGTGCATGCTGTGGGGTTTTGCATTCAAGAATAAGATGAGATGCTAATGAGTTTACGGCTTTTGGGAAACAAAGTAAAAATGTTTCTAGATGCCAGGAACATCTATCATTTACAGTCTACCAGAAAACAGTGGAATTGCCCCATCCCATTTGCAGTGCTAATTTACTGTAGGTTTCCTAGAGAGAAGAGCTATCATTAGATGACATACAATTTCTGCAATTAGCTGGTTAAGCAGCATTTCTTTTTTAAAGTAGCATAAAAATGACATGTTCAGGAACAGCACATTAGATTTTCTTCTAAGTGGCTACTCCAGAGAATAGTATTTGTCCTAGAACATAAAGGTCAATGATAATTGAAGAATGTCAATAATGACCAGAGCCACTACAAAAATGCATATAAATCTGTTAGACCATTTTATACGTTCTTTCTTCAGTAATATCACAGGAGGCAATAGTCCCATAAGTCAAATTCTGTAAGTAGGAAAGTGCTCGACCTATCCTTCAAATACTTGGCTTGTAGAAAGAAACATGTTAAATTACTACATTTGTCCTGTAGCATATTTCTTTTTAATTAGTGTTTCTAATGGGTGGAGTCAGGTGGCAACCAAAAACCTGTCACAATGCATTTATTTGTGATCTAGGGAACAGTACAAAGGAACTACATGTTCAAGTATGGCCTTAGGAGAGTATAACTTTGATATATATAAACTTTATCTGCTAACCTGCATTATCGATAACTATTCGCTGGGTAGAGGTATGAAGGAAAGAATGAAAGAGTGAAAGATGTAAAAGAATGAGAGTTTCTTCCTCCCATGCAGTAGAAAGCCTCAACTTGAATCCAAAGAAAGAAAAGGCATCTGGGATATGGAAGCCCAGGAGACAGGATCCATTTGCATTCTGAAAAGTGTGTCTGTCATGTGCGAAAAACTGAAGAAAACCGATGGGGTTTTGTCCCTCCTGCTCCTCCAGCGGGAAGCGTGTTGTCTGTCTAACGTGGCAGCAGCTCTCATGACGCATTGCCTTGAATCTAAAATACACACGACTGTGAACATAGGAGTATTGGCATGCGCACTTCTAGTATTAAAGCTTCAGTGAACTTTTTTAAAAATGAATGAGAAAATGCCAGAGTTCCTCTAGATAAAAACTTAACTGAGAATATAATATTCAATTTCTCAGTTTTATATGCAGCAATTAATTGCAACAGTACTCAGAGTTTGTTGTGTTATATGGCTTTCCTCTACAAACTAGTTTTCGTTCTTTCATATTTCTTTGAGATGATGAACTCATTTCTCCATTCTTTTAAAAAATAAATACAAAAAGTACTTTTTCCAGGGGAAGAAATTTTCCAGGATTACAGCAGATTAGAGCAGGATTTGGTGGCCTTGGAGACTCTAAGTTTCATTGGAGAAGAAGGTAGAAGTGGTGAGAACAGAGTAAAAAACTACCAGGTGTTTTTCCTCAAGTCATGTAGACATATGCCTTCTTTTGGTTTAGTATTGAAAGTCAAATGCAGAGACTTTTCGTTTCTGTTTTACTGCATTTGTTTTACTTTCTGCAAACGTATTTGAATGTGTCTACTCATTTCTATATCACGTTGTACCATGTGTGCAAATTCATATCTGTCAGTGCTGTGTGTTGACGCATGATGCGTCTTCTGCATATAGATGTTCTGTGTTAATTGGCTTCATAAACATAATACTGTCTTGCATCCAATTTCCTTCCCTGTTTTGCTTTTCAAAAACTAACATACAAATATATTGATTGACATTTTTATTCATTATAGGTGGGCTGAATAGACTCAGAAACATTCAGGTACAAGCTGCTAGTACAGTTGGTGTTTTCCTTTCCAAGAAGCTGTCCGCCAAATCTAAATAAGAAGTGTTTTTAAATACTGTGGAGATTTGGCTCTGCTGACGACTAGCTGTGGTGTTATTCTCCTGAAGTACCTTGGGAATGACATTATGCTAGTACTGTTTCTCACACCTGGAGGCATTCGTGATGGAGCATTACCAATTAATTTTCATTGTGGTTTTCAGTGGTATTAAAGCACAGCATAGCCGAGGTACAAATGAATTAGTGTAGGATTCAAATGCTTTACTTTTGTTTTTACTTAAAAAGCCGGTTATCACTTCAGGTTTAGAGCAACCACTGACTTGATCCTTAACTATATAATTCATCCAAGGGCACTTGTCCTGTTGATAAATTAACTGATGGGCGTAGAGTTCGCTGATGGTATTAGAAGTTTGCACAACATGACATAGCACAAGATAGGGCTGATGTAAATTGATACCTCCACAGTGGAAATAGTAACTCAAAAGAAAATTATTGTCTCTATGGTGGAAGTACAGCAAAAGAAAACGTAATTAGCGTGTATTGCACCATTTGGAGATCAGTCTTTGAATGTTCCATAAGGTAAGGATCTAAAGCTATGTCAGCGTGGTGCCATGCAGACATAACTGAGCTAGATCTGAACAAGGCAGTGCCTGTACCTGCAGTGCTACATGCGTAAGGATCAAAGCGGAATGCTACTGTGCCATTGTGAGGGGGTTTTTTTGTTTGTTTTTTGTTTGGTTGGGTTTTTTTATCTTGATAAGAGAACAGCTCAAAAATAGCTCAGATATTTATTTCTGAGCTATGCTTCTGAGGCTATGTAGAATTTGATGTTCAAGCATCCAGAAAACTGTTCAGCGATAGATGTCCGTATACATGTTTTGTATCAGGTGTTATGATTGTGAGGACAAATCAGACTTGAGTTTGTAAAACTACCACATTTTAGTCTGGAATTTCTGGGACAAAAAATTGTATAAATGGCCCGTGGCATTCCTACGTGATTGTTCTGTGCACACCAAATAATTCTGGCACTTGTGCAAGTGTTGTAGTTTCTGCAGAAGTGAAAGTCAGTTGAATAGCTTCTTAAAAGTGTTAGACTCCCTCCATGTGCACAAAGTACGCTTGGTGGATGTGTTCAACACTTCCCATTTGGGTCGGTGCTACTATGTTGGGTTCATGCCAGTTCAGCCATCTACACCAGGCTCTGCTTTGTGATACAGAAACATCTTGTTAGAGAGTTCTATGCCCATCGGTTAGACGCAGCAATAAAAGAAGTCACATTAAAGGAATTCTGCAATTTATCTGAACACAGGCAGTAAATGCATCCAGGTTTTGTGTAGATACAATAGTTTGGGTACATGCAGAGGGATCCATCAGCATGTCGGACATTCAGAAACCTGTGATAATGGTGGAAATCTTGTACTTGTGGTAGCTTTAGTCTAATAATTCAAGTTCCAATAGTGAGCATTTAAGTAATGTATTTTCATTCAGGTGTGCCAGAAGATTTCACAGGTAATTTACAACTTAAACAAAATGTTTTAGGTACAAATCTGACATTTTCCGTACAAAATACAGATTATTTTTTTTCTCTTTATGTGTGGTTTTAATACTACTGGAAAGATTACTCTGTTTATAATAAAAAAATCCATCCTGCCCATCTGAAATGGAATAACTGGTTTTTAAGCCAGGACTGAAAATAATCATATATGTATGAATGTCAGGAGCGTTCAATTTACCAGCCATTATATTTGGCACTGGATAAGGCGAGAAGAGTATTGAATCAAAACTTTAAAATCTCTTGTCACATTTTAAATAGGTTTGACACAATGGCAGAAATATGAAAATATTCAGGTTGCACAAGTTGGAAACAAAAGTGCTACAAAGAGAAAAAAACAAACCACCAAAAAGCAATAAACAAACAAACAAAAAGCCAATGCCCCAAAACACCCAAAGCAGTAGACACGGGAGAAGCCCACCAGACAAAAGCTGCAAGAAATCAGTCTTCCTCGGTTTTATCTGTTCACACAAATACTGTTTTTTGAAGGTCTCCATCGGTAGGTATTTGTCAAAAGTCAGCACAAGAAAGCCTTTTTTTCCCCACTTAGTTTTGAGTCTAAAATACAATAGACTGAGATAATCAAAGGTACTAAAAATGACCAAAAAAAAGAGATTTATGGTGAAAGTTCTTGTATTCCTCTTACAGCTAGAGTGGTAGTGAAACTATCAGGGAATATAATCCAAAGAAAGCTGTGCTGGACCGGTTCATTTTGGCAGCTACATCTGGAATGATTCCAGAGCAGCTCATCTTTTATTCAAAGAAAATTTGAAAAGGGATTTGACTTGGCATAGTGTCTCATCTATAGAACAATGAAAGCAAAAAAGTAAATAAAAATAAATGCAACAATAAAGGCATGTCAAAACACTAAGACACACTAAAAAAACCTGCATAAAATTGACAAACAGAAAGGAAGATGAAATAATAGAAAAAATAATGGAAAAAAATAGTGGAATAAGTGAAATAAAAGCAAGTAGAAAATTACATGTCAGAAAAAGAAGTGCAATAGAAAGAGGGAACAGGAGAAACCATGTGGAGAGAGCAAATAAAGCAGAACAATATTGAAAATCAATTTAAAGGTGAAAAATACATGATTTTTTGGGTTTTGTTTCTCTTGAAAGGATTTTAAACATTAAATTATCTCTTGTTTCAGGTCTAAACTGAAACTTATTTTTGCCTAAACAGTAAGGAAAATACAAAGGTAATTCTATCAGTTAATAATTAATTGCAATTAAAACTGAGATGGTCAAAATATCTAGTGAAGTCTTGGATGATTTTAACAAAGTTTATGCCTTTGAAATCATGGAAATGAAACATTAAAACCAGAGATGCATATTATTTTTGATACTTTTATCATAATGCAAACCATTAGTCTCTTTCATGTTGGTTATTAAAATACTGTAAATGAGGTGAAAATTAATGAATGAACTGTGAAAATTAATGAATGAACTAACAAATGAGCAAAATATGAAGATCCACTTGAGCATCATAAATGTGAAATCTTCTCGTCCAAATTCCAGACTTTTAACCTTTGTCTTTTGCTACTTAATTGCTCTCTGTGGTCCCTCTCTTGCATAAAGCTACTTTGCTAGCTGCAGCACTAAACGCAGCTTAGCACGGACTAAGAACGCTTTTCTTTTGGTGTCAAGAGGAATCTTGGCCACGGGAGCATAAAACTAGGCACAGGTAATTTAGCCTGCGTGTAGGTGGATTTTGCAGCTTACTCTGAGCTCCCAGTATCCTGGCCAGGCTCTGGGTCAGTGGGACACAGTACAGGGCCACTGAACTGGCACTGGTTGCTCCAGAACTGAGCTTGGAGCTGGCTGCTTGGAGCAAAATTTGGGAAATCATGGCTGCTGTGAAGCAGAGAGGTAAGTAAGTCTGTTATCATGGGTTTTCAGTGCTTTGCTATTCTAACCTAAGAATTCTAAAATAGTGTATTCCAATTGACTAAAATAGTGTGTTCCAATGCCAACTCATTTGGAAAAGGCTGTTCTTTGTCTCTGCAAACACCTGCTCTTGTACGGGTCCAATAGGAATAAACTCTTTATCAGAAGTCCAAGCTCATTTAGTCTTCCAGGGACAGCCTCAGTAGAAAAGGCGGCTGCCCAAGCCACAGAAACTCATCCTGGAGTGGTGGAAGTGTAGGATCAGAAAACATTTGCTTAGGGCTTGGAGTTAAAGCATGTTTTTATAAAAATCAGCAGCAACAGAAGTTGTGAAAAGGTTGAGATTGGGTCTAAGGAATTTGCCTGCACTGGGCAGCTAATTTGAGGGAAGAAATAAGAAGTTTGTAATGGGGACTGAAGTTACTGCATTTAAAAATCAGAACACAAGAAGAGACAGAAATGAATTATGCTTTTTGGTATTATTTCTTACGTGCTTCACTGCAGATGTTTTCACAGTTAAAGGGTATGTTGCATCCCACACTTCTGTTACCTTTTTGTAAATAATTTTGTAAATTACACTGATATTTATAGTTAGGGATTTGAACAGTCTTGGTATTTCAGGCGGTTCCATAACTTCAGTAGGTCATCGTGTAAATGAGCTGAAAATATAAGTACAGCTGAATCTGCCTTTTCATAGATTCTGGAAATACTTGTGCAGATGTGCAGATGCTGTTGTCTCTTAAATTTGGCCTATACCCTTCCCACCAAAATCTATAGGGATTGTGCCTGGGTATATAAGATATGGAAGTTCTCTAAAGACAAGTTTTCTGCTGGTGAACCATGGCTGGAAGTCTGTTTGATAATGCATTGAGTATCCCTTTGAGGACCAGCAAGGAATAAACCTACTTGCACTCTCTGGAGTGCTGCATGCATTTTCTGTGACAGCCACGTAAGAGGCAAGGAACACTTTGTGTTCCACTTCCTAGAGAGTCATTTGCATTTTCACTGTCAGAGAGTACGACAATTTCATTTTTATAACAGGTTAAAGCTTTATTACGATCATCCAAACCGTTTTACTTCACTTAAAGATACATTATGGCTTGACAATAGTCTTTCCTAACTTTGGCTTCTGTCCTCATGGTGGAGTGTAAATTCAGAGTACCTCTCAGCTCTAGATGAAGGTGCAGCTTCCCTTTACTCTGGATCAAATGCTTGTCACAGGCAATGAAAACAACGCTGCACTTTCCTTGAGGTGGAGGAGAAGCCCTCGTTTGACAATCTCATGACTTCAGTATGAGTTCCCATCACATCAGAGCCATTCGTTTCCATGCATGCTGCATCATAGTGCTCCCTCAGTTATACTAACACAACTGTTTATGGGGTCATGTTGTGAATTGGATCAGCAAACTCATCTGGGCTAAAACATAACCAATAAAACCCCTGCAAAATAGGTGGA
The DNA here is from genome assembly GCF_011004875.1 of Balearica regulorum gibbericeps. Lineage (NCBI taxonomy): Eukaryota > Metazoa > Chordata > Aves > Gruiformes > Gruidae > Balearica > Balearica regulorum. Next base: position 4,856,432 of record NC_046194.1, on the reverse strand, counting down.
AGGGGAACACTTACAACTGGTGCTGCTTCTGAAATCTCTCTATTTTCAGCCATGCTTTGAACTCTAGTGTCGTTCATGTTTATCTTGGGCTTACTAGTTCTTTGAGTTCTGGGATGGCATCCATCATCATTCTTTCTGACAGCATATTGTTAAAATCTTAGGACCCTTGCAAGAATCCCAGTCTTCACCCATGCCTTCACCTGATGGCCCATGCATGCTCTCCTATGCTTTCTTTAGCAGCTACATAGTGCAGCTTCTCTCCCCCACGTAAAGGACCCACTGTTGTATATTATATCCCACTACTGCTGAAGTGATGTTTCTACTATTGAGAACGTTAATTTAGTCATATGTTCAATTGCTATTTTTGTGGAGAATATGATATTGAAAGCAGTTAATATATGGACTTCATAATTACATATCTAACCACTAAACACTATGTGGAAAAAGTAATGGGTATATACAGAAAAAGAAAAAATGCACCCATCTTCAAGCCCTGTTTCAATTTCTTAGAGCTTTAAAGCATTTTTTTGAATCTCAGGTAGTGGTTTCCAGGAAACCCAGGATTCTTCTGTGGCTCATTTTGCCGTCTGCTCTTTTGAATCTTGGTAGCTTTCTTCTCAAGTACAGGCAATGTTTCTGCTTATAAGCGTGGTTTGGACCATAAGACTCAAATATCACACCTATACCCATATTGCATTTAAAAATTATAATCAGTTAGAGTAAGACTCATTCACAGTTCAGCTGTCTTGCCAGAGAGTCTCTTTCTTCATACTAAACCTGTTTTTCGAATACTGACAGCCATAAATAACTCTCATCCAAAGGCAATCACTAAGGTATAAGTCTTAAACTTTGGGGCAGAAATATATGAAGGATTTATGAAGTCAGAGATAAGTATGAGACTTGCAGTCTATCAAATCACCTGAGATTTGCAGATTGTACTCTACTGAATTAAAGTAAAATTCAAAACCTGCTGAAACTCTATTGTAGTCTCTTTGATCCCTTCCTTCTATTCAAATTAGACTAATGGTTTGTCTAAGTTCTGCTGAATGTTCAATATAGGCATTTATAGGCTGCACAGACAATGTGAACAATAAACAACTTCATTAATAATTACATAAAAATTATTCCCCTGTAAGCAGATTCTTCCCTGTCCACACTCATTCCGGTTATTGGGAACAATGCAGTGTTCAATTTGCTAAACAAAAATAGCTACTTATTATGGCGGCGACAAGATGCAGATTGCATTAGGATGGCATTTCATCTTATCTGTTAGAGCTTCTGGGATTATTCTTTCCTTCTCCCATTTCAAAAGGAATTCACTGTGCTGTGATGTACAGCAGGAATACAGCTCCCTTTATAAAATTATTAAACTGCTTTACAATTAAAATTTGCCATCTTTTGTCCTGTTACTGTTGTTTATAAGTGAGAAGAAAAACTGCTAAGTAGAATTATTGTAAAGTACATGCTTATTCTTCAGGAGTGTATTTTCCATTTTCTTATGAAGTACTGATGTTGCTCTAGTGTGTATTATTAATCACATATTTTATTTATCTCAGAGTGGTAGAAGCCCCCAGTGGGGACTGGGAGTCCTACTGTGTGGTTGCTGCACACACATGTAATAATAAAAGAATAAAAGAGATCCTGCTTCAGTCTGTACAGAAGGTTCCTACCAGCACCGTTAAAGGCCACCTTTCTCCAGGCCTCGTGGGGCCTCAGCTTCATTCAAATGTTGTTAACAACATTCTTTCACTGTCACAAAGTCCACATGGAGCAACTGCTGCATCCAATTAAACCATGATTACTAAATGGCAATGGATTTTGTTAAAAAAAAATTGGGAGAATTCTGTTGTGGCAATTTGTTTGACGTTGCAGCGTGCATTATATGTGGTGTTACTTTTGTGTTGATTCTTGACGGCATCATAACCCAGTACACAAAGCAGAGCTTAATGCGTTGCATCGTATCAGAGGAGATCCAAGAGGGAAGTTGAGTATTTGCTTTCTGCCTCACAAAGCTTTCATAAGACAGACTCTACTAGGTTTCACAGTTTACACACGGAGCAGTTGAAGGCGCTAGGAAGGAGACTTTGATTAAGATAGTTAGAATGTGTTGATGGTAGTTCGCTCTCTTGTTTTCATTCATCTAACCCAAAAGGAACAGCACTGTACATCCTAATGCCTGGGACGTGAAAGAAAGCTTTTTATGGCTGAATCCAGGTGAATTTGGGATAACACTGGTAGTTACAAAGCATCAGCAGGGTTAAATTGGTACACTTTTTTTCTTCAGGATAGAGCAATGGGAATGAAAATATCAGGTAACTGGTGTATCACTCTGAATATATAATGAAAAAATCGGGGACTGGTAATTATCTAAAAATTTTGCCATCTGAAAACCTCTGGATTACTTGACAGACTGCATGTCAAGGTTTAATAAATGGAGTGTAAAGGAAAAGGAGTATCAATCACATGGTCAGAATGTGGAGATACAGCCTAGAAACTTCTGATTTTAAAATGGACTTCAGAGAATCATTGTCAATACTAATTAAACATGATAAGATAGCGAGATGGATTAATTTCATAAGCAATATCAAGAAAGATCAAAGTATACCAAGTGAAAAGCTGAAGGCTGGCCTCCATTCAGTTACTCATTCCTGTCTTCTGTTCAAGGTTTCATTTTGGCTGTTGGCAAGAGAGAGAGTAACAATACCTAGGATGCATTGCAGAAAAAAATTGCATATACTAAATGCTTCATCTTGCACTGTCTATATGCCACATACTGGTGATAGGCAACAGGTGCTACATTTTAATTCACCATTAATTAATTGAGGTGATTAAAACTACATTATATTCTGATGACCCTTTGTTAAAAAAGCAAATACACACACCCCACACCTGCCCCGAGGTCTAAGGTGTGCAAACTTCAAAGGTTGGTAACATCTTAAGTCACCCAGCTATGTCAGTCAAGGGTTATTCTTTGGTTTTATAAGAAGAGTGTATAGTAATAGCAATAAATACATGCAGTCTTATTAGTAGCGTGGCACATTGGTGTAAAGAGTAAATACATCATAAGGTTTGGAAATGTGCTTCATTAATCTTAACAAACTTAGAAGTGAGGAAGGATAAAATCTGTCACACCTCTTTAAGATTAATTTTAACTGCATGTGAATATTATTGACTGCTACACTCAAGCACAGAAGTCCTCTCTGCAGGAAACAGAAACAACAAGGACAATACCTATATAATTTTTATATACTGTTTTGTCAATGTGTCTGACCTTTAATCAGACAAAGACATTTCTAGGAACAAAAGTGCAGTTAGTTTGTAGCCTCATTAATCCTTAGCCTATCTAATGAGATGTCCAACGTGGGTTTGAACTGATTTTTTCTCATACAGATTTTTATTCCCTCAGAGCTAGACTGAATTCAGTCTGCTCGCTGTCTCAGGTAAGTGATTTGCTGCTAGATGGCAATGATTTTAAATCAGTGTTATACTGAGAAATATTTGCAGTTGTAATCTAGAAGAAGAAATCCTTATACTTTTTCAATACCCTGTCTTTTCCACAACATTTTAGAAAATAAATAGAATTCTAAAATTATTTTAGCATAAGGACATCATTGCTTTGTTGGAACGTTACTGTCTGTGTCACAGAAGAGTTGGTACCACCTGGGTTTTGATTTGCCCTGCAGAAATTACATGCTTGTATTGACATGTTTACTCAGTATTTTATGTTGCTTTTTGCAAGATTCACTTTTTGGTTTTATTTGTTTTTATTGGGCATGTTTGGCACAAAGACAGACATATATTGGTTAATAAAGTGGAAGTATAGTTTAACAAAGGAATTACTCTGGATTAGACACACTAAGTTGTTACCAACGGCTATTAATTTCTTATATAGTATTTTCTGGTTTATTTCCTGCTGTCTGATACTGTTATTTGTTCCTTCATTAAACAGATAACTTGAATTAAGAGATAGATGGCTAAGCTGTAATAAATAAATCACAGCTATGCATCCGGATGTATATTACACACCTGACATACATGAATTATACATTACTATAATCTCAAAGAATTCGTTTGGTAGCTTTGCTGTTATACTTTTTGTTTCATCATTAATGAGAAATTTTATTTAAAAATGGTAAGAATGCAGTAAGTTATAAATTCTCATTGAACATTGTATCCTGCAGCAGTTAGCGTTGTTTCATATTAAAATGACTTCAGGTGACTGTGACAGGCTTTTGGCAGGATATTGGTCTGTATGGTCTGTATTTTTTAGATCTGATGAGAAGAAAAATAAAAGTGAAGGCCATCTGCTCCTGCAAAATGAAAAGAGATCTATTGTCTTGGGAGTGTTCAAGTTTATATCATTACAGCTGCATTCATATCATTTCCTGGAGAAGGAATTTGAATAGGACATGTACAATTACCAGATTTGTGAGAAGGGCGATAGTCTGTGGAAGGCAGTAGTGTTAGTGCACAGCAGAAATGGTTTCTGTGTAACCACATGGGCTGCATCATCTTTGTATGCATTCCCAAATGCAACCTTCCTGCCACCTGTACGTTTCTCAGCAGAAAAACTTGTTAGTGTGTTTTCAAGCACGTTTGTTTCCCTGCATTCGAATATCCCATTGTGAATTCTTGCTCTTTGGAAGATACATGGTTACCTAGTTTTGCTGAGTAATGGATTTATAGTTGTATCGTTTCTAACAATGTTATGTCAAAGCTGCAGAGAAAAAAGGAAACGGCAAGGATTTAACAAACTCTTACGATTGTTAGTGACTTCTAAGTCAAAGTCTTGTTATGAGATGCAAAAGGAGGAAATGTCACTTGCATGGTAATTTTACCTTGAGTGAAATGTGGGCTGTTAGTATTTTTAGCACATAATTGGCAGAGCAGAAACACTTAAGAGATTATTATGGACTATCTTCTTGTCAATATTTGATTTTCAGGATTTGGTTATGGAGCTTCAATGTTCTAATTTTCTGCAGAGTCTAGTCTAATCAGAGCTTCTTTTCCTTTCCCCACAGATCCTAAGCCTTATGTGTACATAGCTTCTTAATGCTCCTGGACATGACACAACTGATGCAAACAGATACATACAGTGAAAAAACGGAGCCAGCGCAATGTTCTTCTGATTTCTAGTTCTGCCTGTGTTTTGGGACAAGAGGCAGACATAGGCTCAGGATGCATCCTGTAATAGATTAACCCGTCAAGTCAGATCCCTGTAAGACCACCACGTTTCTGGTGGCATCCTTCTGACAGACAGCAAAGGCAGGACAAACACAGTTTTTTCTCTGAAGCAGAACTGTAGGGCAAAATAGAGCATACTTGCCAACAACCAATATGAAGGCAAAGTAGAATCAGAATAATTAAGGAATGTTTAGGACTGTCATTCTGTTTATAGCTCGGCAGCCTGATGTTGTATCCTACATGTCTCAGATGCAGCTTTCACCT